>NC_048436.1:15629310-15980560 GCF_004353265.1 Vitis riparia
GTCGAACAGACCATTTTGATCTCTCCTTTTCTTTTTCTTTGTTTTTTTTTTTTTTTTCCAACAACCGACATAGTTGAGGTTGCATTGAAGATATCAATCCACATTACACAAATTGCTTGCTTATTCAAAATTCAGACAAATTTGGTCATTCAACTAATGCTGATAGCTAGGTCTGATGTCAGAAACGACCAGGGAAGCAAAGAAACATTATGAAACTTCAGAGTTGTGGATTTTTCAACTATCAACCAGAGACTTTGAGGACGGAAAATAAATAAAAGTTAGAGCAAATTGAGGCAAAATAAACGTTCAATTGGCCACAACATTGTATCAACTGATGGCCTGGCTGGATAGTAGATAATATAAAACATTGGTCACATAGAATTCGATCCATAATAAACAATGTTCATATGGCTAAAAGCTTGAAAATTGAAACAGACCTGCAACAACCTCAATTCGAACTTGGGCAATCCAATTTGGCCTACAGTCATGGACCCGAAAAGGTTCCCCAGTAGGGCTGCATCTGGCACTGCCAATCCCTGAACAAGCCCAGCAACAAACCCGCCTAGAAAACTATCTCCAGCGCCGGTGGGATCAATCTGAACTGTCGGAAATGGTGATATCTGCATTTCCCCATCCTTCCAATACAAGGTACAACCTTCCTTCCCGTTTGTTATGAGAACACAGCACCATTTCCTCGCTTCCTCAACATCTACATACGGAGCTTCCTCTGCAGAGGCCTTCAAGAACCCAATTCGTGGTAGAAGGTGAAAGAACCCACTCTCTTTCAGCCCCACAAGCCTCACCGTCCCATCACTGGAATCAAACACTCGAATCAAAGCCTGGATGTCAACAAACACAACCTCACATATATCAAGCATCCGCTCCAGAGTCTCCGGCAATATCTCTCCGGCGACGCCAACGGCCATCCCGAAATTAAACCTCGACTCCGGCAGATCCGACGGTTCAATCGCACCACAAAAACGGACGCGCTTGAGAACCCGATCGCAGGCCCCCTCGCCGTCGCTACCCGAATCAAAAAAGGCGTGGAAGAGCGTGGTCGGCGAAGTGGGCACCGCAATTGGGGGGTGAGCCACGGAGTAGGCGAAGTCGGAGCCCACTTTGGAGACCAAATCACAGCGAATCGAAACCCCATCGAGGACATTGGAGACGAAGGACGCGGCGCCACCGAGAGTCTCCCCCACAACGACGTCGTTCCGGATCAGAACGTCGTGGCAGTAGTTCCCCACCACCAGTCCCCGCCGACCCATGTTGGGCTGCTTCTGCTCCACCAACATGAGAGGTTCCGCAAAGAAAACAAAAAAGGGCTCCAAGGTCAGATTCTACACGTTATGATATGAATATGAATGCCCCGAAAATGGGTGAAAGATTTAGGTTTTCAGAAACCCCATGAAAGGGGATGAAACAGCACGAAATGGGAAGAGGACAAAGCGATGCTTCGTGGGCGTGTCTGCGACTGAAATGCGTCTCCTCTGACACACGAGACGCGTCAAAAATGTTAGACAGTGATAATATATAGGAAATATTTGGTTTTGATTCTTGCAATTTAACAATACGTTGACGGAAATATTTGAGGACGATGTTGGCTGCTTTGAACTGCGAACCTTAGGAAAGTGACTGATACCCTTAATTTTCTATCATTTTCCTCCTTTTTCCCAGAAGAAACCTGTTCCACAGGGAATGCTAAAACACCCCTAAATAGTCTCCAGATTTTCTTGTTACGTACACAACCATCTGTCGATATTTTACATCCAAAAGGGTTTGTAAAAAATTTTCGATCGCACAACTTTTTCATAAGCCCAATTCAATAGTTTACCAAAAATAAAGGAGACTTCTTGAATAGCTTGTGGGTTCTCATGGGTCAGAGCAGAAAAGCAGATTCCTTTCCACCACCACCACTGATCATCTAATGTCAAAGATTTCTTTCACATTCTATTCCTTCATTCAAATTTCTTAGGGATTATGCTGAAAAAAAGACAACTCTCGAATTTTTCTTCAAAGACGCCTTCTTCTAAATATCATTTTTCTTTTCTCTTTTTTTTTTTTTGTCAAAAAATTATTTTCAGATGTATAACAGTTCATATATATCAAAAATCTCAAAAACTTTACCTCAATCACAAAGCCTGCTCATATTGCTCCAATCTGCCCGGAAAAATAATGAGAGGGGTTTTTTATAATTAGATTTTTTGTTGTAGAATTAGAATTCTTTGTAACATGGATTATGTTTTATTTTTTTCTTAAAATACAGTCAGATGTAACTAATTTTTATATTTATGGGCTTAAAAGATATCATTTCTCTCTCTCTTTTTTTTTTTTTTTACTATTTGTAATTAATAAATATAAACAAAAATTAGTGAAAATTAATTTATATCAATTAATTATAAAATAAGATATAGATTATAATTTATAAATTTATTTAGGATTTTAAATCCTAATTTTATTAAGAGTTTGGTTTTTATTAGAATTAAAATTTTCTTCTCTATTGTTTTTTCATGATAAATTGGTTTTGTGAAAGTTTTTTTTGTTACTTAGTATTAGAACCTAATGAGTAAATATAAATCAATAATAATTCAATCCAAACCCAGTTACTAAAGTTTGATGGAAAAAATAATTTTAAAATTTGGAGGATTTTTGCATTTATTGTTTGAGTATCAAGATATTTGGGTAGTCGTAAATCCAAATTTGTGATACAATTTGATGAAAGAAAGATGTGAAGCTTTGTCTTTGCATCTATCAATTATTAAAATTACTTATTTTTGGAAGAAAAAAAAAATTTGAAAATGCAACTACAACATAAGGTGCATGAGATATTATTGGAGCTAATATATATGGTTAACCCAAAGGTTCTTCTAATTTTGTTTTGATGATAATAAATCATGATTAAGTTATTAATTGGTTTGAATTATAAAGAATTTTAGGTGTTAATTTGGAAATTTATCAAATGATCAGAAACATATGTAAGATGAATGCATGAGTGCACTTAGGATTTACATATCATTTCATACATATTTGAAAAACTCGGTTTATGCTTTAAATTTATATTTCCATCAAAATCCAAGATCTATTAAATGAACCTTAGGCAAAACGTTTCAAAATTGATATATAATTTTACCTAAAGACCTTGCCTAAGTGATATAAGCAAAAAGACCAGAAAATATAGGTTTTCGGGCAAAAAATGATGAACTGGTTGAGGCATTGGCCAAACCGGCTCAACCGATTAGGGTATCGGTTGATCAGTTACCCCTTCCCGGTTGAGGTTCGGTCAAGAGATGCAAAAAACACACTCTTTCTCCCAGTAGCATTTCTTTCCCGATCGAGGGTAATAGTCACCTGCCAAGCATTAAATGCTCAAACGACTAGTGAATGGGTCGACTCCCAGCTTGATTGGTCGAGGCTACTTTTTGGTTTTTTTGGTTCCGATGTTAGAAACCTATAAATAGAGAGCTTTACTTTATTTATGAGCAAAAGAATACTTGCATTTATTTGTTTACCTACTTGTTCTTACCTTAAAAACTCATTTTTTTCTTGGTGCATTAAATTTTCATTTGCATATTTTTTAGTGCACATTTGTGATTCATCTTAGCCTTGAGTTGTATTTGAGTCATTGTTGAGCTAGATTAAGAGACTTAAACTTATTATTTGAGTGATAAAGTCTTCAAGTGAGTTGAGACTTAAAGAAATTGTGTAAGAGTCCATTGGAACTGGAATCAAAGTGTAAAGGTGATTAGAAGTTTGGTTGAACCTTCAAGTTAGTGGAACCCTCACTCGATTAGGAGCTTGAGGAGAGTGGACGTAGGTAAGGAAGTGTCAAACCATTATAAGATCTGAGTTTGATTTCTTTAACCTTATCTCTTTATATTTGCTCATCTTGTACTTAAATTTGTTGTGTTTAAAAATAATTTTTTAAATCCCAATTCACCCCCCTTTTGGGTGTTTTTCTCTTTAAAGATTAACCTTTATTTTCTTTTTTATATATTTATATAATATGATTTTTGCGATATAGAAAGCTCATATATCCTAATTATGGATTTAACATATATTTTGAGTTTAATTTCAAGTTTTAAACATGAAAATGATGCAATATGAATTTGATATTTAAGACTTGTGGAATATGAGAAGACCTAATTAAGGGCAAAAAGAGTGTCATAGGCATGAAAGATAAGCAATCAATGTTATGGAGAGAGTTAAAGAGCAAAAAAAAATATAAAAAAGAAGGTTGAAGGCTATAACTTAAAGTTTGACATAAGAATTGGAATTCAAAATCTAATAGTAATACATATATTTACTTTGAGGTGAATTCTTGGGTACTTATTGATATCATTTTGGGTTAAGCTATATATCTTTTTAAAGTTCAGGAAATCAAAGAGTCCAACGCTCTAAACGATCTATATCAAAGCTAAAATGAAGAAGTTATGATCGGTTGAAATCAACTAGGCAAAATAGACACATATTTCAAATTCAAAATTCTCAAAATATTGTTGATTTGAAGATGTTGGTACATTAAAATATATAGTTTAAGATTAACAATTTTATTCTATTCATTCTTGCTTAGGATTAATTTAGACTATGTGTAGACCCCTGTGAAGGTGAGGGCCCGGAGGAGAGTTTTAACTTCATTTTTTTCATTTTTCCATTGCATCTTTTTTTAAAGAGTGGGGGCCCCCCCTCTCTAAGCATGGAACCCGGCTACCTTGGACGTTTGGTGAAGGAGAGTGGGCAGCCATGCTGGTAGGTGAACGAAGCCATGCTGTTGACTGATGAACAGGGAAGCAAGTAGTGACTTGCTGAGGAGAACAAAGAGAGATTTTTATCGGGGCAGAGAAGAGAGAGAGGAGGAGATATTTTCGAGGGAGGAGAGCAGGTGCTAGCTTTCCGGATCTGGGCAGGAAAAAAAGGAGAACAGAGAAAGATTTTTATCTAAAGGGGGAGGGCAGGCAACGGAAGAAGAAAGAGGCAGGGGAAGCACCTTGAAAGAAGAAGACTCAGGTATCATTTCTATAGGCTGGTTCTTCCATATTCATGCCATTTTTATTGCATTTTCTATGCATGAGGAGGTCTTTGTTTTGATGTCTAAATGTACGTATTGATGATTTTCATCTACTTTTATGGAATTTGAGCTCCCTTGCATCGACTCTATGTTTGATCTCTAACCCGTTCAATGAGCTTTGTTTTTGGATTTATATGCGGCACTGACGACCATGCCTGGTTTTCTTTTGGAAATCTATTTGAAATTCATTATGCCCACAGCTCTATCCAGCTTCCTCATTGTTCACCTATTCTTTAAACCCATCACTTACCACTTTTGCATGGCCACGCATGGCCATGCATGGCTGCATCTTGCTCATCCCACGCTCATGCCCATTTCTTCCCATCCATATTCATACCCATGTAAACGAAGCTCCATGCAAATGCCATGAGACACCCAGTCATGATGTTTTTAAGCATGTCGTGAGTCTCTTGCTGCCTTTTAGGAAGTGGAATGAGGCTCTACATGGTGATTTGTGTGTTGTCGAGTGTACATGGGCTACGGGCTGTTGCTTTAATGGAGAAATGGGGCTTCGTTCTCTGTCTTCCAGAAGAGGCCACTCACTAAGGACATAAGAAAGTTTAAATAAACTATGATGAAAAGTCAATGGTGGCATGGTATTTCTCATAAGTGGCAGGCACTTCAAGTTTTCTTTTTGAATAAATTAGTGACTGTTGCATGCCCAGTTGTGGTCTCATGTGGTGGATTTTATTATTATTTTTCTTATTACTATTTTTACCCTTTTTTTGTTTTTGTTTTTTTTTTTTTACGTGTCACGTTTGGTGTCAAATGTCTTATTTCCGTAAATTCTTTTTAAATGATTCTTAAAATCCCGATTTCACGAAAAATCCCATTTCTATTCCAATTTTCAAATAATCGCTAAAAATTTCATTCTCAAATAATTTTCTGAAATTCCGATTTTTCAATTTAATTTTTAAATTTTCGTTTTTCTTTCTAAATAATTCTTTAAAATTTCCAACTTCCGAATTTAATTTCCAATTCCAAAAGTTCCAATATTCACATTAATTTATTTAATCATTATTATCTCATTTATTTATTCTAAAATTCCATTTTAAAATCAATTCTTTGAAATTTCTGACTTTCGATTTTAATTTCCAATTCCAAAAATTCAAATATTCACATTAATTTGTTTAATCATTATTACTTTATTTATTTATTCTAAAACTCCAAAAATTTTCGACTTTCAAATTTAATTTCTAATTTCAAAAATTCCAATATTCCCATTCATTTATTTTATAATTATTTTCATCTTTATTATTTTTTTTCATTTATTTATTTATTTTAAAATTCCATTTTTAAACTTTTTTTTCCCCAAAAACCCTAATTTCCGAACTTAATTTTCAGATTCCAAAATTTCAATTCCCTTCAAATTTAATTCCCGAAATTCTTATTCCTAACTCCCAAAATCCCAATTTTCTTTAAATAACTTTCGAGACTCCAATTTTTCAAATGAATTTCAAAAATCCGATTTTCTCTCAAATAGCTTAATTCCATTCTGGTTTTCAAACAATTTTCTGCTCCTCTTGTCTTTAATAAGCAGGAACGAATTTTCCGTAATTCCGAATAATGGAATTTATGGGATTAATTCATGCAATATAAATCGGGCTTTGGTGGGGGCCCAACATATGTGATTTCCTTATGATTGATTGATTGTTTGCTTGATTTAATTGCCATGCATGATCGATTTTATTCTGCTCTATGACATGCTCGAAATTATTCTTTAATGCTAACCTCACTTCTTGATAGTGTTTTATGGATCACTGCCCAGGTACGCATCCACACCCGCTCGGGTCATTTTCTGTATGCATGTTTAGATTCTCACATGTGCATGATCACTCTGAGTATTCATTGATTCCCTCATCAATTGCCATGATTGCTTCATTTTATTAGTAGAGACCCAACTTTAGGGACTTAAAGGGGTGCTACGGTTTTTACCGTACCTTCCCGATAAGTAACCTGACCCCCGAACCCGATCCGGTTTTTCTTTTTTATTTTGTCTACCCTTTTAAAAATAAAACAAAAATAAGTGGCGACTCCAAGTCATTTTTGAATAAATAAAATCATAATTTTTCAAATAAAAATCGAGCTTGTCATCGAGTGGGGAAACGCATGAGCCGAAATGCGGGGTCCACAAAATGGCGACTCCACTAGGGATCTGTAGAGGGTCAAGCTTGAACTTAGGATGAAGCAAACGTGGCGATTGATGAGTCGATTAGTGAGTACCTGTCTCTTGATTGCACATGGGGAGTTTTTGATGCATGCTTGGATATTGTGTTGTGACATTGATATGATTGATTATCTTGATTGGGACTTAGGATGTCGTTTTTTTTTTTCCGCGCTTCACTACTAGATTAGTTTGGTACATTGACATGCCGATTATCATAGATTGCTCATCTTGTTTTGCTTGGTATAGCGATTCTATTTCTTCCTGATTATTCTGCTCACTACACATACATAGACTCACTATTGTACATCGTTTGACTTGCCATGATTGTTTTGATCGCCTTGCACATATGGATTCGTTATTGTATATCGTTTGATTTGACATGTCGATTCTTTGGCTTATATATTCTCTTGATCGTCTTTGAGCATGATATTTGTATCACTTTTTCATCCGATTGTCATATCTTGTATGTGTGCATGAGTGATATATCTTGTACTCTGCCTGACTGCATGTCGCATGACTGCCCTTCTTTTGCTTGATTGCATGCTGCTTGTCTATGTGGGTCGCACTTCTATCCCCTTACCTCCCAATCTCTTGGTTTTCGGTCATTCTTTTCATCCTGGTTCTCACTATTGCAAGTGTGAGACCTTCTGTGTGCTTGCTCTCTAACCGAGCCAGAGATTAGGAGTAGGGTCTAGCGACGGGCTATATCGATGTACGAGAGCATTCTGGAGGAGAGCGACACTTTGATGTCAATTGGAGTCCGATCATTGAAGACCTGTATAACCTTGAGCTAGGTTTCATGGATAGTTGTGCGACCAGTGTGTTTCCTCTTCTGCTTAAGATTCCTAGGGTTTTCGGATGCACCCACACCACTCACTGTGCACTTTAGTCGATTACTGAGCGTTGAGAGTTTCAAGAGATTTCACCATAAGACCCCCCCTGAGATGTCGAGGTAGTGCATGTGTGGAGATGATGACCACCTTGCATGGAAGCGCCCCGTCTCTTCGGAGGCGTGCAGAGGGTTGCGTACCGCGGGAAGGTACGATTGCTGCTGCTAGGGATATTGTAAAGTCCACTCATATCCATTTAGAGCCACCTTGACCTCGTAGGTTGAGCCATAGATCCTTCGATTAGGACTCCCTCCCTATACGTGGGTGCATCTGAGGGCCTTCAGAGCCTCTTTAGTTACAGTTCGGATCCGATATTCCCTCCTTTTAGTCTCCAGTTGAGAGTGCTCGGAGATCGGTATGAGTTTGAGTATCGGTTGGATCACCTTTCGTCTCGTCGCTCTAGATTATGCTTTTTACTCGAGGAGTTTATCATGTTTTCTCCCTAGGGCTTTCGTTCTCATTTCTTGGCTCGACCCCCCCTCTTCACTTGGTTGTCACTCACTCGATACTTTGGGATATGTTCATTGATCATCTTTTTACACTGTGCGCTCATCACGGGCTCAGTACCTCATCATTTGTTTGATCCTTGATTCAATTTTTGACTCGATGCTCATATTTTCATTACGGAAAGGTGAAAGGCACGTTTTCATGTTCACACTTTTTTTCGAGAGAGTCGCCTTGATCACCTTATTATTTTTCTCTTATGGAGCTCGAGTTGAAGATTGATTCAAGGATATGTGGTTATAGATGGAGTATTGATCTCGTGATAGCGTGTTTTTTTTTTTCACACCTCTTTTATCTCGGATTATCGATAGGAATTCTCTGGTCACATTTGTAGCCATCTCACAGTGGACATCTTTATGACTCTAGAGTTCTCGTCATATATCCAGATTTTGGATTGCCATCACAGGATCGTATTTCATATGATGTATTGTGTTTTTGATTTGAGACATATTTTCACTTATGCATCATGATCACTTTGGCCTGACCTATCAAGGAGGATATTGAGCCTATTGACCTAGGATTAGGAGATCGACCTAGGGAGTTCGAGACTGTGACCCATTTCACCTTTCGTTCAGAGCAGTACCATATCCATATCCATATCCTGACTTTTCAGACTTGATGACTTATCCATTTCGGACTTGACATGACACCATCCCCTGATACCACTATATGACCTAGTCATCCTCGTTCTCCTTAGCATATTACGTTACCATTGCCTACTCTTTCCATCATTTCCTTGATCTGATCGGGTAGTGTCCGAGATGGTTTGACATGAGATGAGCTCTAGAAGATGATAGATGGATTATGATGAGAGAGTGGCTTGATTGCTTGATGATATTGTTGAGACAGAGGGGTTATCATGGATCATCCAGATTTGAGTCATTGCACATGACTTCAGAGAGTCAGGATGATTAGAGATGGTGATTTTATGAGACGGTGGCGAGTGGCTTATGATGATGGAGTGAGGTGATTATCAGAGGACATTGACGGTTATCACAGAGCATCAGTGAGAGCTTTCGCATGATTTCAGAAGAGTCGCCACGACTATGTTGGATGGATGCCAGTCTTTAGTATTGGCCATGTGAGATCTCGAAAGCACGATGTTTGAGGTTTTGGTCAAAGGATGGGTGACCATCATTTCATGAGCCTATTTACTTTATCACCCTCACATATAGAGTTATCCGTTGCTAGCCCTTTGAGCCTCACACGAGCACATAACCTTTTCTTTCATCACCTCATTTACCTATTACACCGGGTTGGGGACCCTGTAGTGCTTGCATGCTATGATGGGATACGTCATGAGTTCCAGACCTGATATACATATTCAGGCCTCATTCTTCACTCTTCACTGTGATATTTTCCACTTGGACATCATTTCATCATTTTTTTTTTTCTGATATCACATATCGCCACTTGTGATATTCGTTCTCTGCCCTTTCTTTCATTATTGCTTACTCGACATTATCCGTGTTTCACCTTGAGTGGTAGTTTTCACACGTCACTGCATGGAGGATTGTCACGTTCCTCCCCCGTTCGCCTTATGGGCAGTGGTTCAGAGATGTTATTTTGAGAGGTTATTTTGAGAGGTTGTCTTGTTAGTGAGGATTCATGTTACATTCGTATGTGGAGAGGGTTTGATTATTTGGGTATGTATTTTCATGGGTTTGATCATTTGGGCATGTATTTTCATGGGAGTTCATTCATTATTGATCAGAGTATGCGTAAAAAAAAAAAATGCATTGTTCATTTTCTCATTCTCCATTGGGCATGTGTATGGACGTGTCGGTCTGCTTCATTGAGTTCATGTGTTAGAGAGAGTTCGTATGAGAGCTTATTTCTGGGATTTCATCTTGATGTATATTTTGGGTGAGAGTATGAGTCATCCATTCGATTTTTGTGAGAGAGACGAGCGACTTTTCTTTAGTATCTCTGGATCCTTGTTCTATCCATCATTCCATCTATTTCGGATGTGATTGCTTTCTATGCTTTGATGCAGGTTGACCATCACTCATTTTTCTATCTCTTTGTTTTCTTGTATCCTTATTTTATCCCTCCATTCCACTCTACCTCATCTGATCTCATTCTTTTCTCATTATGCTTTATGTCTGACTTGGGATTGGTACACACACATCATACTCGTTCATTCGATGTGACCACTCATTTATCATCATTTTTCGTGTGGGGACCCTTAGGTCCGGGACTCATGACGTTTTCTACACATTGCATCTCATGCACGAGGGGTATGGGGGATTATATCATTGGGATCTTTGAGCCTAGTTTCCTTTCTTTTCTTTCACCCTATTACCTTGGCCTACGTTACGTCCCGTGTCTGAAGACCACCCTGAGGCCATTACTTCACACATTGTGTTTGACAGCTCACACGTGGGCAATACTTGAGCTTGGTCGGAGATTATTTCTCGATGCATGATGGATGAGGAGTCGAGGTGATGGATTACACTAGGGCATACCCCTCTTATCAGTGATGGATTTTTGGAGGCGCCGTTATCTGCACTGGGGCATACCCCCCTCATCGATGACGTTTTCTTTCGGGATGATGCTTTACACTGAGGCATAGTCAGTTTGTTTCTTCTCGTGGATTATGATAGATTAGCAGTTGTGGGATGACCCTACACTGGGGGCGTAGTCGTTTCAGAGAGCGCTTTTATTATAGATACAGTCACTCTACTTATTGATGGTTGATTTTTGAGATCACGATTTATTTTGAGGCATAACCCTCTCATCGGTGATGGACTTTGATTTATCTTGGAGCATAGTCATTTCAGATGGTTTATACCGGGGCATAGCCAGTTCATTCGTACTCATAGAGCTCGAGGATTCTGATTCATATGGATTATGTTGAGATGTTTCCATTTTTGGCGTCAGGAGTGGAGATCGATTGATTTATTGATATGCACTATGCGTGGTCCTTTTCAGCAGTTGTTGACTTGGATGCATTGATTTACACTGGGGCATAGCCGGGATGGAGGCATTTTTCATTGGAGCATAGCCACCCTATTTGGATCCTTTACACTGGGGCATGTCCATCTTTTGGAGGGAGATCAGATTGGTTCTTGACATTGGAGCATCTGACGAGTGATATGGAGATCATTGGATTATTTCATGTCATCCTCATTGCATACTGGGGCATAGCCGCCTAGTTGGATGTTTTGACATCGAGATTTGACTTCCTGTTTATGATTACTGCTTTTCGATGGATTATGGAGCTCTTGATACCTCGGGTTTAGTCTTCTCGGCATACTTGGATGATCTCGGATACATACCTTTCATCTCATACTCAGTTATTTCACCCTGGATACTTTCATGCCTCCTATCATACCAGAGCCTGATCATCACCTTCTTTTATCCTACACATCCCACCGTGACACATGACCTCACCATTTTCTAGATTATGAGGAGATGTAGATCAATCCTCGATCACCTTGGTTGTGTTTTCATGCATCTTTTGGACTTTAGGTTCAACATCTTCCATGATAGCAGGGCTTGACAGATTGCCGATTTATTAGTGATGATGTTTTCATTTTGATAGTTGGCATGTTGAGTATTGTTTTGTTTACTCTTTGCATTTTGAGCACTGATCACTATTGTTGTTATTCACCAGTTAGTTTTGTTTTGTCAGCATGGTGTCACGATATATGGTCCTGTTTGGCATTACCTATCTGAGGTTGGACATTTTCATTACATGATGGATGAACATATTTCATAGTACAGTAGTTTTGAGGCATTTTGCATCTCTGTCTGTCCATCATGGCATATTGGGGCATACCCCCTCCGCTCAGAGCACCAGACCTTTCAGTAGGATTCATTCACCTTCTGATCCAACTATTAACCCCTGCGAGTTGCATACTGGGGCATACCCTCCTTCCCTGGATCACTAGACCTTCCATAGGTTTCATTCACTTTTCGATCTAGTTGTTGACACCTGTGAGTCACATACTGGGGCATACCCCCTTCCCTGAGAACACCGGACCTTTCACAGGTTTCATTCACCTTCTGATTCAATTATTAACCCCTGCGAGTTGCATACTGGGGCATACCCTCCTTCTCTGGGATCATCGAACCTTTCACAGACCTCATCATCTTTTCGATCTAGTTGTTGACCCCTGTGAGTCACATACTGGGGCATATCTCCCTTCCCTAGGATCATTGGACCTTTCATAGGTCTCATTCACTTTTTGGTCTAGTTGTTGACCCTCACCGTTACATACTGGGGCATACCCTCCTTTTCTAGCCTTCTTTAGGATCATCGGACCTTTCACTTGCTTCATTATCTTTTAACCTAGTTGTCGATCCTCATGAGTTGTCATACTTGGGCATATCCCCTCCTTCTGAATTTGCTTGCATCGTTATCCTGGATATCCTTTGGCTTTGTGCCACTTGATTAGATCACCATCATGTCAGTTTAGTTTTTGGGCCGCACCTATATCGATCAGCCATCTCTTTGTCATGACAGTTCAGTTTCTGAGACCGCACCTATATCGATCGGTCATTATCATGTCTGTTTGTGTTTCTGGGACCGCACCTATATCGATTGACCATCTCCTTGTCATGTCAGTTCAGTTTCTGGGACCGCACCTATATCGATCGGTTATTATCGTGTCAGTTTGAGTCGGGGCCGCACCTATATCGATCGGCCATCTCCTTGTCATGACAGTTCAGTTTCTGGGACCACACCTATATCGATCGGTCATTATCGTGTCAGTCTGAGTCGAGGCCGCACCTATATCGATCGACCATCTCATTGTCATGTCAGTTCAGTTTCTCGGACTGCACCTATATCGATCGGTCATTATCGTGTCAGTTTGAGTCGGGGCCGCACCTATATTGATCGGTCATCTCATTGTCATGTCAGTTCAGTTTCTAGGACCGCACCTATATCGATCAGTCATTATCGTGTCAGTTTGAGTCGGGACCGCACCTATATCGATCGGCCATCTCCTTGTCATGACAGTTTAGTTTCTGGGACCACACCTATATCGATCGGTCATTGTCGTGTCAGTCTGAGTCGGGGCCGCACCTATATCGATCGGCCATCTCCTTGTCATGACAGTTCAGTTTCTAGGACCGCACCTATATCGATCGGTTATTGTCGTGTCAGTCTGAGTCGGGGCCGCACCCATATCGATCGACCATCTCATTGTCATGTCAGTTCAGTTTCTGGGACCGCGCCTATATCGATCGGTCATTATCGTGTTAGTTTGAGTCGGGGCCGCACCTATATTGATCGGTCATCTCATTGTCATGTCAGTTCAGTTTCTAGGACCGCACCTATATCGATCAGTCATTATCGTGTCAGTTTGAGTCGGGACCGCACCTATATCGATCGGCCATCTCCTTGTCATGACAGTTCAGTTTCTGGGACCACACCTATATCGATCGGTCATTGTCGTGTCAGTCTGAGTCGGGGCCGCACCTATATCGATCGGCCATCTCCTTGTCATGACAGTTCAGTTTCTAGGACCGCACCTATATCGATCGGTTATTATCGTGTCAGTTTGAGTCGGGGCCGCACCTATATCGATCGACCATCTCCTTGTCATGTTTGTTTGTGTTTCTGGGACCGCACCTATATTGATCGGTCATCATCTTATCAGTTCGAGTCGGGGCCGCACCTATATCGATCGACCATCTCCTTGTCATGTCAGTTCAGTTTCTGGGACCGCACCTATATCGATCGGTCATTTTCATTCATCGTGTCAGTTCGAGTTCTGTTTGAGTCGGGGCCGCACCCATATCGATCAGCCATTTTCCTATCAGTTTGTGTTTAGTTTGAGTCGGGACCACACCCATATAGATCGGTCATTCATTCTTCCTATCAGGTCAGTTCAACGTCCAGGTCTTTGTTTCAGTTTGACATTCAGAGTCACTTTCCTCACCTGGCTACTCTGGAGCTTATTGCTTATTCATCAAGCTCTTCTAGATTTCCCCTTTCACTACACATGGCATAGTCCTTTGAGATCACGAGACGTACTTTTGTCATGTTGTTAGGCATTCTACACCTATCATTCTCATGTAGGTCACATAGGGAGTCTCCTTTGGACACATTCTTTCTCGTACTTTAAGGTGGTTCGACCGTTACTCATCTTTGACATCGATCTTTGAGTCACTCTCGGAGACGTTTTAGAGGGAGTCTGGGTCCTTAGTGTGACTTCAGAGACATTTTGAGATATCATTTTCCTTTAGGGTTAGAGCATTTGTTCATTTGTTGGCTTGAGTGAGTTCTGGTTTCACTCGTGTCCTTTTGGAGGTCTCCTTTGTTCTTCGGTAGAGTTCACTTCATTCCACTCACTATTCACACTTTCTTTTCACTTCAGTGTTCATATTCCTTACACTCGTGAACTCTACCGAAGAGAGACATATTTGTAGACCCCTATGAAGGTGAGGGCCCGGGGGAGAGTTTTAACTTCATTTTTTTCATTTTTCCATTGCATCTTTTTTTTAAAGAGTGGGAGGGCCCCCTCTCTAGGCATGGAACCCGACTACCTTGGACGTTTGGCGAAGGAGAGTGGGCAGCCATGCTGGTAGGTGAACAAAGCCATGCTGCTGATTGATGAACAGGGAAGCAAGTAGTGACTTGCTGAGGAGAACAAAGAGAGATTTTTATCGGGGCAGAGAAGAGAGAGATGAGGAGATATTTTCGAGGGAGGAGAGCAGGTGCTAGCTTTCCGGATCTGGGCAGGAAAAAAAGGAGAACAGAGAAAGATTTTTATCTAAGGGGGGAGGGCAGGCAACGAAAGAAGAAAGAGGCAGGGGAAGCACCTTGAAAGAAGAAGACTCAGGTATCATTTCTATAGGCTGGTTCTTCCATATTCATGCCATTTTTATTGCATTTTCTATGCATGAGGAGGTCTTTGTTTTGATGTCTGAATGTACGTATTGATGATTTTCATCTACTTTTATGGAATTTGAGCTCCCTTACATCGACTCTATGTTTGATCTCTAACCCGTTCAATGAGCTCTGTTTTTGGATTTATATGCGGCACTGACGACCATGCCTGGTTTTCTTTTGGAAATCTGTTTGAAATTCATTATGCCCACAGCTCTATCCAGCTTCCTCATTGTTCACCTATCCTTTAAACCCATCACTTACCACTTTTGCATGGCCATGCATGGCTGCATCTTGCTCATCCCACGCTCATGCCCATTTCTTCCCATCCATATTCATACCCATGTAAACGAAGCTCCATGCAAATGCCATGAGACACCCAGTCATGATGTTTTTAAGCATGTCGCGAGTTTCTTGCTGCCTTTTAGGAAGTGGAATGAGGCTCTACATGGTGATTTGTGTGCTGCCGAGTGTACATGGGCTGCGGGCTGTTGCTTTAATGGAGAAATGGGGCTTCGTTCTCTGTCTTCCAGAAGAGGCCACTCACTAAGGACATAAGAAAGTTTAAATAAACTATGATGAAAAGTCAATGGTGGCATGGTATTTCTCATAAGTGGCAGGCACTTCAAGTTTTCTTTTTGAATAAATTAGTGACTGTTGCATGCCCAGTTGTGGTCTCATGTGGTGGATTTTATTATTATTTTTCTTATTACTATTTTTACCCTTTTTTTGTTTTTTTTTTTTTTTTTTTACGTGTCACGTTTGGTGTCAAATGTCTTATTTCCGTAAATTCTTTTTAAATGATTCTTAAAATCCCGATTTCACGAAAAATCCCATTTCTATTCCAATTTTCAAATAATCGCTAAAATTTCATTCTCAAATAATTTTCTGAAATTCCGATTTTTCAATTTAATTTTTAAATTTTCGTTTTTCTTTCTAAATAATTCTTTAAAATTTCCAACTTCCGAATTTAATTTCCAATTCCAAAAGTTCCAATATTCACATTAATTTATTTAATCATTATTATCTCATTTATTTATTCTAAAATTCCATTTTAAAATCAATTCTTTGAAATTTCTGACTTTCGATTTTAATTTCCAATTCCAAAAATTCAAATATTCACATTAATTTGTTTAATCATTATTACTTTATTTATTTATTCTAAAACTCCAAAAATTTTCGACTTTCAAATTTAATTTCTAATTTCAAAAATTCCAATATTCCCATTCATTTATTTAATAATTATTTTCATCTTTATTATTATTTTTTTCATTTATTTATTTATTTTAAAATTTCATTTTTAAACTTTTTTTTTTCCCAAAAACCCTAATTTTCGAACTTAATTTTCAGATTCCAAAATTCCAATTCCCTTCAAATTTAATTCCTGAAATTCTTATTCCTAACTCCCAAAATCCCAATTTTCTTTAAATAACTTTCAAGACTCCAATTTTTCAAATGAATTTCAAAAATCCGATTTTCTCTCAAATAGCTTAATTCCATTCTGGTCTTCAAACAATTTTCTGCTCCTCTTGTCTTTAATAAGTAGGAACGAATTTTCCGTAATTCCGAATAATGGAATTTATGGGATTAATTCATGCAATATAAATCAGGCTTTGGTGGGGGCCCAACATATGTGATTTCCTTATGATTGATTGATTGATTGTTTGCTTGATTTAATTGCCATGCATGATCAATTTTATTATACTCTATGACATGCTCGAAATTATTCCTTAATTGTGCGCTAACCTCACTTCTTGATAGCGCTTTATGGATCATTGCCCAGGTACGCATCCACACCCGCTCGGGTCATTTTCTGTATGCATGTTTAGATTCTCACATGTGCATGATCACTCTGAGTATTCATTGATTCCTTCATCAATTGCCATGATTGCTTCATTTTATTAGTAGAGACCCAACTTTAGGGACTTAAAGGGGTGCTACGGTTTTTACCGTAGCTTCCCGATAAGTAACCTGACCCCTGAACTCGATCCGGTTTTTCGTAGACCACATTTTCCAAATAAGGAGTTACGCTTAGGGTTTTTCTTTCTTATTTTGTTTACCCTTTTAAAAATAAAACAAAAATAAGTGGCGACTCCAAGTCATTTTTGAATAAATAAAATCATAATTTTTCAAATAAAAATCGAGCTTGCCATCGAGTGGGGAAACGTATGAGCCGAAATGCGGGGTCCACACTGTGATATACCCTATATTAAAGATTAGAAGTTAATATATGATCAATTTGCATAAGTATAGAAATGCTTAAAAAAGGCAAACTGGTATTTGATAACACATGGTTTGGACTAAGGTTTTTAAAGCCAAGCTCATTTTTAAAAAATCTCCTCAAACACTCGCATAGAGATCCCAATCTTAATTCGTGAATAATTTAATTTCCATATCTTAATAGATTTTATTTTAAAAATCTTAATTTGAGTACACTAGGTATTTGACCCTACAAATATCATACTAAAAATGATTTTGAGCTTTGGATCCGAATATTGAGATAACTTAATTTGGCATCCCATTCTCAAAACTCTCAAAAATAAATTCATGATTTATTTTTTATTGATATATTTAAGTTATATATATTATTTAGTGGTATATATGATTGAGGGTGGGGAATAGGATCCTATCCCTGCCCTGGTTCAAGTATGTTTAACTTTTCATATCTTCTGCTTTGATCTCGATTATCATGCCCTTATCCCTGTCCTATAAAAAGCTTTTAGGAAATTGGTTTACCTAACATTTTGGCATCACAAAGTCTTGGTTGTTGAAAGACGTGTGACATGTGTGGCTCTCTCCATGTGCTAAGATGGGTGTTGCCAAGCATGATCTTGCTTGTGCATCACTTGACCCAATTTTCTAACTCTCAGAAAATTGTTTTCCATATGGTGATTTGGATTGTGAGATGAGAAAACAAAATGGAATACTTTCATATGTGGGCCCACAAAAAGAAAAAAAAAAAAAAAAAAGATATTTTGACATGGTTGGATGATCAAATGTGATTAAAAAAAAAAATGGTTACAAAAATTCTTGCTCTCCCTCTCAAATAGGATCGAACTCTGATTTTTTCTTTCTTCTTAAAAATGAAATCCGAAATCATAAGCGGGTTAAAACACATCAAGGGCCCTTGACATCTCCTATGGAGCGAATAGGATTGATTCAAAGTTTAGAATCTACCAGAGATATCATAACTAAAACTTTGAAATTGTGCTTGGGCAATTGTACGAGTCGAACCAAATGGAGAGTAGGGAGACCTCAACAAGAGGGGAAAAGCAATTTAGAGAAAAAGGCAGCAAAAGGAAGGGCAAGGTACAAAAGAACCAGACAGGATTACAAAAGAAAAGCCTAACAACTAAAAGGGCAAGTATTACATACTTGCATTAGGTTTTCAGCCAGACTCAACTAGGAAAACACAATGCTACACCTTCATCTCTGCAGTGCCACTGAACTTCAAGCTGGCCTAAAACAGGAGGAGCTTTCAAAAGGAAGGGATGCTTTGACTTCAACACTAACAGAAGAGAGAAAAGAAAATCAAAGCCTCAACCTACATCCAAGCAGAAGATGATCAGTAATGCAAAGAACCCCATTCTTATTTCTCTCCACCCACAAGACAGAAACATTAGGCACTTATATTATGTGGCAATGCTATATGCCTTCACACAACAAGACCTGGAAAGAAAGAAAAACAGAAAATAAGTTCCTGGACTATGGATTACTGTAATTTATCTTAGTCATAGGTATATATATATATATAAACTCTGACTAGCTTCCTTGTAATTGGTAGTATTAGGCGGTTCTCGAGTCAATAATAATTACAAGGTATCAAAGGTGACGGAGGCTAAGTAGCAGGTGCGTTGTGGAAGAGGATGCCACTGAATTAGTCTCATTTCCTCAACAGATTTAATTAATTTGAAGCAGGCACTACTCCCATTATTTTATTTTCTTCCTTCTTGCTGTTTGTCTTATGGTTATGATTGTTTTTGTCTTCCTCTCTTCCACCCATTTTTTCCCCTCATCATTTCTCATCAAAAGCTTGAGCTAAGTTGTTGAGCAGTTCCATTTTCTGTCATTTTCTTAGCAAAACCATGATGGCCAATAAAGACACAAAAAACTTAACCTCAAGCTATATCAGTAGTGCAAAAATAAAGAGAGGAAACCATATAAAATAATCAGAAAAACAAGCACCTCTCCTTCAAATCTCTGAAACAAGAGCCACTTCTGTTGAAGATCAATGTGTATGGGTCCAGTTGACTCTGACTCATTACAGAAGAAGATACCATATCCGATCTTTGTCCCTCTCCTGCATAGATATTAGCAGTACTGTTTTAGCCTCTGCCAATCAAACCCACTACCTTTGAACTCCTCAAAACTTTCAGATTTTTCATCCTATGGAGCCCAACAAAACATTAAAATCAACCCATGATCAGATCTTATACACGGAAAGAGACATGGATGAACCTCTAGCTATCATTTTCTTGGGGCTGCTGCAGCAAAAAATCATTCTGAGATGCTACTTTACCCAAACAAATAGCTGGTTTTTCTACTTTTTTTTTCCCAAGTTGATTAATAGAATTGTTTCCTCCAGAACCTGAATATGAATTGGGGAAACTGTAAGATCATCAAATAATGAAAAAATAAATAAAAATTCCAATGTCATACAACTATACAAGTTGAGGTACAAGATTTTAATTTGATGAAAATGACTCAATTTTATTGCTTGATGTGTATCATGAAAGCTTCATTCCAACTTCCCACTAACCACTTATGAAAACCAAAATATAACAAATAAACTAGAAAATATATCATTCATCTAACAACCCCAAAATGATTTTAATCTACATTATTTATAAATTGGGTAAAGACTACTTGGTCTTCTACAACAAAATGTGGTAATTAAACAAATTAATGTCTTTAGTTTTATAAATAATTAAAATTTATAACACTTCATGTCAAGCATGGCTCACAACACATTGAAGCAATGAATTAAAAATGGTTTGTTTGGCCTCATTAATCCTTAATTCTAGACATGGTTTATCCAGAGTCCTCCCTCATATGATATTTTTTGTTTATTCTCTCGTAAAATACATTCGATCATTTATTATTGTACGTAAATATCGTCTATTCAAAGTCATTAAAGCTTTAAAAAGCGTTGTGGAGAAGTTACCGCTCATATATTAATATCAAAAACTTCTCCTTGGATCATATGATACAAACATGCATGTTCCCCCAACTTTATTAACATCAACTTCTCAATCTTAAATCTAGTCTTGATACATTTTTATTATGATTAACTATCTTGTAAACCTCCTTCAATAGTCCAAGACTATGTCAAGCCTATGTTAAGGGGAAATGATTAGTGGGATTAGAGGCAGCGTATCCAATAAGGAATGAGCCCTGTTGGGGCTTGTAAGGTTGCTAACTGTATGAGTTTTGGAAGGAGGTGGAGAGCAACAGTGGAGTGTGAGGAAACTTCTTCCAACCTTCTTACTTATTAGAAAGTCAGACCAATCAGATTTCTCTTCTCCTCTTCTACTTCTTGTCCTTTTTCTCAAATTAAATCCCCATAAAAATGCCAACCGTCTGATTCTCTCCTGGGAATGCCCTGAAAATTCCAGGAAATTTCTAACTTTTTTTTTAGAGTAGAATATGCTCCTTCCTCAACTCTCATTTCTTCTGTTGTTTTGATTATCACTTGGAAGTACAACTACGAAATGATGTATTGAATCTTGTCAGAACAAAGAGAAAATCATTTGGATATACCTAGTTTTGATTTTCTCTAGCTTCGACCCTTGGAATAAGGCTATTGGGCCACACCCACTGCAACAAAAACTCTATTTTCCTAAGATTTTATGTGAAATTAATTTAATTGAGTATAAAAAGAAAAAAGGAAAAAGAATTAATTCACTTGAGAAGTGATTCTAAAGTTTAATGTTGATGGCCCAAATGCTCCAGTTGGAAGAAGATATTTTTTCAGAAAATTTATGTAAATATAAATAAAATAAAATAAAAATTAGATGTTGGGTCTTAATCTTTTGGCTTTATTATTTTGAATTTGGTTGTATAAATGCAAGTGTATGCAAGTCATGGCCATTGGAGTTAGCCAAATGTCAACTCCTGAAATAATTGGTAATAATTACTATCATATATTCAAAACATATAACATGACCAAGTTTTTTGTATTTTTTATTTTGGATAATGTGGACGAAGTGCTACTGTTCATGTAATAGTTCTTAATATTAAAGTATTATTTAAAAGAAATATATTGAAGAGGTATCACTGTTTTGCCCTTGTATTCAATCCATTATTTATCAAAGATTAAAAAGGGTGTTATCTTGTTTAATTTAAATGAAGTGGTTGGTATTGTTTGTAGAACACTTTTCTTCTAAAAATACTTAAATTGTAGAGAATAATAGAAATTGAAATTGGTGAATTAATTTTAAAGTGATGGTTTTACTCGCACTGTTTTGAACAAAAGTATTTTTTCTAAAAGCATTTTTAAGAGAATTAATTGTCTAGTATTTCTTTAGAAAATATTACAAGTGATCCCTAATATGATTTTTCAATTTTTTTTAAATTTTATTAAACACTTATTTTTAAAAACATTTCACAATGTTTTTATTCAAAGTATTTTTAGTTAAAATATTTTTTCTAAATATGTTTTTAGAAGAATCACTTGTCAATTTTTTTTTAAAAAAACATTATAAGTGATTTTTTGGATTTTTAAAAGCATTTTTAAAATTTTATGAAACACTTATTTTTTGAAAAAAAAAAAATCTTAAAATCATTATCAAACAAACTTTTATACTAATTCATGAACCATTTATCTTAAGATTAAATTATTAAAAATGAAAATACACTTATAAAAATAACTTAAAATGATGTCTCGTAGTGTTTTTATTAAAAGTGTTTTCTCTTAAAATGTTTTTAAAAGAATCACTTATAAAATGTTTTTTCAAAGCACTACAAATATTTTTTTTAATATTATAAGTAATTTTTCAGATTTTAAAAGATGTTTTCTAAATTTTACCAAATACTTATTTATTTTTCATAAATACTTTTTAAAATTAAAATCACTCCCTAAAATCAATAACAAATCAACCCTTTAAAAATCTCTTTAGCACTTGCTGAAAAATATATATAAAGGAAAAACCTTTATGATAGAAACAACCTTTTTACTTAGGATTTTTTAAAATAAACTTTTTATTTTATTTTTTTATTTCTTGTGGCTTGAAGTAGAAGTTGAAACTGAAAAAGTAATATTAGTATGGAAATTAAAAGTTTCATCATATCAAATAATTTTTCACTTCAATTAAAAAGGTCTTAACAAACATTATCTATATATTAAACATCTTTTAAAGTTAGAAGCACTTTCCTAAACGTTTTAACAGAAATTACTTGTATGTTAAACATCTTTTAAAGTTAGAAGCACTTTCCTAAACGTTTTAACAGAGATTACTTGTATGTTAAACATCTTTTAAAGTTAGAAGAACTTTCCTAAAGTTGCCTAAGCAACAAAAAAAAGCTCATATTAGGTTTACAGTTATGTTTTTACCTTCTTAGAAATCAATCCAAATTAGGAAAATTTAACTTTACCTATCCTCAACAGTGTTTTAAATGATTAAAAAAAAATAGTCTTCAAATAATCATGTCAAATAATGCTTTGAAAGCAATTCATTTCATCAAAAGGGTCATAAAAATTGTACCACTTGTACATGATGTCATATTAGATGGTAGTAACCATGATCTGTACAAGTTATTAACCCATTTAGGAATGAATTAACCTTATTCAGAAGTGATAACAAGTGATTTGAGTTATGGTTTCCGTTAGACTTAATCACAGATGATGAAAAACGGCCACAACTTAGGTAATTTCACCATGCATTAAATCTCAAGTATGTGTTAGCCTCATTGAAGAAAGCGTACAACGAGTGAAGATTCCAGGAAACTGCCTAGACTCACTCACCAACCTTGTCCTATATATGTATAACCTCCTGCCTAACCTTCCATAGTGGACAGAGAAAGAGAAAAGATCACACTTGCTTCCTCGCACAAGCTTCCCACTTCCATAGGGGAAGAAGAAGAAGAGGAGGAGGAAGAAGAAGAGGAAGCCACTGTCAATGGATTCACAAGAGGTATGGAACTTGGAGAATGGTGAGGTAAAGGGGTTGAGCAACAAGGATGGACCACATTTAATAAGAAACGCCCACACCATGTCCTCTTCATCCTTACGTAAGAGGTCGGATCCGATGCTTCTCCCCAAGGTTAGATGCCGAGTCCTCAGACAATTCCTCAACAATCTTCAAGAGGTCATCCTTGGGACCAAGCTTTGTCTGCTCTTCCCAGCCATTCCTTTAGCAGTCTTAGCGAAGTGTTACCAATTTGGAAGAGTAAGTTCCATTTCTTTTTTTGATCAATTCCGGCCGGGAAACAAGGGTTGTTGCCTTGGTGGTCGATTTTCCAAATTTTCCTTTAATTTGATGCAAGTTTTCTTTCTTCTTTCTGTTTGATTTTACGTTTTTTTTTTTCTCTCTTTTTGACGTCAAACAGCCTTGGATTTTTGCTCTGAGTTTAATGGGGCTGACACCGCTAGCTGAACGTGTCAGCTTTCTAACTGAGTGAGTCTGCATGTTTATCAGAAGAAGTTCATTCATAAAGTGTGACATCTCAGTATCTTTTTCTGACACTTTCTTCTTTTTCATTTTCCTATCTTACAAAACCCAGACAGATAGCATACTTCACTGGTCCAACAGGTATTTTATTTATTTTTTGAATTTCACCCCTTTATATATTTGGTCTATTGGAGGTAGTGGATGAGCTAGTGGCCTTGAGAAATTGCCACATGGTAGTAGAAAATAGAGCACATAGTGCAGTTTGGCAAAGCCATTTGTGTCTATAACACGAAAGGTGGTGGTGGGGTACGGGTGCGGTGGTGGGTGGGTGGTTGGGCGGTGGATCAAATGCAAAACATATAGCTTACTTGTATTTTGAAATTTGATTTTGGGTTTGGATTTGGATTTGCAGTTGGAGGACTTCTCAATGCAACATGTGGTAATGCAACAGAACTGATAATAGCCCTATTTGCCCTTCACCAAAAGAAAATCCTTGTGTTGAAATACTCTCTTCTGGGTTCCATTCTCTCCAACCTCCTCCTTGTTCTTGGGACCTCTCTCTTGTTTGGAGGCTTGGCTAACCTAAAAAAGGAGCAACTTTATGATAGAGTAAGAACACCCATTAATTAGTTCTCTCTTCAGCTAAGTATCTGTAATTACATATACATACATTGAAAAATGATAATTTTTCTTTCAACAAACAGAAACAAGCTGATGTGAACTCGCTGCTTCTACTGCTGGGATTGCTATGCCATGTGCTTCCTTTGATGTTCAAATACGCTGCATGGACAGACACATTCACGGCCATTTCCACTCTTCAGTTCTCAAGAGCCAGCAGCATTTTGATGCTTACAACATATGTTGCATACCTCATCTTCCAGCTCAAAACCCACCGCCAACTTTTCGAATCACAAGAGGTGATCAATTCTTAATACAAACAAGTTTTCATCACTGCAGATTGTTGAACACTAAACCCTAGGAGTGTGTTATGTGTATATATGTAGCTAACTGATTTAGGGTTATGAAATGATCAGGAAGATGAAGATGGTGATGATGAAAAGGCTCTGATTGGATTCTGGAGTGCATTTAGCTGGTTGGTTGGCATGACAGTTATCATAGCACTGTTATCTGAGTATGTTGTGGGCACAATTGAGGTACATAGGTCTTCGAATCTTCCTTAACAATTCTATTTCTTCTCAGCATAAATCTATATTGTTCTTAATTATCAGAGATACCTATAACTCTATATTAGTTAACATGCATTTCCATCGTCATCTCAATTAGGCTGCCTCGGATTCCTGGGGCGTTTCTGTTAGCTTTATCAGCATTATTTTGCTGCCAATAGTGGGAAATGCTGCAGAACATGCTGGGTCAATCATATTTGCTTTCAAAAACAAGTTGGTATGTCGTTAAACTATAAAAATATTCCACTTTTTAGGTTAAGCTGCATTCGTTTTGCCTCAAAATTATTCTGGGTATTGTGTAGGACATATCTTTGGGGGTTGCTTTGGGGTCTGCAACACAGATTTCCATGTTTGTGGTGAGATTTTGAAGAAACCATACTAAAAAATCCATGGTTCTTATTCAGTATTCTGATTAATTATACTTAAATCATTATCTTTTCAGGTTCCACTCTGTGTGATCGTGGCTTGGATCATGGGGGTTGCTATGGATCTTGATTTCAGTCTCCTTGAAACCGGCTCTCTCGCCTTCGCCATCATTATCACAGCCTTCGCTTTGCAGGTTAATTTTTTCATAACCTAATCTCCCTTTTCATGTGCAATTCCATGGCACCTTCTTCCTCCTACTCGACCCCACTACAAATTTTGTGTTATTTTCAGGATGGAACTTCACATTACATGAAAGGAGTGGTTCTTTCTCTTTGCTACATAGTAATAGCTGCATGCTTTTTTGTTCATAAAAATCCAAGTATCCGTAAGTCCCTTACCAGCAAACTCCTACACTAGGGAATTCAGATTCACTTGTTTGTACTAATAACTAATCCTAAGTTTGGGAAATTTTGGTGATAGATCAATCAACTACTGACAGCTTGAGAGTGGTCCAATCATCGACCGGAGTCCTGACTGCTTAACAGGCTTGGCTTGGCCTTTGCAGTTCTCCATGAAATAAAGAATGCTGCATCAAGCAGATTCATTTGTTTTTTATTCATTGAAATAGGCATCTGCAATTGAGAAGTACTGGAAAATTGTTTACATCCATTTTGATTTAAGGTGTAGTAAGAGAGCACAAGTTAATTATAGTGCAGAAGCCATCAAAATGGAGAGGGTATGGTATGTAGAAGATGGGAACCCTTGGAGAGTTGGAGAAAAAAAAACACAGAACTTCCCATTGAAGATGTTTGTATATAACCCTCTGTTTATATGTATTAATTGTCTTTGTAATTGGGTTTTTGCTTTTGGTGGTGGCAAAGAGAGCCCTCTGGATTTTCTCTGTGGCTGGTTTTTAGTTTGGATGTATGCTAAGAGTTGAGGTTAATCTGTAACTTTTGCTGAGCCAGAGAAGTTGCCATTACTTCATCTAATGTAATTATAGCCAATAATGTAAAGCTCTGTGGACACCCAGAGCTTTACTCCTCTACTAAATAAAATCTCTCAACCATTAATGGAGCTTTATTGCATTCTCCTCTTTGAAGTTTTTGACTTGTTTCCTTCTCCACTTCAAAAATAAATAAATAAATAAATAACATAAAGATATTTAATTACAAGTTATGTAAGCAAATATATGGAGTATTCGTCTCATGCCCCATTAACAAGTCATCTAATTTTTTGGGCAAATATTTATAGGAATGGAGTTGTTCATTACATGTGTCCATGGAAAAACTTGAATCAATGAAAAGTGTGCAAATGAAAATAAGACTAGATTTACTTTTAGGAGTTATGGATTGATAGGATGCTTGGCAAAACAATTTAATAACTTAATATGAATTAATAATATGATTTAAATTATTAAATAAAATATATATGTGTGGTGAAATAACTTAATTAATGTCAGTAACTTAAAATTATAAACAAATTTTAAGTATTAAATTAAAATAATTAACTTATTCAAAATTATTAATCTTTTTTATTCTATTTGCCCACATCTAGTGGAACTTCATATTCTTGAGTTATTTTATGCGTTTATAAAACTTATAATATGAATAAATTTATTATTTAAAATTAATGACAATAAATGTTAATTAAATTTAATGAAGATGGATATCATAATATGCTAATTTGATTTTTTTTTAAAGTTATTTTTATAAAAAAAATCTTAATATTCAAGTAATGAGTTTTAAGTCAAGAACTTAAAGATAATTCAAATTTAAATCAACTTAAATAATTAAATATTAAGTTTTATTGACCATTATAAATTAATAGAACACAAGAGCTCTAATTGAAGGGGTAGGTTTAACTTGAGTGTCTTTAGGCCTATTTCCAATTGGTGGTTAAAAATGGTTTTATGTTTTAAAAAGTTTTTAATTTCAAAAACATGTTTTACAATCTTTTATTTGGAAAGGGTTTTGAAGTTTTATTTTGAAATTAAGGTGGTTCTAAAAAAAGAAATTTGATTAAGAGTGCATTAATTTGACAATATATTTTTTTTCTAAGTGTTCTTAATGAAAGAGTTTTATTTAAAAGTATTTTTATAAGAATCCTCTATTAACTACCTTTTTAAAACCTTACAAGTGATTTTATAACTAATTAAATTTCTAAATTTAATGAAATACCTAATTTTTATTTTTTATTTTTTTGTCTAGAAATACTTTTTAAAATGCTATCAAACTTACTCTAACTTGTTTGATTTTCAACAAATAAATTATCCCTTGTTTATATTGGATAGTAAACTTCAATCGGGAACTTTCTAAATATTATAATTAAATTTAATTTTTAAAAAGTTAGGGAGTATATTTTATTTTTAAGTAATTATTTTTTATTTCTATTTTAGAGTTGATAAGTCTTATAAGGTTTCTATATTTTATTATTAAAAGTTTCTACAAAATGTAAGCATATGGAAATAGTAATATTTGAAAAAGAGAATAATGGAGTACAATAAAGTTTTAATTTTTCTTAATTTTATCTTCCTTTGTAATTATTTGTAGTCTTTTGTTAACGAAACTAGTTCAATAAATTGGTATTAACTATCAAAGCTCCCACCCTCGTGTTCAACAAATTGTAATTTTTATATTAAGTTTTTTGAAATAAAAATATTCTTAAAGATTACTTTTAGAACTACAAGGAAAAATAGGCCATAGGGTCTTTATACCCCCATACCTATATCACGGATCCATGATTTGTGGTTTGCATGAAGGGGAACGTGTCTTAGTACCCTACATGCAGGACATCCATTCTTATTATAATCGCTACACATACCCTAACGCCAGCACAGGAACGGCTGGTCAGCAGCACAACAGCCTTTTAACTACTGTGGGCTGTCCTAATTCAACGATAAACAGGAATATAAAAAGGAGAGCATTTTTAAATAAGAATTCCACCCATCTTTGTGACAGCTAGCCGCCTGCATCTTGCCATTAAATTATTAACTTAGGAGGCCAAGGTTCGTCCATTCCCAGAAATTCTCTCTCAAAACAAGGCCATTCTTGCTGCTATTTTTTATTTTATTTTTTTTGGGTAGTAGGTGTTGAACCCCTTTAAAAGACTGTTAGAGGATCACATTGCTACACACAAATACACATCCTCTTCTACATGGCCTGGAACTGATCAAGCCTAAGTATCTGAGGTGTTTTTTTGTGTTAATGGCCCTTGAAGCAGCCGGGGCTAACCATGTTGCCATCATCTTCGGAGTTACTGGGCTTGTTGGGAAGGAACTGGCCAGGATCCTAGCGTCGAAAAAGACATGGAAAGTTTATGGAGTGGCGCGGAAACCCGGGATCATATCCTTCCGGGATCAACATCCCGACTGCCATTTCATCTCATGTGACCTGCTAAACCCTTTGGAGGCTCAACAGAAGTTCTCTTCGCTACGAGACGTGACCCATGTGTTTTGGGTCACTTGGGCTAGCCAGTTTCCACTGGATAGCGAAGAGTGTTGTGAGCAGAACAAGGCCATGATGGGGAATGCCTTGAATGCTCTACTCCCCGTAGCCGAGAAGTTAAGGCATGTTTCCCTTCAGACAGGGACTAAGCATTATGTATCGCTGCAAGGGCCTTTTGATAAAGGAGAGGTTTGTTACTATGATGAGGAGAGCCCAAGAGCGAGCGGAGGTAATAATTTTTACTACGCTCTTGAGGATCTGCTCAGGGAGAGACTCGCTGGTAAGGTGGCTTGGTCGGTGCACCGGCCTGGTCTGATAATGGGCAGTTCTCAGAGGACTCTGTTCAACTTCATGGGCAGTTTGTGTGTGTACGGAGCCATTTGTAAGCATCTGAATCTTCCCTTTGTGTTTGGAGGGACAAGGGAGAGTTGGGAAGAGGCTTACGTTGATGGCTCCGATGCCCGGTTAGTAGCGGAACAGCACATTTGGGCAGCCACCAATGAGGAAATATACCCCACCGATGGCCAAGCGTTCAACGCCATCAATGGTACGGGTTTCACTTGGAAGGAGATATGGCCGGCTGTTGGATTGAAGCTGGGTGTGGAAGTTCCTCAAGACATGTTCTCGGAGGAGTTTTCGTTGTTGGAAGCCATGGCCGACAAGGAAGGAGTTTGGAAAGAGATTGTTTTGAAAGCGGGGCTGCTTCAGACAGAGATGAGAGACCTGGCTAATTGGGCATTCATGGACATGTTGTTCCGGTGCCCTGTGAAAATGCTGGGAACCCGAGACAAAGCCGATGGGCTTGGTTTCACAGTGAGGTATCAGACACTGGATTCAATCTTGTATTGGATAGATTTCATGAGAAAAGAGAAACTGATACCTTAGAGAGTTTAGACATGCATTTGGACAGAAAGGAAAAGGAAAGTGTGCTGCACAACAAACTTAAAAGTAATGTGGACAGGATGCCTTGTTTTCCGCACAAGCGCCTCCTCTTTTCCCCTCAATGGTGGGATGTGATAGGAGTTAACTGTATTACGTGATTAGCTAGCCAGTATCATTGTCCTTCTGTGTATTCGATATTTGAATATTGTGATTGTGGATGGCTCAGCTCCAACCAATATTATCCCCAGAAGCAACAAGAAAGAAAATGCAATAAAAGAAATCAAATTTATTGCGGTGATGATGGAACAGAGTTGTTAACTCTCACGGTGAATCCAATTGCGTTACACAAGATGCAGCAAAAAACTCACTACTACTGTATTAATTAAATTTCTAACGCTATCCCAACATCCGATATCTCCTTGAAGCTACAACAACATCATATTCTCTACCAGCTAGCAATCGACTTCCTTTTACTATGATGACGGTGTATTCGAGATATGAGAGGAGCTTCCAATCTATCTTTTCTGGAAGTTGAGAACCTTGACAGAGATGGCAAAGACACTAAAGAATAAGACAGAAAAGCAGATAAGCACAACTGCTGAAACTCCGATCATTCCAGGACCAAAGCCAAGCCGGTCATTCAAATACTTATTCACGGCACCCTTAAATCCAGGTCCTATTGTTATCTCTGTCACATCACCAAGTTGAGAGCTGATAATTCCCCGTAGCGTCCATGCAACTGGGCAGATGTAGTAGAACCAGATCCACCATCCCGGGATACGCTGAAAAAAGTAATGAATAAGATCACGTAAGTTTGGTCAATAGAGAAAAACAATTAATTCTTCAAAAAATTCATCATCTACATTTAAATGGGGTATGCAGCCAGGCTGTCGAAACTCGTGGTCTGTGGTCTGTTCAATAGTTTGAGCAGAGTACTGCTGGTGTGGCCATTGATTCAAGCAATGACAATTAAATTAAATAGTTTGTGTTATATACAATCATTTTTATTAGGATCTGGAAGGAGGCCTGCCTGTTGCTTGAAACAGTTGTTGATTTAGACCAGGTTCCCAAGCCATGATTTGGTGTATGAAGAAAAAAAAAATTACTTACTGGTTTGGGAATAAGAAAGCCTGAGAGGAGATTCCATAATGAGTAAAAGGCAGAAGAAACTACGGCTGCCAATTGTTGATTTGGTGTGAGGCCAACAGCCATCATCCCGTAAAAGGTGAAGTAGGAGAAGGTGAGGAACATGAACACAAGATATAGAAAAAATTTTCCTGTAACACAAATTTAACAAATGGCATTAGAATAACCAGATGTGCTTCCTTCATTATAACTTACTATCTTACAGAGGAAAAAAAGAAAAGAAAAGAAAAGAAAAAGAAAACATTGTTAGACATCAATAATCATTCTTCTAAGAAATTGCATGCATAGGTGGTATTAGAGTCTCAAATGAAGTTTGAACATATGGAAAAAGGAAATGGTGTTCTTTGCTTCTGCTTAAGATGGAATACCATGGAGAAAGGCTAATGAAATTTCCAGATTATAAATCTTGCCACATCCTTTTATTTAAATTTCCATCCATATCTAATCTCTATTATATAAAGTTGCATATTTCTGTGCAAAAATAAAGTGTACTCCAAAGCAAAAACTGAAAAGACATTTATCAAGCAATAAGAAGCTAATAAAACTTTTCCTGTCAAAAACCATGTCACTCTCCAGGTTGCATTATCTTAAACAGGCTGAGACTTCCCTAGTAACTGAGCAAAGGGATTTCAACTTCCGTTTGAAGGTTAGTGTACATTCTAAGATTTTTGAGAATGCCACAAGATTTTTCCTATAAGCTTCTTTTGAAACAATTTCTCAGGATAATATCATATTGTCACTAGCATTGATCGTGCGCAAAGAACAACACAGTAAAGAGAAACAGTCACAAATATGAAACCAATGTGCCACAAAGCAGGTCAAGAGTTTAGAATCTTACTGGCTGTCCTTTCAAAGTTGATCATGAAAAACGTTATGACTCCAAAAACTATTGTCTGCAATATCGTGTATGGAATCTCCACAAGACCCTGTTGACACAGAAATAAAAGTAATCCATCACCTCCACTGCCTATAAGAAATGTAATTAGCCAAATTTTATGCATTGTGAAGACGATTACCTGTGCTGCTGCATAAGGAAAAGGAGAGTACATTCCAGCTGCTCTCTCTCTATAGAAAACCGTTCTCTCAACTGAAACTATTGGCTGTACTGAAGCAGAATTATTAACTCCGACAAACAAGCATGAAGCATAAAGAGCTCCCATAACCATAACTAAACTTTGCGTTGAATCCCTGCAGAACATTTATATATTGAAAGTTAACATATCAAGAAAAAGAAGACTATGAAAATCTAGTTTAAATGTAATACTCATAAACCATTGGCACGGTTAGCTGTCTTAAAGAAAGTATAAGCATTCTATATATATTTTTAACCAATGGTACCAAGGTAAAAGCTAGAACTAACCTTGGGATAGTTTAGCCATGACTAGGACCAAGGTCCAATATCCAGATAAAACAATGCTATGAGCAAGAAATTTCTTACTTTTCTAATACATAACATTGCTGAAGCAGGTCTCCTTAAGTGCTATATATGAATACGTCTTATCTTAGTAGTTAATGTCTGGTTCCAAAAAGCAAAATGTTTAAAATCATGCACTGGAGACCTAGGATTCAGTCATGTAAAAGCTTATAGATTCCAAGTGACTGATATGATTCTTCTGCCTGACTAAAGTACATTTTCAGAGATAGAAGGTCAATGACTTATCAACTCTGAGAGAAAGAGGAACAAAAGAAAATTTATACAAAAAAAACTCTTACTTGAAAGAGCAAGAAACAATGGATAACAGACTGCAACTGAGAAGAATCTAAATGTAAACATTGTTTCAGAGTTGATCCCCAAAGGCGATAGAGGACAAAGGAATATTACCTTTTGGAACCAACATCCCAAAAAACTGAACCAAATATCAGCGCACTTATTGTACTAAATAATATCTTGACAGCATTGTACTCTGGACTCCTCCAATACACAAGATTTTGTTTCCAAAGGCAAGTCCGGAATTGGGTTATGGCATCTTGTGAATACGTGGTAGGAAAATGCAATGGCTCAGAGCCAGGAGGTGGAACACTGAAACTCTTAATGGCAGCTTCGACCTCCCTGCAACAAGGAGGTTAAGACATTCAGTCTTGCATATTAAAAAGGAAAATAGATGTCATAAGCAACCAAGAACACAGAAAAATCAGCAGGAAGTTGCTAGCATGGATCACAACACGTCACCTGAAATTCTCGGAATTTCTGTACAAGTCTGCAAAGTCTTCACCAATTCTCTCCTCAGCAGCTGGTGTAGTGATCTCAAGCATCCAAGTTGCTGGATTGTAACCATCAGGAATAGGAGGGATTCCACTAATTCCCTGTGCAAGGAAAAGGCAAATGAGACAAGTTTCTCATCCATAAACAATAAAATGAAATAAGTCATTCATCTGGCCATTAAATAAATTATTAAAATTATTGAATTTCCATCAAATATCTATACAGTAGTGACAAGGAATACGCAGGAAAACCTGCAGTTTTGCAATTATGCACATTGCTAAGTTCAACTAACATAAACACTCTAAAAGTAGAATTACTGCTAGTAAGATAAAATTTTGCAACAGAAAGATCAGCCTGATACCATGACGTGGAAAATTTACTGCAAAATGCTAAATCAAATTTCTGCATATATACCAAAATTCATCTATTTGTGCATGATACCCTTTGTCACATTCATGCAGAAAGTGCATATTAAGACAGAACACTCAATACTTCAATTTTCTTAATGGTGATTGTATCTACATATCAACAAGACTTCCCTACCAGCTCCTCTCAGTGCAACCTGTACATTTTGTGTGTTCTGCAGCCTTTCTTCTTTAATATTTACAGAGTTTTTCTCTGAACAATACCTAGGAGACCCAGCCTCATACCTGTTATTTATTTATTTATTTATTTATTTCTCTAAGTGGTGCATTGGCCAACTGAATGAGAATAAACATGCATAAAGAACTATGGTATGACTGCATTAGGTCTATTTTAACGCTGTTCTTGTGAATTCAAAGATATCGCATCATCATGGTAAGATGTCTAGAAAGGTGGCTTGTAAATTGCAAGCCTCATAGAATACTCAGGGCTTGAGGGTACAACTTTAGTTTCAGTTAATTAATGATCTTTCTTCTCTGCGACAAGAAGGATCGCAATGAATGAAGAACTGAATTAAGGTAAACGCAATGATACCTGAAAATAGTCTATCAGATTCTGTGATTGGTTGCCAAGCTTCCCTCCATAGATAACTCGCCCTCCTCGTTTCATGAGAAGTAGCTGCATGTTGAAGCCTCAGTTACGCCTTGAAAAATTATCATATATTATCTAGTTCTCAAAATAGTGTCAGATGGTTCAAGAAAAGTGATCTGCTAACCGCATCAAATGCTTCAAATATATCAATACTTGGTTGATGAATGGTGCAGACTACTGTTCTTCCAGTATCAACTGTATTACGAACAGTTCGCATCACAATGGCTGCTGCTCTTGCATCAAGTCCAGATGTGGGTTCATCCATAAAGATTATAGAAGGATTTGCAACAAGCTCTACTGCAATTGTTAATCGTTTCCTTTGCTCGGTTGATAAACCAGTACTACCAGGCATTCCAACCAAAGCATGCCTTAGAACATCAAGCTCTATTAGGTTCATCACTTGGTCGACAAACTCCTGAAGTTCATGGTAGTAAATTAATGTCAAGAATAAAGAGAAACAAGTAAACAGGGATATATATATATATATAAAATTAAGAGTTGTGCAGTAACTAACAAGTTTTTGCTCCTTGCTGACTTCTTTTGGAAGGCGGAGAACGGCAGAGAACCAGAGGGACTCCTCAACTGTTACTTGAGGAGAATGTATATCATTTTGTTCAACATAACCAGAAACTCTGGCAAAAGTGCGCTGCTGTTTGGGATAGCCGGATATCATAATATCCCCTTCTATATATCCACCAGTTTTCCTACCAGCAAGCACATCCATCAAAGTGGTCTTCCCGGCACCACTTGACCCAACTAATGCCGTAAGAACACCCGGTGAAAATATTCCACTGACATTTGACAATAGTTGCAACCTCTTTTCTGGTATACCTTTTGCCGTCATTTCCTGGGGAACTCAGAAGAAATATCTTGTTTATATTAGTTGATAGCTAGAAATTATAAAGAGAAAAAGAAAGAAAGAAAACAAAATCTCAAACACACCTTCGGCATATCAACAAAGTAATTGACATTATGGAAAGTCATTGTCAATGGTTGAAATGGGAGACTCATTCCCTTCTTTTTACTTCCTTCCTCAGCAGCTTTCGGTTTACCTCCTACCGTAAAATCAGGTGATAATTCATGTGAGAAAGGTATTTGTATAACTATTTTCTTTCCTTTTATAAGATATTCGGTTATCAGATCTTTTATGACGTATTTATAGAATATTTCAAAGAGAAGGGGGAAAAGAAAAGGAATGACTGCCCACCATCCTCGTCATCAGTTCGAAGCACTGCCTGGGCTGATGTAAGAGCTGTGATCGATGAGCAGAAGAAAAAGACACTTAGTTTCATTAATACTTGAAATACTGAACAAGGATTTAAATAAGAGTTCAGCAACAAACTTAAACATGAGTAAGCAAAACACGAAAGTTTTTCAGACTCACGGTTGAGGTAAGCCAAGGCCAAAGTCAACAAGTAATTGAAAAGAACCGAGTAAGCTAGTAAAACGCAAACTCCAAGCCAATACCAGTAATCATGAGTGGGTAACTTATGCGCCTGAAGAACGTTATGCCCGATTGTGTCATTTGAAAGAACAGATCTCTGCAAAATGGCAGTTTTTCACACTGTAAGTATAATTGTTAATATTCATTCACAATATCGTTACGAAGATATGTCTTGTGGTTGTCATAGATCATTGAAATATATGAAATAATGGAGAACCGATTGAAGTACATTCATTAACATAAAGAGCACACCTTCATCCACCTTGTGGCAGTGAATTCATTTACAGAAATTCCACGTTGCCCGTAGGACAGCGGTGACAGCCAAAAAGCCCAAACCCACCATTTCTTAATCAAGGCTGAAAGAAGAAAATCCAATCACTAAAGATAACCTAATTAAAGACTATCAAATGAAAATTACTGAAGCCTACCTTTTGGAATAAGGAATCCACCCAACAAGAGTACAACTAGCAGCGCAAATGAGCAAACTGTATTGGCAACAATCATATCTCGTGCAGAAGCAGCCATCACCCTGAAGAGACCCAGTGCCATTTGGTGCGTTGAAAAGAGTACAAACAAGAAACGAAAAAACCTGAAAACATTCAAGAGAAGATAATGAGAAAAAAGGGAAATTAAGAAAGAAAAGTGGGAAATATGACTAAGAGCTACAAGGATAAAGTGGATAAACAGGTGATACCTCCCAGCAGATGGAGCGAAACCGACTGGATAGTACACAACACAAGACCATATAACAGACTCAATAACAGAGTAAGGTAAACGAAGGATCCAACTAGCCACAGACCATGCCCATGCAGGATGAAAATAGTTATCTCTTTGCTTGTAAAAGATTGGGAGTCGTGCTATCATAATGGGTAACTCAGAAAATCCATTGAACATCATGTGCACCAGCCCGAAAAACAGGCAAGAAAGGTACAGTTCTCCATCTGCCTCATTTCTTGGATGTATTCTTGTTCGCAAATACATCGTGCATGTGATTAATCCAACAAATGCAACCTTCAAAGAAAAACAGAAATATGTGAACTAGAACACTGATGAAACTTCAAAGAAAAATTTTAAGATGACAGACAATACAGGTTCTATGCACTTTGAGCAGATTTCCAAAACATTCATCAAATGTCTTTTCAAAGAATTAACAACATTTCAGATTTCACAGAGCAAATATAAAATATCCATATCAAGTACCAGGTACATAAGAAATTTTAGAGTTTTTGTAGTAGGGAATAAAGCTGAAAAGTTTATCCATGTATACACGGTTAAAGAGTCTATTGTAAGCAGAAGGAAACTAGCATAGTTGACCTAGAAAAGCAGGAAACTGAGAAGGATTACTTATACAATAAAAGGAGAGAGAAGAGGATTAATTAGCAAATAAAAGGAGAAAACAATGTTGTAGAAACTCCCTAGGAAAACTAGTTGACTGGAAAAAAATCATACCATGTCATCAAAAAGTTCATAATCGGTTTCCCATTTTCATCCCTTACGATTACCATTATAATGTTTCTTCCATATGCTCCCCAGAAGAGCATGGAGAACCTTAATAATTAACAACAGATTGAAGGTCGAGAAAGAAGCCCAGCGAAAAAAGGACAATAAAAGAAGCAAAGAAGTTACATGGAAGAGCTTACCTGGCATGTTCTAAAAATATAAAGAAAACGATGCCTGCTGAGCAGTAAAAGTTCTCGGGCAAAGCATGCTCTAAACAGCTCTGATTTTGATGTTGCAAACCGTGTCTTGGACAGAGCTGCGGGATGGCTGTCAGATTTATTAAATGGAGTAGAAAGAGTGGATTGCATAGACGATCCAAATCTGGAAGCCTTAAATGCTTCTGCAATTTTTGGAACAGGAAGGTAAACATATGGCCTTGAAGGATCAGACCAGTACTGTTCTTGATCCTTTTTAGAGGTGACCTGGAAATATAACAGTTAGGTGAGAACCTGACAAAACATCAAATTAAAGAGTATCTCTAAGAAAAATACCTCTTGAAGAAAATCAGCAACACCCTTACGGGGCGGTAATCGAAAACCTAATGACTCAAAAAACTCTAACACTTCCGCTCGGGGACCTTGATACACAATGTGTCCTTCTGATAATAGCAACAGATCATCAAACAGATCAAACGTTTCTGGGGCAGGCTGAAGCAGAGCCATTAGCACCGTGCTGTCCATTTGATGAACAAAATTCCCAATGCATTTAACAATTTGGAATGTTGTAGAGCTATCAAGCCCAGTAGATATTTCATCCATAAAAAGGGTTTTCCTCGGGCCTACAATCATTTCACCTACAAAAAAGGCCAAAAGTTTATAATTTGATGACAGCATATACCACCGATCTCAAATAATTGAAATTTCTGTCTTTCTCAATTTAAACTAAACCCTACAAACCATATATTCATTTAAGAGGGCTTGTTTTGGGCCCATTAGATTGTGGTATGGACAGTGTCGTGTGTCTCTATCAGGGGCACCTACATGGGTCTGCCATACCCATAGTAATGCATGGTACTAATGACTCAGTAATGATGGCTCTTTGTTTTTATGTTATTGTGACATGATTCCTTCTTTAGTTGTGGGTATTCTGGGAGCTATTCATGCGCAATGGATCTTGATGTTGCTCAAGGAACTGACATGTTCAATCAGTTGGGGCAAGCTTCTCTAATTTAGATGCATAAAAACGATCCAGTCTGTTAGGATATGAGTCCGTAATGTAAACCAGGCTACTAAAAACCAACAGGATTTGCATAAATTTCAGCATTTAGAATATAGGAATAACTGGCAACAATTAATCAAAATTTTTGCTCTGTTATTCCAATAAATTCCAACTAAACGTAGAATAATTCCCTCCTAGTCCTCAAAGCTAATCATGGACAATTATTACAATCTAAAGTGAAAATTATAAGTGGTATCAAATCGACGAACTCCATGGATGAATAAATATTAGTTGAGTGAGAGAAAGACCTGTTGTAACTCTTCTTTTTTGACCACCTGAAACGCCCCTAAGCATATCATTACCGACTATCGTCTCTGAGCATACATCAAGACCAAGCACTTTCAAGACATAATCTGTGGAAATACTGTGGCTTCTACCACCAAAAGCTGATGCCTGTGCAATTAAATTTGTTTCAAGAATATAATTAGATGAGAGAGAGAGAGAGAGAGTAGGTGAGTTTAAAATGATAACCTTCATAAAAGCATCAATTTCTGGACTTGGACGAATGTCTCTTTCCTTCTCCAAACGGGCAAGATCAGTCATATATCCTACAAATAAAATGAGAAAACCAATAAAAGGAATTCGAAAGTAAATCTTAGTGTGTGTATTGTAGTTATAAACTCAACATGAATACACAAAATATTTACACATGTTAGCCAGAGACAATCAAGCAAAATGTGCTCAAGAGAAGGAAAGAACTTTCAAACATCCAGCATTTATATGAAAAGTTTAAGCAGCAATGTGATGTTAAATACCAATTAAAAACCACTAAAAGAACCTTATGGAATGGCATTCAAACGTAGATCACATTAAACAACATAAGAAAATTGCACAGAAGCTCTACATCATGTTTAGAAATAAGTACTTGTCTGAAAAGGTCCAGTTGGGAAAAATTCCCCAAGATCTTTTCTCTCAATGAATGGTATTCACTCTCAAATTCTAACTACTCAAATCCCTTTATTTTCATTAAAAAAAACTTATATCATGTTTCTAAAAATTGAGCAAAAGAAAACATCCCATATAGCTTCAGAATCGAAGTCATGAAGACAAACTCGGGGGAAATGGTAAACCCTGATGGAAATTGAGTGAAGTGGGAAAGAGCTAGGGGTTTTAGTAAACTGGAGCGGGCTTAAGATCTATTATAAACCTGTTCACAACATGTTTACAACTGGTCCGAGTATATTCATAAAGGAAGGAACAGCTTCACTGCCAAAATGTCTTCCCACATGCAATTAATATAACTTCTTGAGTGCAGTAACATTGTATAATCATTTGTCTCTCCAGTGAAACCAAAAGTTATTATCAGGACCATAACATAGCCCCAATATGTTGAAAAACAACACTGAAAATATATGAGACTCAAAATTTGATAATAAAAAATAAAACAAATTGTGACACAAAATCAAATTATAATTTAATTAAAGCTTTTACATAATAAAAAAGTTGAAGAAACAAACCTGCAAAACCTTCATTTGCACCTTGGCATCTCGCCGCAAAGTCCAAAGTTTCACGTACTGTTAGCTCGGCAATGTGATTGTCTGTTTGGCTCGTGTATGCAGATGTCCTTTGAATGCAAAATTCATTAAATGTATGGCCATTGTATGTAATTCTTCCACTTTTCTGAAACCATAATGCTAAATTAGTATTAAGAGGGAGCATAAGATGGGAATAGTCTGCTTTCATTAAAATATCCACTTTTCTTAAATTGAAGTTTTATTAAGAGGAACCCAACTCTGGCAATCAGTGGCCATTTTAAGGAAAGAAAATTACCTGTATGTTGGTATTCCAACGGTTGTCTAGCATCTATTTTCCTATGCTACTTTGTTACAATGGCAATGCACCCTGATAAAGAATAATTTGGTACTTATTTTTGTAGTATTAAGTGAGTATTTGGTAAACTAACTTAATAATTTAAAGTGATTTAATAACTTAATTTAAGTCATTAAAAATAAATTAAGTATGTTTGGTAAAATAACTTAATCGCATAACTTAAAATTAAAAATAACTTTTAAGTAATAAATAAAAATAATTAATTTATTCTTAAATCTACAGTTTCATTTTACTTTTTTTTTTATCACATATTGCCCTAATTATAATTTATAAGGATAAATATATCAATTTTATCAAACAACGATAATTCTTAAACTAAAAATTAAGTAATAAGTTTTAAGTTAACGTCCTAAGTTTAATTTAACTTAAAGTTAATTTAAGTTATTAAGAAATAAATATTAAATTTTATCAAACATCTACTAAAAATAAATTTTAAATTTAAGCTTTTTTGGTTTTGTCATTTCAGAATATATATTCTACATAAGCTTGAAGGTAATACCTCATTTGGGCCCTTCAACCATTTGTCAGGAATTATCCTTGATTTTGGTTGTCGGACTAATTTTGACTTATTCTAAATTCATAGTCAATTCTTCGGAATTTATATCTACCTAGATTGTGTGTATTTAACTTGTGTTAAGATCATGTTTGGATGGTTAAATATAACATGAGATAGAATAACATATTTTATTCCATATTTATTGGTAATTGCATATTTATATGTAATAACATATTGTAATCACATATACCATATACATATTTTATTGGTCATAGGATGGAAAAAGTTATCTATTATTTATTTTATTTTATGTTTAACTAAATATAGGATAGAATAAGTAGTGGAAAATATTATTCTTCCTCTTTTTATATCTCTCTTATACCGTATATGTTAATTCTACATTGAAATTAAAAAATTAAATATTTAGTTAAAAATGAAGAATTAAAAAATATTTATAAAATATATTATAAAGGAATACTAATATATATATATATATATATATATATATATATATATAATATAAAAGGAAATGTTTTGTACAATAAAAACTCAAATTTATAAAATATAAATTTCAAGTAACTATATAAAAATAAATAGTATTTTATACACTTTTTGATCAAATGTGCTACTTTTTAATGATATAAGAATTATCCTTAATCATCCTAAATACTAACTTTTAACATGTGAATACATGAAACTTAAATTATTTTTAAAAGGTTTCTATTTTGTAATTATTTTTACATGAATGTATAAAAACACATTTTTTTTCTACATATAAAATATTTTTACATATAAAAATATATAATATAATTTTTTTTTATTTATTAACCTTCACCTGTTTTGTAATAAATTTTTATTAGGTAAAAAAAAATGAAAAATAGGTTTTGACTCACTAATATGAAAATATATAGAAAAAAGAACTTCAAATTTTTTAAATTAGTATTATTTTCATCTATTTGAAATTTATGTACTTTTTAATAAGTCATCTAATTATTCTCTAAAATGTCCATTTTATTTATCATATCATCAACATCAATTGATAACTAAATTCTTTAACGAAAATATTTCCCTTCTTTTCAGATCATTTATTTATTTATTCATTTATTATTATTATTATTATTATTATTATTATTATTATTATTATTTGAGATTTTTTTTCCTCTAGAAATAAATACCTCTTAGAGGAAAAATTGAGACTTTTTTTTTTTTCCATGAACAAACATCCCATGAGGTAGTTTGAAGAGCATGACGTTAGAAGTAGTGAAAAGAAAATCCAAATAAAATAATAATAATAATAAAAGGAAGGGAAACATTTATGTGAAGGAGTTTAATTGTTAATTGATATTTGATATTGATGACATGATAACGGCAAAGAATATTTAAGGAATAATAAGATGATTAATTAAAAAATACATATATTTTAAATTATTTTTAAATGATTGAAGATAATATTTATTTTAAAAAAAATTTTATATATTTTTATATTAATGAATTAAAACTCACTTTTCCCAAAAAAAAAAAAAAAGGGAGAATTATGTTTTGGGGGTAGATGGGCCCCAAAATTAATAAAAGGTCCATATAACTCTTAAAATTGAGTTGAAGGATATGAAATAGTAACGGACAAATATACCCTTTAACAACACATATAAAATATTTTATAAAATTAAGTTAAATAAATTTTTTTCAATATTTTTTTTTTCAAAAATACTAAATTAAATAAAAGTGGTTTTCAAAAATATTAAATTAAATAAAACTATTTAAAAAAAATATTAAAATAAATAATTTTTTTAAATATTAAATTAAATAAATTTATTTAAAAAATATTAAATTAAATAAAAGTATTTTTTAAAAATATTAAATTACATAAAAGTATTTTTAAAAAATATTAAATTAAATAAAAATATTTTTAAAAAATATTAAATTAAATAAAAGTATTTTTCAAAAATATTAATTTTTTTTCTCAAAATTGGAAATACTGAAGGATAATATCCTTCAACTCAATTTCCATACTTTCATTGAGTCTTGAGCTCAATTTGAAGAGTTACACGGATCTTTTGTTAATTTGGGGGCCCATCTACCCCAAAACATAATTCTCCCAAAAAAATATTGAGAGACCACATTTAATATGGTTGTAAAATAGGTAGGTATTGAAACCTACATTATGTTCTGGTTAATATAATTGTACCAATAACTCACCTTTAAGTTACCAGCCAGCTTCCCTGAAAGAGCTAAAAGCAAGGTGGATTTCCCAGCGCCTGGAGGCCCCAAGAGCAATGTCATCCTGACAAGACAGATGATATGAATTATAAATTTATAACCTAAACGATCATTGATCCAAAAGACACTTCAACTTTTAACGAAAAATGTTAGTAAGTGATCTCGTGTATTCTGAATTCATGATGACTATAGGGTGAATAATTATATTACCTTCCTGGTTTGACAACACCACTGATGCTGTTCAAGATGGTTAAGGAATATCTCTTAGGACGAAAAAGCCCCACAGTGGTAAGAAGATTCTGATGGAAATAAAAAAATATATATAATTAATTAAATAATAATTACATCATATGCTTAAATTGCGTTTGAAGTTATTTTAAAAAGTGTTTCCAATCTTTCTATTACTTAAAAAGTTTTTATTTTTTAAAATCCCCATCAAACATAATTTTGAAAAAGTTTTTTATATTTTTAATATTTGAAATTTTTTATTATTTAAAATACTAAAAAAACTAGAAACGTTTTCTAAAATTATCCCAAAAAGCATTCTTAAAGAAATCACAAATGAGTGGAGAATGAGAATGTTCTGACCTCCATGAGGTTAAGAGTAAAATTCACCAAAGTAGGCAAAGCTCTTGAGCCGGTTTGCACATCCGCCGAGATATGCAAATCCTCAAACCTTACTTCAACCTTAGGCACCTCCAGTCCAACCCTTTTTTGAGATTCAAAGTGAAAACAAATCCATTAGATAAAGAAAAATGATAATCGAATAAAGATTACATAACCTGTAGATTAAAATCGCGATGCCTATCAATCTCATCCTTCTGGATAAACGAGAGAAAACAGAAGGTTTTGTTTCACCATGTTTTCTGAAATTTATTTTTAAAAGTGAAAAACAAGAAACAGTTTTTTAAAAATAAGTTTTAGAGAATATGGTCGGTCTATGTCTTCCTTTTGTTTTTTAAAAACTATAAAAATAATTCTTATTTATTTTCTTCAAAAAAAAAAAAAAAACTGTTTTTAAATCGTTCGCGCTCTTCATCTCCATTCCTTCACCTACGCACTCTCATCGCTTTCACGGTCTTACCTATCCAACCGCTCCTTGATGGCGGAGAGCAACTTGAAGTTATCCTGCTCGGTGGTGGCGAAAGCCTTCTTCACCACCAGTTGCCGATTCAACCGATCGAGCTTCCTCACATCAATCGTGTCCGTCCTTTGTTCTCCCTCCGCCTCCGAGGCCGACCTCTTCATCAGCGCAAAGTTTGTCCTCTTCTGCGACGGCAACCTCAAGATCGCCTCCCACATCAGCTCATCCTCGTCCGCCTCCACTTCCTCTCTCCTCGACCGCGAGAAACTGTCGTTCCTCGACCCCATCTCGAACTCGAAGTACTCGCTCCCGTTCGAAGCCGCCATGGTTTCTCTCTGGCGCTCTCTCTCACAGGAAACTCTCTCTGATCAGGGAGTCTGGATATAAAAGTAGTGGGAAGGGGGTCTGACTCTCAGCTATTTAGGCTGAGGACACGGATGAGACGCGCTGGCTGATGTCCCGCGAATTTTGAAGATGTGTGGATTGACGAAATTGTCCCTCTCTAGTTATACTTACGTTGTAACACTCTCCTCCCCGATAGACTGGTCAGCAACCGTCTTCATTTGTCCTCTTCTCTCGCTCACACTCTTTTCTCTTGTGGTCTCTCCATGGACACGTGTCAAACAAGGGTCATTTGGGTCTTCGATTGTCAAATGCAAATGCAAATATTTTTCTAAATTCTTTCTTTTCTTCTGTGTTTTTTTTCCTAAAATTTTGGTTTTATTTATATATTTTTATGCGGAAATTTGTTACTAACAAAGTGAACCACGTAAAATTCGGGTAAATTGATTGTTTTTAATATTAATTTTTTTAATTTAATGGTTAAAAGTAGAAATAGCTTTTAAGGTTGTTTTTAGGTAGAAGCAAAATTATAATTATAATTTAAAGTATACAAAACGTCAATCGGGGCAAAATCGTCAATTCATACATGAGTTTGCATTGAGAATTAATTAATTTGATTTTGACCTTTAGAGTCATCGATTCTTAGAATCGCTTTTAATCCAAAAAGCGTTTTTAAATAAAAATAAAATATTTGATAAAATTTAAAAAAAATGAAAAAAAATGAAAAATCAAATGTGTTTAATAATAATGTTAAGAAGTGTTTTTAATTTTTTTTAATATTTGAAAAATAAAAATTTTTAAATATTAAAAAATTAATAAATATTTTATAAAATTATTACTAAACACATTTTTAATTATTTTATTTAATATTTATACCAGTATTTTAAAAAGAGTTTTTATAAAGTAAATATTCACTTCTTTTTTTTCCCTCAAACTCCTTTAAGGATTTTATTACTTATTTATCATTAACTTTAAATTTTATTATTTTATTAAAATTGTATTTTTGTTGATATAATAAGTAAATGTTTTTTTTTTTTACCAAAAAAAATAGATATTAATTTTGATTTTGAGATTTTATCATTTAATATGATATTTACGAAATTTTTATTCATGTAAATATTTTAAGCAGGTCTAGAGAGTAAAAATTCTTTTTTTTTTCATAAAAATTCTCTTTAAAATTTTATTACTTATTTTATTTACATCACATTAACTTTATATTTTATCATTTTATCAAATTTGTGTTTTATTGATACTATGAGTAAATGTTTAATTTGTTTTTTTTTTTTCTTTTTTTCCTTTTTTTAGAAACCTTCTTTAAAATTTACCAAAACATCACTAGATCACGTGTCTTGTAAAGATGGACATCAAATGCTAAAGCCTTTGCCAAATATCATTGGATCACACGTGTTTTGTAAATATCACATCAAATGCTAAATCTTTATAATATAAAGTTACTGAAACGTTGAATAATCATGGTATCAAAAAAGTTGGATAAACAGTCAATCAAACAAACCATGATATTATTAGTAAACCAGCTATTTCGCCGATATATCCTTGATATATAGGATATCTATCGATAGTGATATAAAATTCGGATTCAACTAATATTTTAAAGTGTAAGCATAGATTGAAAGATCGGTTTTTATGCATGATATTTCGCCGATATATCAGAGGTCCCGAAAAGATATTGAGCACAGATTATCGAACAAGAGGAATTTAAAAAAAAACATTGAAAAAATCATCGAAATATTGACGATATATCAGTTCAGAATGATAAAATTGAAAAAATCATCGCGCAATATATCAGTTTGGAATGATAAATTGGCCAAAAATCGTGAGTGGAGGGAGCAGCGAAGGAAGCCTGTCAAAATACAAGAGATATATTGATGATATATCGGATATATTGGCTCGATATATTTGGGAAATATCATTTTTTTGAAAGTTTTTAAAATATATATATATATATTTATAATTTATTTATTTATTTTTATTTTAAATCTATATTATCATTTTATTTTTAACTATTTTTTATATTTATCTCATTAATACTATTTTTAAAAATTACTATTACTTCATTTTTTTTATCCGTTTAATTTTATTTAATTTTAAATGTTTTATTTTAAAATATTAAAAATATAATTTTACTCAAAAATTGCTATAATATAAAAAAATTAATGAAGTCCTGATATTCTATAAATTAAAATTAATTTAATAAGATAAATTAGTAATAATTTTAATTATTTAAATAAATTAATTTTAATAGAAAAATTATCACTTGTAATAAATTTTTAGGAATCAAATCTCAAATAAAATATTTTATATCAATCAATTTAAATTTTCATTTAAAATGTAATAAAATATGTTTTAATAAAAGTATTTTAATTTTTAAAATAAATGAATATAAATATATTAAAGGAATTTATGCTAATTTTTTATAAAATTTTGATAAATATTATATGTACGATTAAAGATAATATTTATCAATTTTTTATAAAAAATTAGTATTACTTATTTTTTTATTTTTATTTTTATTTTTTGATTTTTTTCATGTATTCTTGTGAATTTTGAATAATTTTTCTCTTATTAATATTTATTTGATATTTTTTAGTGGCGATGTATAACTGTATTTATGGATATTTTAATCATTAAGCTTATGGTGATAACAAACTCATGGGGGCGAGACTACTGACATGGAAGAAACTGGTAGGTCCACGTCTCACCCACGTAAGACGGTAAGAGTTTGAGGCACACAAACCAGATGCCTAAATGTCCCCATTCTCCACCATTCCTATGTCTGGCCCTTGTACCCATGTTGCCTTGTTGAATGCCTTCTGGGTTCATCGAACCAACATATTAATATTATTTTATAAATATTATTTTTAGTTTTTCTTTTTTAATGGTAAATTTAATTTATAATAAAAAATTATATGCCATATGCCGTAAGGATAGATAATGTTAAAAGTTATATTTATTCTTTGTATTTCTTAAAAAAAAAAAATGCATATCCAAAATTTTAAAATATTATTCTATATTTCTAGATATTTTATCTATATTTCACTAATTTTTCATGTTTCAATCAATCAGATTATTTCACCATTTTTTCATGTTTCAATTGATATTTTCGGATATTTTACCGATATTTCATTGATTTTTTTTTTGTTAAATAAATTAATCCTAATGATTTTATTTTTACATTTAATTTAATTTATTATCATTATTTATTTGATAACATTAAATATATTTAAATTAAAATATATCATAATTTTAATATTAAATTTATTTTAAAATTGGACATGTTATAATGATATTATTGTAAAATAATATATAATGTAACTTAATAATAAATGTACATTTATAAAATTTATATTTTTTTTATGGACATAGAAGATATTATTATCATATATGACAAATTATATATATCAAAATTTTTAAAAATAAATAACTTTAAAATATCTATTTTTATTTCTTATATAACATTTTAGAATTTTTCTAAATATTTTTAGAATTTTTATTAACTTTTATATTATCATATTTTGTGTCAAAATATTTACCTAAATATCTCTGATATATTCATAAAATTGAAATACCAATATATCCGTAGTTACCAATATTTTCATCCTTAATTATATAAAATTTATATATTATTAAAATTGATAAAATATTAAAATTATATATAAATAAATAAAAATTTTTAATTATTTATTTTTATTCACATTTCATTAAACCATTTGATTCATATTTCTTAATTTTATAATTTTATCATTTGGTTTGTATGTAAAATCCTAGAGGGATAATTATAATTAAGGGCTACTTCAACCAGATAATGGATTTAAGGTCTAAATATTTAATATAATTGATGCTAAGAATATGAAATTTGAAAGACAAAAGTACCTTGATGAAGGAAAATTGGAAAAGTGAATGGGTTTGTGGCCCCACCCTTCTTTAACTTTTATATATTTTTTTATTTTTTTATTTATTTACTTTTACTCTTTTACTCTTCCTTTTGATCTCTAAGTATCACGTTTATTTTACTTTTTTAATTTCTTTTCTAAAATATTTTAATATTTTTTTATTTTACTTTTTATTAAAAAAATTTGAGGAAAGCACAATATCTTTTTAATTTTTAATTTTTTAATTTAATTTAATTTTTATATTTTATAATTGAATAAGTTAAATGTTAAGTAAAAACAAATATTTTCTATAATTTGAATTTATTTTTAATTTCATTTTCTCATTTTATTTTATTATTAATAATATAACATTTTAGTAATTTTGTTAAAAGTAATTAATAAAACTTTCATTAAAATTTAATATTAATAATAACATTTAAAAAATGTAATTTTCATATATTTGAAAGAGAGCAATAACAGTTTATATATATAGATTTTTTTGTATATATTTTAGAATTTTCATACAATATATATTGTTATTATATGAAATAAAAAACCATGTTGAAATCATTTAAAAAAATAATTTAAAGTTATATATTGAAATAAACTTTTCGAATCAAGATTTCATTTTGCACGTTGGCTTAAAAATTTTTAAGATTTTAAAAAATAAATCACTAGAGAATAAAAGCCTAAAGAAAAAAAAAAAACAAAACAACTAGGGTGCATTGTAGATGATACAACATAGTCACAATATAAATTCATTCTATACAATTTCCATGTATTTGGATGGTTTAAGCATTATATATATAAATCATATCCTTTAACTTAATTATAAATATTTGTTAACTTTTGGATTGGATTTTATATCTTTTATGGACCTTAGATCCATTATTGGTTTTATTTGTCCCTAAAGCATAATTGTCTTAATTCTAAATAATTTTTATATACTATTGTACAGTTTACTATGAAACCCATAAACTCCTTAAAAAAAAAAAAAGGAAAAAGGGAAAAAAGAAAAAAAGAAAAAAAGAAAAAAAACACATTTGAAGATGAAAATAAATCCATAAATAAAGTGGATGAAGGAGAAGGTAGAAAAAAATAAATCCAAAGTATTGAAAAATCTTTTATCTCATGTTGTTAAAGATCCAAAGAAATATAAATAATTTAGATATTTATCCTTAATTTAATTATTAATATTTATTTATTTATTATTAGTTTGAATTATAGTAGACTATAGAGTTTTAATTAGAGTAAAAGTCAATTATTAGTTTGAATTAGAATAGGAGATATAGTTTGAATTATAACAGAAATCAATTATATTTGTATGTAAATATTCATGATCAAAAGGATGTTATTTCTACATTTACAAAAAGAATTAGATGTTATTTTTTTTATTTAATTCTATCAATAATCAAAAGGATTCAGGTTTTGGCTTGGCCTCCATAGGCTTGGGAAACCTCCTTACTTTTGCCTCTTGCATACCACCACATAACATGGTTTTGTAAATTAAACTTAAATATATAGGATAATTGATAATGAAAGTTGGATAATTGGAAATATAAGACCATCTTCTATTCTAAATTTTGAGAGTAAATTGGAAATATTATAAGTTTTTAAAAAATATTATAAAAAAATAATAAGAATATAGAAAATACTTTAAGAACTTCTATATTAAAGATAAATACACAATACTTAGAAATTAAAAAAAAAATTGAGAAAATGGTTTTCCATCTGTCAAACATAATAATTAACTATTATTTTAAAAAATGTTGTCAAATAATTAATAATATTCCTTTTAATCTCAAAGAGTTTCTAATAAAAGTAAAAGAAAATAAAAAGTATAAGAAATTTTTACTTTATAAATATTAAATACAGATTCAGGACATTTATATATACTATAGTTGAATACGTGTGGTGCACTAATGTCAATGATGTTGGTTTCACAATTCAAATACTACTTATATTTATTTTTATATTCACCATAACTTTGGAGATAAAATTCATAAAATATTTATGATTTAATATTTCAAAGAAAAACTATTTAGTTTATTATGTTAGATAAAAGTTGAATTCACATATGAATTTATTTTTATTTTTTATAGTGATCAACAATTTTTAATTCAAATAAATTTTTTTAACTCAAAATTATTATGGTAACTCTAGCAAATTTGAAGAATTTCATTTAATGTTTGAAAAGATTTTTTTAAGAGTAATAATTTTTTTTTTTCATTATGTTTAATAAAAGCCCACATGTGAATTTATTATTGATACTCATTTTACTTCTAGTCTTTTGCTTATTACTATTGCAAAATTTTTATCATGGTAATTCTAAAGATCAAATTTTTAAATATTAACAATTTAATATTTGAAAATTAATTTGAGTTATTAATTTTTAACAATTAATAATGATTGGTATCATATTTTTTAATCATTCTCAATGAAATCACTTTTTTTTTTTTATTATTCTAATAAGAATTTTGAATTTTATTTATTCTTAATAATTATTTGAAAATTAAATTTACAAGTTGTATGGTGAATCCCTTGGATAGAAAGAAATAACGTCTTTAAAGACAATGAGTGAATTATTTTTTACTAATGAAATAATTTAAATTAATTTTAAGAGTTGTCTATATATATTTATTATTAAAAAATAATAAGTTAATGGTAAGTTATTTACTTTAAACAATTTATAAATAACTTAAAATTAAATAAAATAATATATAAGATGAAAATTTTAAAATATGATATTAATTAATATATATAATACTTGTAAATAAATAAATCAAAGGACAATTGTGTTTTAGACTCGGTTGGGCCCAAAAATTAAGATTTGGCTCATAAAAGTTACATAATTGATGAGAAGGATATAAAATGTGAAAAGACCAATATACCCTTCAAAACTATTTTAAGTATTTTCTATCACAATGTTTGATAAAAAAATTTATCTTAATTTTTTTTAATAATTATTTTAAAATTTTATTATTTTTAGAAAACTATTTAAATATATATATATATATATATATATTCAAAAAATATATTATTTTAAAAAATATATTATTTAAAAATAATAATTTTGACATGTTTTTAGTTATTTTTTACATACATAGTTTTAAATATATATATATATATATATATATTTCAAGATGTTTGATTTTTAAATAATAATAATTTATTTTTATTTTTTTGGAAAAGGGTGTATTTTTTTTTTCAAATCACTAAATTAAATTAAATTTTATTGAGATTTACAAAATGAATAAAATTTAAATAAATTTTTTTTTCATAATTAATAAAGGTCTGTAAACCCCTTTTGAAGTGAGGAGGGTCCGGGAAGAACTTTTTTCTCCTTTTCATGACATTTGTGGAAGAAAGGGGGGGACCTCCATGCACGAGAGAACCCGGACATGCAATTGGCTAGAGGCAAGGCTGCCCATGAGGGTGGTTGGGAGCTCCCATACTTGCTGATGAGGGAATATGAGAGTGGGTTAGGGAGGAGATATTTTTTGGAGGAAAAAAAGGATAGCGGAAGGGGGGGGGGGGGGGGGGGGGGGGTTGGTTTTTCTGGAGGAAAAAAAGAAAAACGAGCCTGGAGAAAGGAAGAGAGGAAACGCAAGAGAAGGAGAAGGGAGACCGCTCAGGTTAGATTACTTTTGTATCCTAGGTTCTCCATTTTTTTTTATTCATTTTGTTCTATTTTCAGGCATATCTCACTTCTTCCTGATATTTAGATGTTTCCGGATTATTTAACGCGTTAAATTTGCTCCTCATTTCATGAATTGCTTGGTCCCTGTTTTGGTTCCCATACGAATTATATGATAGCCATGCATGTTGCCACCTTTTCTCTCTCTTTCGCTTCCTCTTCCTTCTCCTCTCCATGCATCTTCTCTCTGGTGGCACGAAGCATGCAGCGTTTCCAGGCGGAGGGGCAAGTTGAAGGAGATGATGCCTTGGGCTTGCCCATGATGAGAATTGATTTGGGCTTAAGTTAAAGCACCCAGCCCAAGTTGATGTTAAGATGATGCCTTGAGCTTGCCCATGATGAGAATTGATTTGGGCTTAAGTTGGAGCCCAGGCCCAAGCTTTGATGGTGATGGTGCCTTGGGCTTAAGTTGGAGCCCAGACCCAAGATTTTATGGTGATGGTGTCTTGGGCTTAAGTTGGAGCCCAACCCAAGTTGCTGATGAAAGGCCCCTTTGCTCCCTATGCTAGCCATCTCCATGGCCCAAGTCCATGTTTGAGTTAGCCCATTTGGCTACATTATGTCTAAACAAGTTTTTAAATCTCTAACCTTAGTAAATTATTAACTTATTCATGCTTTTTTATTATTATTATTTATTCTTATTTTTATCTTATTTTATCTTCACCAATTTAGTTAGCTCAACTTAAAGATAATTAAAAGATAAATTATTATTGTTAATTATATTTTTATCTTGGAGTTTACACTATTCAATTTCACTAGTTTAAACATTATGATTGTCAACTATTATTATTATTTCGTACGTATCTATTTATCATCTTTTAAAATCTCACCCATCAAAGTTAAATTCTAATTCATCAAAAACTCCACATCTTAATCTAATCTTTCGATAATTCGTTTAAATCTCATTTTCATCAATCAAGAATTATTATCACATATTATCTAACTATTTAAAGTCTAGAGCTTTCAAAGAAATCAGGTGTCTTAATAATTAGTTCAAATCTCATTATCATCCATTAGAGTTAGTATCCCATATTTATTTACTACTTTAAAATCCAACCCTTCAGAAATCCGATGTCCTAACTTAATTTTCAAACCCCTAAAAATTCCACTATTTTTTTTATTCCGTTTTAAATGATTATTTTCGTTAATTAGTATTATCATCCTATGTTAGTTTATTTACCCAAAATCCAATCTTTTTAAAAGATCCAACGTCATAATTTAATTTTCAATCCTAAAATTCTACTATTTGTCTAAATGTTACTTTCTTTAATTTGAATTAGTATCCTATATTCATTTACTTATTTAAAGTCTAATCCTTCGAAAATCCCACGTCTTAACTTAATTTTTCAATAATTCGTTTAAATCTTATTTTCATAAATCGAATCTTTATCCCGTATTTATTAGTTATCCGAAGTCTAACTTCAAATATTCGTTTAAAACTTATGTTCATTAATTGGAATTATTATCTTATATTCATCTATCCATCTAGCCTAAAACTTCAAAAATCCTCTGTCTTAATTTAGTTTTTCAGTAATTCATTTAAATCTTATTTTTATCAATCAGGATTATTATCTCATATTCATCTATTTATTTAAAACCTAGTTCTTCAAAAATCTCTTGTCTTAATTCAATTTTTCAATCCTAAAAATTCTACAATTTGTCTAAATTTTATCCTCATCAATTAGAATCATTATTCCATATCTATTCAAAGTCCAATCTTCCGAAAACCGTGTCTTAATTCAATTTTCAATCCCAAAAATTCCAGTATTAGTCTAAATGTCATTTTTGTTAATTAGGATTCTTGTTTCATACCTATTTATTTATATAAGGTCCAATTCTTCAAAAATCCAATTTCTAAATTAAAACTTCAATCCCAAAAATTCTACTATCCATCTTTATTCTCTTAAATATTATTCTCGTTAATTAGTATTATAATCTCATACCTACCTATTTATTCAAAGTCATATCCTTTAAAAATCCAACGCCCTAATTCAAATTCTTAATTAGAAAAATTCCACTATTCTTTTTTTATTCGTTTAAACATTATTTTTGCTAATTAGTATCATTATTCCATATTTATTTATTTATTTATTTCAATCATTAAAATTCAATTCTTCAAAACCGGATTTCCAAATTTAACCTTGAGACTAAAAAATTCCACCATTCACTTTTATTCATTCAAATATCATCTTTGTTATCATTGTTATAAATTCCACGTTTACTTATTTATTTTTTCTAAAAATTCCAATAATTAGAGTCCAATTATTCAAAGATCCGACTTTCAAACTTAATTTTCAAAATCCCACTATTCACTTTCATCCGTTCAAATATCACTTTCGTCAAAATCCGATTTTCCAATTTAATTTTTAATCTCACAAACCCCACTATTAACTATTCATCCGTCCAAATATCGTTTCGATTAATTAATAACATTGTTCCATATTTACCCATTTATTTCTCTTAAAAATCTAAATCATTAAAGTCTAATTCTTCAAAATTCCAATTTCTAAATTTAGCTATATAAAATTCCAAGTGTCCTATCTCCGAACTTAATTTTCAGTTCCTAATGTTCCGATTACCGTATTTATCCAGTCACTCATTTGTTATCATCATTATTTTTATTACCATTTTATTTGTTCATTTCTAAAAAGTCCGCCTTCAAATGATTTTCGAGATTTCCAATTTTCATAAATCAACTTTCATAATTTCTACTTCTCAATTAATTTACGATTCTGATCTCTTTCAAAATTCAACTCCCAAAGTCTCAATTTTTGCAACTTAATATTTCTTTAAAATCCCAAACCCTTAAATCGTTTTCAAAATTCCAACCTCTTTCAAATTCAATTTCTAAAAATTCTCATTCTCACATTCAATCTCTAAAAGTCTAATCTCCAAATAAACTCTAAAACTCCAATTTTCTAGTGATCTTCGAGATTCCAATTTTTCAATTAAATTTCAAAAATCTAATTTTTCAATTAAATTTCAAAAATCTAATTTTCTCCTGAATAGTTTTAATTCCGCTCTGGCTTTCAAACAATCTTCTGCTTCTCTTGACTTTAATAAGCAAGAACGAATTTTTCGTAATTTTGAATAATGGAATTTATGAGATTAATTCATACAATATAAATTGGGCTTTGGTGGGGGCCCAACATATGTGATTTCCTTATGATTCATTGATTGTTTGTTTGATTTAATTGTCATGCATGATTGATTTTATTCTGCTCTATGACATGCTCGAAATTATTCCTTAATTGTGTGTTAACCTCACTTCTTGATAGTGCTTTATGGATCACTGCCCAGGTACGCATCCACATCTGCTCAGGTCATTCTCTGTATGCATGTTTAGATTCTCACATGTGCATGATCACTCTGAGTATTCATTGATTCTCTCATCAATTGTCATGATTGCTTCATTTTATTAGTAGAGACCCGACTTTAGGGACTTAGAGGGGTGCTACGGTCTTTACAGTACCTTCCCGATAAGTAACCTGACCCCCGAGCCTAATTCGGTTTTTCACAGACCACATTTTCCAAAATAAGGAGTCACACTTAGGGTTTTATTTCTTATTTTGTTTACCCTTTTAAAAATAAAACAAAAATAAGTGGGACTCCAAGTCATTTTCTTAATCTATAAAAACCATTTTTCAAATTAAAATCGAGCTCACCATCGAGTGGAAAACGCATGAGTCGAAATGCGGGGTCCATAAGGTCATTTTTGAAAAGATAAAAAATTCATATCATTCTTCTTAATTTTCACACTTTTTCTAAGTCTTAGGTTTAAATGGTGAACTTATATGAACCAAAATTTAATTTTTTGGTCCAACTAGGTCCAAAACACAATTCTCCCATAAATCAAATATATTATATTAAAGTATAATATATTGTAATATATTATAATAATAATATAAGAATGTCTTTTACATTTCTTTAAATAATTTTTATTTTTTTATAATTAAGTGATTAACTTAGTTTCTATATCTATCTTATGGGTCATCTATATATATATATATATATATATTAAATTATCTAAACTTTTAGGTTCATTACTATTTCATTTTCATTTAAAGACTATAAATTGAAATTATTTTGAAAATTCTATATATATGAAATAAAAAAATATTTTGGTCTCCATTTTAAAATTAATTATCTATAAAAATTTGCTATCTCCATAATATATCAATAATTTAGTTAAAATTTTGATATTCATCAATAAATGTATCAAATATAATAATATATTAACCTATAATATTATATTAACAGATAATAAATGGTAATATATTATAATAATAGATGTTAAATTGTAATATATTATAATAAGATAAGATTATCTTTTAATTTTTTTTAAAATTTATATATATATTTTTTACAATTTTCTAGACTTTTAGTCATAAATTTATTATGATAACTTTAAAAACTTAAAATATTAAAAATTAATGTATCATTACCTTTTTTTTTTAAGGTAACATGAATAGTTGAATTTATTATTTTAAATATACAAAAATTTTAAAAATTATATTTTAATTGATTAAATAAGATAATTTAAATTAAATTTGGAAGTTTTAAGAGTAGTTTATGGATAAATTATTTTCAAACATTTTAAATTTAACTAAACACCTATTTTTTTTTTTTTTTAGTTTTTTTACTACTTCAAATAAATTTTTTAGAATCATTATCTAAATCAAGTTTTTCTATTTCAAAAAAAAAAAATAATGATAATTTCTTTAAAAGATAAATTTTAACAAAGAATGAATCATTATATCAATCAAGTTTTTATTTATTTATTTTTTAAATAATGATAATTTTTCTTGTAAAGAAATAATATCTAAATTAATTTATAAATTATCCAAAAACATTATCTGAATTAAATATATATAATAATGATAATATATAAACGCATATAATAAAAATGATAAAACTATATATATATATACATATATATATCACTTTTTTAAAAAAGAATTTAATAACAAATGACATATTTTTAATATTATCTTAATGAAAAATTAAAAAAAAAAAATGTAAAATCTTATTTGTTTCTTCTTAAAGGCATTAACCAAACTGATGTAAATTTTTTTTTTATTGAATTTAAAAAAGAATTTTAAAAATGGAAGAATAATAAAATATAATAAAACTTATTTAAAGGTTCTCAGACATTTTCGAAGCCCAAGGATGACTTTGGCAAGGTGGAACTTCTGGGAAAGAAAAAAGTTGATTTAATATGAAAAAAAGGTTGCGTGAAGGAGAAAAGTTATTCTAACTAAAAGTAGAGAGAGAGAGACAGAGAGGATTCTATCCAACAAGCTAAAGAACTATTATACAATTTAAAAGACTATCTTGACAACCCGCAGTACGTGTGAACAAGACCCTGAAACAGAAAGTGCTGAATAAATAAAATGGAAAAAGGAGAAAAGAAAGAGAGTGAGAGAAGTCCAAAAGGCCACATGTTCCGTCTGCTGCTTCCATCCATGATGAAGAAGAGTAAGCTTCCAGCCAAAAAAAACAAAATGGGCAGAGCAAGGTTTCTATCTGTACAAAAGGTTGGCAAATCCAGGCTCTCTAAATGTGAGCCCCAAAACAGATGGTGTAGGAGGCCGATGTATGATCTTGGAAATGAGTTAGGCATTTGTGTTCATTAGCTTAGCGTTTCGTTCTAAGACTTTTGGGAGTTGGTTTTGATCCGAGTTTCTTTGACTTGAAGTTTTTACCCTTGGAGCTGAATGTGCCATCGTCAGAATCATTGTCACTATCAACACCCCCAAATTTCCGTCTGCTTTTCTTCTCACTTCCACAAAGAACAATCTTCTTTTCATCCTTCTGTTGTACAGGCTCAGACTTGTCCTTGGGCCTCCAGATGAAAAGAGACCTGAGAGAATGAAATTGGTGAACTACATATTTGAACCCATATCAACAAATGAAAGAAGCAGTTGCCATGTAGGGGAACAGACAGCCAAACACACTCTCTATTACTGGCCTAATATGCCATATCGTACATGTCTGGCACAGACTTCACTCCTACAGAGCCCATCATTGTGTTAACTGGGAAAAAAGGATGAAAAATAAGGCCCTGTTGATAGCCACTAGGTTCCGGTGCACTACTAAACCAAGACCTCTAATTAAACTCTCATAAAAAATATTTTTCTTTTCCAACTACAGGGGTTCCACACAGATCTTTTCTTTTTGCTTGAATTTTCTACCATAGTTCATTATCAAAAGCTTGGTTAGATAATAAATTGTGGAGGTATATAATACAAGGTTATTAACAGGAACCAGAAGGAAAAGAAACAATCTAATTCAAGGTGCCTAAAGAAAAACACTGTTCTTTGGAGTAGCAGTTACCTACCAAAACAGACAATATGGAGAAATTAGAACCAGGGTTAAATTCAAATTTATAATGGCTTTTAGGGAAGATGGGAAGATGATTGGCAAAGTCTTTTCTAAAAGGAGTGTCTGCTAAGTGCTTTCTTAAATTGGTTGAAAAGATTATTTGGCTTCAGTTCTTCTAAAAAGACACATCTGCTAAATGCATTCTTAAATAGCATGAGAAATGGTAAAGTTCTGAAATTCAAATGGCAGCCCCAAATCAAACTTTTGACACCATCATGGGATAAGTTGAGGTGAGCAGAGTTCAAACCTTGAACTGCCAGATGCCAGAACATCATCTCGTGGATGTAGCTTGTTCACAGGACTGATAGTTGTGATGTTTGGATCCATGACCTCAGCAACCAGTTGCCCAGTGCTGATGTCTATGAAATCAATGGGATGCAAGGCAGCTCCATTATAATTTTCACTTATGTAACGACCAACAACCACAAGGGACTCCGCCGGGTCCTGCATCAGAAAGCATATAAGAAGATTTGAAACAAAAATAGAAGCACTCAAAAAATTTAAAAATAAATATTTTTAACACAACATAAACAGCATTACCTTTGGATCCCATTCAGCACGAAAAGGAGTCAAATGTCGATTGAAATCATGACTATGTACAATTTCTCTACTTGGGGAGTTCAAATTGCCAAAGATAGAATCCCATACACGAATACGGTTATCTTGAGATGTAGTAAGAATTTTGCAACCGGACTGCGGAGAGAAATATGCAGCATTAACAACACGGCCATGTGGAAGGTTGTGAAGAGAAGATCCAGCTTCTAATCGCCGCATATCCCATATACGAGCCTGAGAAGGAAAACCATTCCATGTTTATGACTGTTGTAAACAACAAACTAAAAAGAACAGTGTTACAGGATGACATGCCACTTGAGCTTGTCTTCATACAATCTATTGATTTTCTTCAAACCAACAATAGTAACAAAGACAATTACTCCAGTATTAGTAATGGTATCAGTAACAGTTACTCAACAGTTACAACATCAGTGGCAAGAAATTCAAATAGCTAAGCAAATTATGAAAGCTTACAAAGTGATCATTGCCACAACTCAAAAGAAGCTCTGGTTGAAGAGGATTGCAGTGAAGCCCAACGACTTTGCTACCTTTCTTATGGATCAAAATAGCCTCCCCAGTTTGGTTGTTGGAGCGGGTATCCACCCTATACATGCCACAAGAGCAGAATTTAACCAAATTTGTTTTTAGTACATGTTCTGTTAAGCTGTAGTAAGTTGCTTGCAGTAGACAGATTATAAGTTCTACATGTCAGTTCTAAACGTCTAGCACAGCAGTGTACTATGACGACAAACAAACAAGGACTATATGATCTTCTAATCATCCTATTAGAATAAAGTTGTTAAAATTTGGGCCACAAGCATTATTCATACAGAAGGAATTAGATGATCAGAATTACCTAGAAATGATCTTGGCTTATCTCATCCCCCAATATTGGCCTATCAATTAAATAATTCAAGTGCAGACATTTCCTTAGAACAGTTGATTAGTTACCTACATACCATTTATTTCACTTAGTGTATATTTCTGATTGTTCCAATACCATTTCTGTAAGCATGCATGATAGAAGATAAACTTTGCACAGGGGAATTGTTATAAATGGTAACAATTGGTTAGTAAGTGGGTAAACGTTGTGATACTGCCAGTATCTTTTGTTTCTTAATTTCTTCTTTCAATATACCACTTCATTTGTAATAATAAGTCTTCAGCAAGAGAAATACTTACAAGTAGAGAAATCCAAAGTTATCTGCAACAAGCACAAGACCTTTCTCTGAGTTAATATCCATGCCATAGAGCATCCTCCAAGTGCTTGGGCCCTAGAGGCAAACCATATTGTAAGTCATACTAGGATGAAAAATGTCAATATCAGTTCATTGTATAAACATTAAACTTTTGCATCCTCCCACCCCAATGATTGCAAGTAATGCAACTAATAGGAAGAAATATAGGTTAAGATTAAATAATTCAATATTTCAGATATGCTGAGATTCATTAAAAAATAATGTACTTTTAGCACACAAGGATTCAAAAACTAAGTCAGTCCACAAATTTTACATAAAGATTCAAATGACTCAATTAATATAATTGAATAAAGGGGGGCGGACATACTGCACAAATGGTAGGCTAATTATCTAAACAGATAGGATTGGAATTTCACCCTCCACATGACATGGGGAGTTGTTAACTTTCTATCTGATCCTCAGTTTTAAACAGACTTCTAATGGCTGAATACAATAAGTGATAACCCAGTGATATTTTTTGAAAAAGAAAAGGTAATACTGCTTCAAAGTTCTGAAACTCCTTATCTTAATACAATAGCACAAGGTACTTGAAGAATCATGATTTGGGAGTTTTATGCAGCATAAAATTTTAGAGAACCACAAATTTGATGGAAAGTCTGATCTAAGAGCTGATTGAGTGGTTGAAAATCATTTGAGGCACTTGATAATTTGAATATCACACCACAAGGCAGACTTTATGAACATTTATAAGAAAGATGAGGATGAGAATTACCTCCCACCCATTAGGGTTAAGGTTCATCAAAGATGATGAAATTCCAGTCTCCAAGTCTGTGCAACTGATGGTTCCATCTGAGGATGCAGCATATATTGTTTCATCATTTGTTGGTTTGAACCTGCAAGAATTTAAATAATGATCACCCTTCTGCCTGAGGAATTAGATACAGATACATATCGATTTTCATCCAGAGATGCATACAAACAAATAGATGTAAAAGGCCATAACATGATAAGGAACTAACTCACCTCATGTTATTAAGTATACAGTGGTGTATGTTTCCATAAACTGTCTTTTCATGAACTTTATTGTAATCCCAGATTCCAAGTTGCCCTTTCTTTTAAAATGAAACAGAAACGAGAGAGCAAGTGTCAATATCAAGAAACATACACCCTTAGCCAACAAATACCTGAATCAATTGTTTGCATATAAGCTAGAGGAAATTGACCTTGTCTCCTGATAAAAGAATGTTATTGTTTGTTGGGTGGAACTCCAGGCATGTGACCCGCCTACTGTGATATCTAATAACTGCACAATCCACTTGATCGGGGATGATAAAGGCCGTTCTGATCTATTGACAGGTAACAATGAAGAAATATATACATCTCAGTCAACATAACAGAATCTCCACAGTAGATCACTATATGATGGTACAGCATTGTGAAGATTCAAAAAGCTCCAGAATAGCACAAACATCAAACAAATAACTCATCTTCATAGTTAACATGTACTGATATCTTAAACATAAGAAACACCCTTTTCAATAAAATAACAAAAAAATATCTGCTACCACATAAATAAGCATGATAGACAGGGTGGGCTTACCGCAGGAATATCAGGTTGAAGCTGCCGTCTGAAAACATAATCCAAAGAACTCCTAGTATTTCTATTGGGTGCTGGGATGACACCATGCTCAGTTGCCACTTTGTGTGGGCAAGTCATTGTAGTGTGGCCTTCAATTCCCAAAACCAACATAGCAAAACACGTAATTAACTTCAATTTTTTTTTGATAGGTAATAATTAACATCACACAATCTAAAAAAAAAAAAAAATACTAAAAAAGAAGTGAAAGGAAGAAATAAGTTCAATTCAATTCATTAACAAATCCAACCATCGGCATACAATACAGAAAGGAAATTGAAAAAAAACCAAGCAAAAGCATTATGCCAAGCAACTCGTGTGTGTTAACAAAATCTGGCAGCATTTCGTTGTATCATCATCAATGCAATTAAATACCCAATAAATTCAATTCAGCCCGTAGATAAAACACAACGAAACCGTACAAAAATTACCAGGCATCTTGCAGAGAAAGCAGGGCTTCATTGGGCAGTCTATGTAAGTAGCTCCCTTGAATCCTGCTTCATGACCCTTTCGCTTGCATACCTACACCACCATAATCATGGGGAAAAAAACGAATAAAAAATGCCAAAAAAATTCAAATCCGAAAGGGCAAAGAAAAACAGGGGTAGCCTTACTTTGCAGACTTTCGTGAGAGCAATAGTGATGGGCACTCTCTCTTTCTTCTTTGAACCCAAACCCTCTTCCACGTTCTCTCCATTTTCAACTTCTGCAAGTTCTTCACTCTCTTCTTCTTCTTGCACTTCTGGTTCTGGGTCCTCCTCTTCTTCTGATGATGAACTTTTTTCAGACTCCGTATCTCTCTCAATTACAACTCTAGGAAAAGACCCTCTTCTTGTCCGCGGAGCCATTTCCAGGAACGGAAAAACCAGCGACGAAGTCAGACTAACGCCGTTGAAATCACGGCGGTGAGAGCAACCTCCTTAACCTGAGAGGGCACCCAGATGTTCAATTACTGATTTGTCCTTCTGTTAACCCCCAATCGGTGACATCGATGTATAGGGTTTTCTCAGGATTATAGTGCAATCTCGGGGCTAGTTTCGGCATAACGTTTGTGAACGAGGCGGGAGATGACGTGGATTAATATCGGCCGTGAGAGACGGTGCATGTCTGATCGTACGACACCGTTTTATTGGGTTGGCCTATTTATTTCACTCTACCAGTACAAACGTGGCAACACACAAGGAAGAGAAACATTATCCTAACCCTAGTCCTGAAACTCCTGATAATGCTCTCTTTTCGATTTCCAATTTCAGCTGATAACGCTCGCCATATTCTCAAGTCCAAACACTCTTCTTGTACTTTTCGAAGTAACAGAATCGATTCATTTTCTTTTCCTCCAATCCCAGTTCCCAGATTTCACAAACTTCGCACAGCTAAAACTGATGTAGTTGGGGAAGAAGAAGCAAGAGAAGTAAACGAGAGAGCGGAGGAATTTCCGGACGGTCTTCTTAGAGAACTGATGCCGGAACACGTGGCCGTCATTATGGACGGGAACGTGAGGTGGGCACAGAAGAGGGGTTTGCCGGCGGCGTCGGGTCACCAAGCAGGTGTGAGGTCGTTGAGAGAGCTGGTGGAGCTCTGTTGCAAATGGGGGATCAAAGTTCTCTCGGTTTTCGCATTTTCCTATGATAATTGGTCTCGTTCCGAAGTAAGTTGTGTGTGATATTTCGAGTTCGTATTTGTTTGGTGTTTTTGATTCAGTGATTTTGTGTTGAATTTCGTGACATTTAGCTTGGTTATCGTGCAGGGGGAGGTTGGTTTTCTTATGAGCTTGATCGAAAGAGTGGTCAAAGCTGAGCTGCCCACTTTTGGGAGGTTGGTGATAACTTGCTCCTCCTCTGTACAATATATTATCACTTTGAGGGAGAGATATAAATAGTGCTTAATATGAAACAAATGAAAGATGGTGTGCTTTAAGCTCTGTTTGGATTTTAGAAAAATTAATGGAAAATGTCAAAAATAGCTTGAGAAAGGAGTACATTTGTAAGTGAGCTTCAGTACTTCATTCCTTTACCTTTTGTATACAAAGGGAATGGTGAAAACCAATGGAGTGTGAGTGTGTTTCAAAGGAGATTATTAAAAATGTTGTGGTTTCAGAGAGATAAAACGAGCATATTGAAATGGAGGAGTTGATTTTTTTTCCCCACATTTTCTTAGCAACCAAGCAGAGTGTTGAAGAGAAATCATAGAATAATTGTCCCATAGTGCTTTTTTTTTTTTTTTTCCCCTTTTGTGTAGATAGATAATCTGTTGGCAGGAGGAATTTTAGTCAATGATCTTTACTTATTTTATTAATATATTTATATGTCTCTAGACTTTACCTTTTTGTTTCAAATAGGATCCCCCAACTATGTGGGAGCATATTGCTTTTTCAGGGTCAATGGTTTTTCATTATTCCTTTGGTGTCTGGCAATTGAATTGAACCGTGTACACTTTGTTAACTGTATGCATTCAACAATCAGGAAAAGTTAACACGGAGCTAGTACTAGATTCTCTTCTATAGCTTGAAAATGGATTTGTGAGGGACCTCATCTTTTAGCAAAATTTCTTTTCTTGATGTTGGGTAATCATATACTTGATTGAACTCCACAATAGCAATTGTCCCGTTCCATTTGTCATTCAGAACTCACTCTCTAGATATTAAAGGTTTGTGTCATGCACCATGTGTCATACACTTCTAGAGAGTAAGAGGATTTGTCTTGTCATTTACGTGTACAAACACTTAGTGAATGGCTGATGTTGAATATGGTCAGATGGTGATTGTTTGTGTATTTGTTTAACTGTCATGTTATATACATGTAAGTCCAGGGATTCTTATTTCTAGTGTAGCCATTGGACTGGTGTTGCTGGCAACATCATCATAGTTTTATTGCTATTGAGTTGGTGATCCTGAGGGTGCATGTGTAGAGAAAACATAGATTGAGTTGGTTTCTTGTTTTCTTATTTGAACAGGGAAGGCATTCGAGTGTCCGTGATTGGGGATGTGTCAAAGCTTCCTGAGCAACTACAGAAACTGATAATTGATGTAGAGGAGACCACTAAGGAGAACTCGCGATTACAGTTCATTGTGGCACTTAGCTATAGTGGGCAGCGTGACATACTACAAGCATGCAAAAACATTGGTCACAAAGTAAAGGATGGCCTTATCGAACCGGAAGACATCAACAAAAGCCTAATTGAACAGGAGCTACAAACAAACTGTACTGAATTTCCCTTCCCTGATCTACTTATACGAACTAGTGGCGAACTTAGAGTCAGCAATTTCATGTTGTGGCAAATAGCCTACACTGAACTTTGCTTTTTTAGCACACTGTGGCCTGATTTTGGGAAGGATGAGTTTGTGGAGGCCTTACGTTCTTTTCAGAAAAGGCAGAGACGATATGGTGGGCGAAACTGAGTTTACTAATTACATATAGATCCCCAACTTCTGCTCCATTCATATGGAGAACTTGTATACCATTATATGAAGTTGAATTCCTGAGAATTCACTTATTACACACAGATCCCCAACCTATACTCCATTCATATGGAAAACTTGTACCATTATATGAATCTCATTCTTCAGAAGGGAACTGATCATACCCTGCTTCCAAGTTTTAAGCATGAAGTAGCTTGCCATTTATGTACATACTTTTACTTCATACATGTCTATTCTGTAATGATATAAGCATTCAACACTCTCCTGCTGATGAATTTATTTGTTATTGTTGGTCATCTTGGCAGGGGTAAATCTCCTTTCTTTTCATCCTACTTGCAGACAAAGAGCCATGGATGAGTTTAAATATTCTAAATGTGTTACTGCAGATTATACAACAAGGTGACTTACTACAAGATCCCCATCTACCTGTACTAAAAAAATGTCAGATGGTTGTGTGATTAGTGCGGGTTATTTTTATTTCTTATTCACTTTGTATTAGTGCAGATTCATACAAGATTGCCAGCAAAGGTCTCTCATCTATATCTGTATATATTTAAGACTATTCAGATGGTCGTGCCATAGTGTCCGATCATATGAAGTGACCTATATAGGTTAAAGATGGCAATGAATAATTCAGCAATTTCCAATACTATTGTGACCCTGATTTTAACCTTACGACTTTTCTGCCTGGGTAAAATGGTTGACATTGTGCTTAATGTTGGAACAATTTTGAGTTGATTAGAAAGCCCTTTGACATTAAAAGAGCTTCGTCCTTGTCCACACCAACATTGTCTCCAAGTCCAAATTTCAGATGTTTGGCATGGATTGCTTTACTGAACTATTGGAAAGTGATGTCCTAAACTGTTATACTACAAAGCTTGCCCATGTGCCACTTTTCTAACCAAATGTCTCTATTACCCTCGAACTGCAGATGACACCTGCAGGAGAGGCCACCACAGCCCATCAAATGGAATTTTGGCCCTTCTATCAATAAAATGTAAGTCTTCCTATTTTTTATTTTTCATATTAGTTTCAAAGTGTATTTTGAATATGTGACTTTTTTAGAACTCAATAACCGTAAATTTAAAATGTGGTTTTAAAGTATGTAGCGGTTTCATAAGCCATAATTAGAAGGGTGGCTTGTAATAAGGGAAACAGCTTCTTTGAACCCAAATCCCTTCAGATGTTCCCGCATTTTGTAAACACTGGACCCCGTACAAGAGGAAAAACCCCACCCAAACTCAATAGTTCTAAAGGGCCCTTTTCTTATCCATTGACATCCTTTGATTCTTTTACTAATTCACGAAATTACTATAATACCCTCATAGTGAAAGAGGATGTGTGTAAATTACAAAATGCCTCTCTTCAACTTCCCCACACATCCATAAAAACCTAATTCACCACCTGCTTCCCTTATCGAGGATGGAATGAATAGAAGGGGAGGAGGAAGTGGGAGTCTGGTAGAGGAATGGAAAGAAAGTGAGGGATAGTAGGTGGGGGCAATTCGAGCATTTCACTTATGTTCTTATTTAAAACATAAAATCTCATAAAAAAAATCCCTTTTAAATATTAGCGTGTGAAATATAAGGTGGGTTGAGAGCACTTTCTAGAGTTTGAGGGAAATGTTTTTGGAAATAGTTTTAACAAATAACAAAAGTTTATTTAAGAACATAAAATCTTCTTAATCTGTTTTTATTTCTTAAAAAATAATTTTTGTATACAATATTTTATTTTTAATTATTTTCTAGCTTTGTATAATTATTTTTATAATAATTATAAAAAAAATAAAAAGATATTGTCTGTTTTTAAAAAAATTTTAAAAATTTATATATTTTTTTTTGTTATCAAACATTTTTTTATTTATTTTTATTCTGGATAACAAAAATATGTTTTCAAAAACAAATACACAGCCTTTTGTGTGTTTTGAGGTTGTGGAGGGATTTACGCGGAGTCGGCCGTTGTGGTAATCCAACCTCTAGGTGGGCCATAAAGAAAACGTGGGGCGCCCTTGGAATATGGATTGGAAAAGGAAGCCCAAACGACACTTGCTGTAAGGATAGGAATCATAGGATAAATCCGTAATTAAAGCCCGGGACATTGACTCCACCTTTGTTTCACTCCAATTTGGCTTCTTATAAGAATTTGCAACGGCGTAGAGCCCTGCGTTCAGACGCCTCGCCACGGATTTTGTTCAAGTGGGACAGCCCAAACCACTCCCTCACTCACTTTGCATTTGGAACTCTCTGGGGTTTTAATTTTCTCGGTTTCTTCTTTTTCTTCTTTTCGTTTTCCTTGTTGTATGGAATTCATTTTCCAGGCAAAACAGGGAGATGGGGAAGTCGTTCATTGACTCTCTGAAATTGCTTGAAGCAGATATTCAGCATGCAAATACCCTGTAACTCTCTTTCTCTTAGATTTGATTTTTCATCTTGGTGGCTGAAAAGGGTTTTAAGCTATTGAATTTTTGGTTGTTCGGCACTGAATTCAGTGCGGTTTTTCGTGTTTGTTTTTGGAAACAGAAACATCATAGAAGAAAAGTTTGGAATTTTATGTCGAACGGTGGGTTGGGCTTTTGAAATACTATCTTTTTTCTTTTGGGTGTATGGACTGAAGATGATAGTGATCAAGTTGGTGTGGCGTAATCAACTGCATCTAATTCTGCAGATTTCCCTTTTCTCTTTGTTATTACCAATATTGCTATTGTTTGATAGTCTGTTTTGTCACTCTGTTTTTGCATTCCCCTTTCTCATATTTAAGGCTTGGAATGGTTGTTTTGGTGCCATTCGGCGAAGATTGTTATGGGGCTCTCAGGCAGAGGTGGCCAATCTCCAACTAAAAACGGGGTCTTTTAACCTTATAATATGTGATGCTTTCCTTCAGTTTCCACCTCCCTTTGTCCTATCGAGTATAATGCTATTCTTACTTGCTCATGTTTCTGTATCATCACTGGGTTGGGTAATTTTTCGGGTCAATTTGGATCAGGGTTCTCAATTTAGAACTGTATTGGAGCTTCTAGTGGATTTTTATCTGTCAATTAAAGCACAACATTTTCACGCTCACGATTCTGTCCACCTGCCTTTTTTCTTCTTATACCATGTTCAATTCTTTTTCTTTTGCATGAAGGTCAGCCACTAGTTTTATTTATTGTTTTAGGGAGAAATTTTTTTCCAGATATTTGTTAATCCTGCTTTATGATTCCTTGTTCATTTATTTGCTTCTTGTCTTGCTTTTCCAGTGCTTTGGGTCATCCAAGGGAGAAAGATGGAGCCTGCATTCAAATGAGACTGTCATACTGTCCAGCTGCCCGCTTATTTCTTTTTCTTGTTCAGTGGACTGATTGTAACCTTGCTGGTGCCCTTGGATTGCTGAGAATTCTTATTTATTTGGTATTTTGTTTGTGTTCTTTTCATTTTCATTTTTTTATTTATGTAATAATTTTGCACCGCCTTCCCTGTAAAGTAATTCTGATATAACTTCTTCCTTGTTGATTTGCTGCATTATGTTGGACTTTTACAGACTTACTCCGATGGCAAGACCACCATGTCTATTTATGAAAGGAAAGCAAGCATTAGAGACTTTTATGGTGAGTGAGATTTAGAGAATTCAAGAATCATTTAAGTTTTCTATGAGAATTTGTACTGTTTCTGCACTTGTGATTTTTTGGGTGAGAGAACTTTACCAACTATATTAACAACTTGAGTGCTTACAAGTTTGGTTTTCTACAAACAGCGGTGATATTTCCTTCTTTACTGCAACTTCAAAGAGGGATCACAGATTTGGATGATAGGAAACAGAAAGAGTTATGTGCTAAGAAGTATAAAAGAAGGGATGACGGATTAGAGAAGAGAAAACTCTCCGAAGCTGAACTAGAATGGGAAGAAGACTGTGGTATTTGCATGGAGATGAAAAGCAAAGTTGTATTGCCCAACTGTGGCCATTCATTGTGCTTGATGTGCTATCGGAACTGGTGAGCTCCCTATTTTATTTCTCCAAACATCTTTTGTATACCCTTTAATCTACTTGGTTAGAATGGTTGAATTTAGTCACTTTTTATTTTCCTTTCACCATTTAGAGTTCATACTTTAACATTGATATCTTTCTCCAACATATTATTCCAACTTACCTTAGAAGTATTTGGACCATCTTATGGTAATTGGGTTTTCACTCTTTGATTGAAATAGGGTTGTGGACTATCATCTTTGTGGATTCCATTTCTTTGTGAACTTGTATTGGCATATGGGAAGGAGCATGGTCCTCCTAACCATGGAACTTTTCTTTGGTTGCTACTAGGTCATCCCTCTAGTTTCAAGGGTGGACATTACCTCTATGATTAGTTCATTGCATATTTAAGTTATCCGTCCAGTCTCAAAGATGGGCATTTGTCAGTGGATGCATTATTGATTTAATCACCTCATTATTGCAAATTAGCAAACATCCTTTTGGAATAGAGTAGGATGTTGCTTATGGTTGCGTGTTATTGTTGGTTCAGCCCGTGTTTTTGCCTTTCCTGCTAATGTTCTGATGATGTTCCTTTGGTGTTTGCTGCAGGCGTAATCGGTCTCAGTCATGCCCCTTTTGTCGGGATTGCCTCAAAAGGATGAACTCAGGTGACCTTTGGATATACACAGATAACACTGATATTGTCGATTTAACCTATATCATGAGAGAGAACTTAAAAAGGCTGTTCATGTACATAGATAGATTGCCTCTCGTCATTCCAGATCCTGTATATGTTCCCTATGAGTCTCATCTCGGGTGAGAGCTTATTCATGGGCTCTATGAACAGTCTTTATATAGGAAACCTAGCTGTATATTTGTCCCACGTGAACAATACACAAATTCACATTGGAAACAACAATGCCTCTCTGTTGGCCTCAGGTTTCACTTTTTGTTCCTATTTCAAACAGGTTTATGTAAATCTTTGAAGAGAGCTAGAGACTCATGTCTTTGATTCACTAGGGAGAGTTTTACTTAATCAGAATCACTTGGGATACTTGTTTTAACAAAGTTGAACTTGCAGACAAAGTACATGCCTTCAGCAATGTACTGTTAATGAATGTGGTTTTGCATGGAAGGGCAAAACAATGTTCAATTTGAGGAACTTACAACTTCACTGGAAAAAATGATGAAGAATTTTGGCCAATTTGGCTATTTAGCAGACAATTTTGCAAGCCTTGATAAAAACCTGAAAAACCACACATCATAGTCAAGTTCTCTGATCTTGCAACCTCATGTAGTCCGCATAAAACCGAGGATGACCCTCGTCTGGGTGGGCAACGTAGGCGTAGCCACCATGGCTGGAGATGTCAAGCCCTGCAACCTCCTCCTCAGTGGATATCCTCAATATTTTAAGCTTATGCAGAGCGTAGAAAAGTGGGCCCATTGTGATACTGACCCAGCATATGATCGCCAAAACCTCAACCACCTGGCATCCAATCAAGCCCCAACCCCCACCCATGAACAACCCATATGGTCTCACCACCCCACTCTCCCCTGAATCATAGGCTTGAACCACAAACTCCTCTTTTGCAAACAAGCCAGTGAAGATCAAACCCCAGGCTCCACACCCACCATGCAACTGGGTCGCCTCTAATGGGTCATCAAAGCCGAGTTTCAGGGCCAGGATGTTGAGACCAATCAGGACCCAGGCTGAGAAGAACCCGCATACAATTGCAGCCCATGGCTCGACCACGGAGCAGCCTGATGTGATGGCCACAAACCCACCCAGAACCCCATTGCAAACATCCAGTGCGTCCCAGTGACCCACTATCAGTCGCCGGCCGAACAAGGTAGCAATTCCGGCAGCTGAACCAGCCAGTGTTGTGGTCACTGCTGTGCGGCCCACGGCGGTCCAGTTACCTTGGTCGGTAGTGGTTGGGTAGGAGACGAGGATTTTGTCGAATGAACCTGGGTTGAACCCAAACCACCCGAACCACAGCAAGAATGTGCCAAGCACCACTAGAGTGGCGTTGTGACCTCGCATGGGTACGGGTTTACCAAATGCATCAAACCGCCCGACCCGTGGGCCTTCAATGAAGGCACCCCATAATCCGGCGATTCCGCCCACTAAATGGACAACGCCGCTTCCGGCGAAGTCGATTGCGCCGGAACCAAACAGGAGGTTGCTCGAGCTGGGGCTGAGCCACCCGTTGGAAGACCAGAGCCAGTGGACCACGACAGGATAGACAAAGCCAGTGAGGAAGAAGGAGAAGATCAGATAGGCGCTGAACTGGGTGCGTTCAGCGATGGAGCCGCTGGTGATGCCAGCCACGGCTATGGCGAAAGCCCACTGGTAGAGGAAGTAGCTGTAGTCGTAGGTGGAATTAGGGATGTCTTTGAGAGCGAAATAGTCGGTGCCAATGAAGGGGTTGGAGGCGGAGCCAGAGCCAAAGGCAAAGGCGAAGCCAAAGAAGTAGTAGGAGATGCTGCCGACGACGGCGTCGACCACATTGGTGAGCATGATGTTCATGGCGTTCTTGGCTCGGACTGAGCCAGCACAGAGCATGGCAAACCCAAGCTGCATCACAAAGACCAAGTAAGCTGAAAAGAGAAGATAAACCGTATTGATGGAATCTGTAACACTTGCTTCCCATGAGACCTCCATCACTGTTTGAGAGAGAGAGAGGAAAATGGCTGGTCAATACATTTGAATGGTTGGATAGGTAGGGGATAGAGGAGTAAGGAAGAAGATGGTTGGATAGGTACATTTGAATGGTAGTTAATACTTCTTTTGAACTGTATGTGGACCGGTAAAGCAAGACTCAAAACGGCGTCGTTCTTAGGTTTAGGTTTGAAAGGATTGGTCGAGGCTCGTCCACGGGCCACACGTTCCTGCTAACCTTCTTGCTGTTCTTTCAGACCCAAAAAAAATAAAGAAATAAAAGAATAATAAAATTACCCAAAAAAAGAAAAAATAAAAGAAGAAAAAGCAAAAAGTGAAGAAGATATTACAACTGGTTACAACTTACAAGCAAAATGCTTCCAATTCTAGTAAAAAAAGTATCATTTGGACAAAGGCACTATTTAAATGTTAGGTACCATATTTAAAAGTTAGGTATGCCATTAATTTCTCTAGTCATTCTTCCATTCTTTCCATTAATAAAAAAAAATTAGAACAGATAATTACTTAAGATATCATTATCATTGATTCCTATCATCTTTTCGAATCTGAATCTTATTCATAACCGTAGACTAAGAAAAGCCTGGTTAACGAGGGACATTTTTCTATACCTATATGATCATTTTTCCACGCCTCTCATGGATAGTGGGACAATACAATGACTTTATAAATAAAGAAATGCTTCCCCATAAGCAAGAGAAAAGCTAAAAATTATGCAATGGAACAGCCGAGTCTGAATCAGAAGTGTACCCACTTGATCCAACACAAATGTGTGGAAGAAGTCCCTAATGAGATAGCCATCCATCTCAGTGATTTGAGTATCATGAAAGGCTAGAAGCCCTTTTAATTTTGGGTGTCACTGACCTATCGTTCTGTTTGATAGATGGACCTACTACATACATGAATATAAAGTTTAGAAGAATGATACACGTATAATAGTGGAAGAGCTGGAGCTTGTATATACAGGTATTCCTGAAGTGGAATCATTGGGTTTCTACGTACTTCTTGTAATCTGGCCCCATAGTTCTGCTAGTGAGTGAAGGTCTCATTGTGACAATGGCAGAGTCGTTGGCCCCGGCTCTTAGAGCAGCCTTTCCAGCTTCCAGAAACCTTCTCACTGCATCCTCTGCATACCGGTTGGCTTCACCCACAGTCATGCTTTTGCCAATGTATGGGTAGGTATTCAGGACATAATCACCATTTAGCTGGGATGCAAGCTGGATCAGTTCGACTTGGAATTCAGAGAGGCTCAAATCTTCATTTGGTCCCCGTGGCCTCAGTGGTGTTGTTATCTCCGGAAGTGTTTCTATACAATCAGCCAGGTAACAGAGTTGATCTTGAATATTTGATGATATAGATTAACAGAAAATAAAACAGAACTGTGTGACAAAATAATATCAAATCAAAGCATGTTAACCATGCATCTTAATCTTGGGTCCTTAGTGTCACATCTAGGAGACGTGTACCATTCCAAATCTATTGAGAGATGATTTGACTTTGGAGATTAATAGCCAACAAATTCTGGTGAAAAAATAACCATGGACCATCCTTTCAACAGCTCTGTACGCTATCTATATCATTGACATTAATAGGGTAAAACTAAAACTCTCGTTCCTTTGTAACCTTAGGATTTTATCTCAAATATTATTCTCGCAAAGGATTCAGGATATGATTGCAGATGCCAACTGCAAGATCCGAAGCAAGGACCAAGTAAGGGAATTGGTGAAGAATAACTACTATAACAGTACTTAGATGTGTCAACATCATCTATAATAGGGCACTAAGGTACATATCATGAAGCCTTAGCTAGCAAACTAATATGGAAACTTTTTATAGTCTGTGAACAATATGCAGCTCATTAGGTGCTTATTAAGGGAATTGATATGAACCTGGGCAATCATCACGAGGAGTGTCACGGAAGTAGAAATAATTCTCAAAAGTTCCAGCCCATGCATCCCTCTTAGTCAGGAAATTTGACTTCAGATTGAAAAGCTTCTTTACAGTTGCAGGGATGGAAGAGTGTTCAAACTGTGAATGTGGGGTTGGCCCAGTTGGCTCATGAATCACTGCACCAAACAATAGAGTCAATCTGCAAGTGGGAGGACTCAAATCCAAAAACATAGTAAAAGTAGAACAGTTATGAAGTTACACGGTGAAGTAATTTTCAGAATGTACAAAATATGCATCCCCTGCAAGTTTGGAACTTTAAACAGTACCAATGAAATAGAAGCAGCACCAAAATAATGATCAAAAGAAAACAGCCAGAGATTTTGTTCCTCAACTTGTAATCAAATGGGTGGCAAACTCCTATGCATCATGCCTGAACATGATCCAACCTGATTTTGGAACTGATTTGCTTGCACGAGCCTTGGTCAGTCAAGAAGGTTGGACAAGGGACAATAAATCACTTTGGGTTCAGGTAAAATAGAATGCAGGGTTATACTAGTTGAGCAACCTGGTTGAGTTTTGAGCAGGAACACTGTTTTCACCCAGTTTTCCCAATACATGGGATGGCCCAAAAAAACATAAAGACGTCACACTGGTGATTCACATCTTGGAACACTGACAATAATAACTGATAAAACAACCATGGAAAGGAATTATTTTCATAAGTCTGAGATGAGACTAAAATCTGAAGTTAATTTTCTATGCAACCCTTTCTTCCTTCAATAATTGTTGTTATTGCAAGTTATGGCCAGACAATGGCAGGGATTTTGATGCATGCTCTCCTTCCACTGCTTGGTTCCCTGGGACTTGAATGTAAGACTTATTTTGTGGTGAGCTCAAGGTTGAGGCAGGATTAATTTTGTGAAGAGTATTGACAGCCACATCTTTTTGGAACCCTTTCTCCAGATAGATAATAAGAGGGATGCCAGATACAATTATTTTTCCTCTGCAAGAAATTACAGAGGTTACTTCCTTTTTGGATTTTATGGAAGCTGACACATCTCAACCTGTAATGTTTTTTTTTGTTTTTTGATAAGTACATCTCAACCTGTAATGTTAATGCATGATTGATTCTTAATCTCCAATACCATGCAACTAAAGGGTTACCAAATTTAAGAAACAAGTACAATGTATGTCCCATATGGATAGCATGATGACTCATTTGCAGTCCTTCACAACTAAACCAGACAATAAGAAACCATTAATCACAAGTGCTCAAAGCTAAACTGCAAAATCAATATTAAATGTTCCTTAACTGTCTCACAAATATTATAGCTTACTTAAAGCTACTTTGTTATTACTTCTATTAGACAATCAATTTTCCAAAAAAGTTGAGTTTGTAGGATTTTAGCCCCACAACGTATATCATGCATTCTAACACCCACCCTCTAGATGTGAACTTAATAAATTGAGGAAATAAAGCAGCTTTGTTTAGGCTTAATAAATTGTGAAAACAAACATGTAGTGACATTCAGACATACGACTTCTCCTTACACGAGGCTCTAATACTGTATTAGATAACCAATTTTCCCAAAAGCTTAAGACTATAGGATTTGGGCCTACAATGTATATCAAGCACTATAGGATTCACATCTTGGAACACTGACAATAATAACTGGTAATTCCAAGTAAGGAAGGCATTATGGCAATTGGCAACCAAGGCCACATCAAGACTGAAGGAAAGGCACATACTGGACATGGATTATTTCACCAGGAAGCTGATCTAAGCAAATTAACCTAGAACCCCTTTATAAAGTTGTGAGAACAAACTGCAAATGGTGCTCAATTCAAACAAGTAAGGCTAGGATTTTATTAAGATAACTACTTGAACCCTGTGTTGCACTTCTTCAAACTATTTCCATACCATCAGATGCTCAACCCTTCAGAAGCACGACATAGGGTTCCACCTCCTTAATGGACAGTGCAATTAAACCCAAATCCCAGTGTCAATGGCTGCAAGTCACTCTCTAAACAATTTTCTACCTAATATAGCTGGGTTCCCTACTTCGTTACATGGAACATCCATATAATTCCATCTACTTCCACCATAGTATTCCATTTAAGTCTAGGGGAAACCAGATACTGCTGGCACATCACCATGCAAGATTGTCTGTGCTGTCCAAATGTAGAGGACAAGCAGACAACCTTTTCTCATGGCTTTGCCCCACAAGCATAGTCCTCTGGCATTTCCCTAAAGTGTCGGAGTCTGCTATCAAGCAGCTGAACCTCCACCGAAATTGTTGATCCTTGACAATATTCATACAAAGGGGACCAACTGAAAGTTACTAGAAGTACCCCCAGGAAAATATGGTTACCATAACATTAAGCAAGAGGTTTGGTCTCTTCTGTTATTCCTCCACAGGATTCTACAATCATCTCTCTCCCCACAGCCGCAGACTAAGCCTACCCCGACATGCCATGCATGTAACCTTATACTATATCAAATTCCATTTCACAACCTATACTTAGGAAATCCAAAGGAGCCATTCAATTTACTCTAAACCTAACTGTCTGCCCATCTGATCAAACAAGCACAAGGCCTGCAATATAACTACCGAAGAACCTCACATCTATGAGAAAACCATAATTCTAGAATAAATTACCAGTTTTCTACTAAAAAAAATTGCCATCAAATACTCAATGAGAAATAATATTACCAGGCAAATCACCAAGAAATGCGGCTAATGCATAACTTTAAACCACAATAAAGAAAATAAACCAATAATCAAGAAGCAGTCCAAAGAAAAAAAAACTCACCAGTGCCCTTCTCAATCCATGGTGAGACCAGTATGGTGGGAACCCGAACACCCAACCGATCAAACCGAAAATAAAAAGGATCAGGCCCAATGATCCCATCTGGGTTTGGGACACCAGATACAGGGGTGGGCACATGATCATAGAACCCACCATGCTCATCATATGTGATCAACAATGCCATCTCCTTCCACTGAGGGCTAGAACGCAGAATCTCATAAACCTCCTTCACAAACTTCTGCCCAATGGCCACATCGTGTGATGGGTGATCATCATTCGCCGGAAACTCCTTCACATCGAAGTACCGCTGCTCTATCACCACATAATTCGGAAGCTTACCCCTCTTAGCATGCAATTTGAACTTTAATGCATAGTCATGAAACCTAGTCACGTGCTTCAGCTTCCTCAAGCTCTTGAAGAACAGTGTTGCAGGGATGTTCTGGTAATAAATCCCAAAGGAGAGGTCATTTTCGTCCAACGAATCGAAAATCGTCCTCTGTGGAAACCCATGGATGAGGTCTTTCCGTACATTGCTCGTCGCACCGTGCGACGTCGCTGAGTGGACGTAGAACCGGTTCGGCTGAGTCGACGCCGGAACCGCCGCGAACCAGCGGTCGAACACCGCGAACTCGTTCGCCAGCGCAGTGTAAACCGGCAGAACCGCCGGCTTGAACCCGCTCATAACGGTTTTCGACAAACCCTCACTCATGTTCTTCGCCTGCTGCGCGAACCCGCTCATCGGAGCCGGATTCTGGAACCAATCCCCCGTGCCGAACACCTGTTCACGAATTGCCTGAAACGAGTGGCCTGGGTCGGAGTCCACGAACAGAGCATCATCGGAGACCCAAATTTCTGGCGAGTCTGGGTCAGAGGCGTTAACTCGGTTCGATTCTTTCCCCGTTAGACCATCGATTTCGGGTCGAGCCGATTTGAGCCAACCGAGAACGTGATCGAAGGAGCGATTCTCCATGACCAGTACCACGAGGGTTTTGATGGGGCCATGGATTTTGTATTTTCCGTGTATGTTGAAGTCGAGAGACTCTGAAGAAAAAACCAGGTAGAGGAGGACGACGGCAGCTAAGAGGGCCCGCCTGGAGGCCATGGCATGAGACTATTTGACTGGACGACCGGCGATCAGAGGAAGGGCATAGTGGTCTTTTCGAAGAAAAATAACAGCAGCGAGTTGGTCGTATCACGGTAACGTAGAAGACAACAATTGCCGGCAGGAAACTTTGCTTTGGGTTTGCGAATTTTTTTAAACCTCGATCACTGTGCACGTGGCATCTTCGTGTAACCTTAAACAAGGAATCTCTATCCCTCATGACGAATATCCTTCCTTAGTTTTACTTATTTATTTCTTAAATCTTAATGTAATTTTTTTATTTTAAATACAGGTACTTATATTATATATTTGTTTAAATATTAAATTTTAAAAAAGAGTTATTTATTCCTCTAAAAGCTTATTCATTCCAAATAAGTCAACTATAAATTATATTATTGTAAGTTCAGAAGGATAAAATCTTAGTTATCAAATATTAAATTAATAATATTATATATATAGGATATATCAAATATTAAATTATATTCAAGAGTTAAAAGTGATATTTGTTTTTTAATCAAATAAATAAAATCAAAATATTCGATTTTTTATATTCAACGACCAACATAATTAAAATAAATTTGTTATCACTATGTTCAATTTAAGGTATCAATCCGAATACTTTGATAATAAGTTTGCAATGATGCCAATAGGTGATAATTTTATGGGCATAAAGGCTACTTTGACTCCAAACTCAAGTTCCTTTCATTCATAATCAAGAAGGGTTCATTAAGAACAGTAACAAAAACATGTGTTCCTCAATTTAAGATTAAGACTTCATCATGGATTTGCTCAACAACAAAAAGAGCAAGCCAAGCTTAGAAGTTGGATCAAAAAGTAGACTGCATCTGGGTTTGAGATTGCCCCATTATACCATTCAAGAAGGAAGATCTGTTTATCCCAGTCTCTAAGGGTTTAATCTGGAGGGCACACGCCTTAGAATAGGTGAACGCCTCTCTTTAGCTTGTTCTGTCGCCATTTGGGAAGTTTGTAGAAGGCTGTTTTTGTCATCCCAAATATCTGCTGGAACTCCTCTTCTGACAAATATGCCTGCAAACAACCAAAAATGGAGATATAGCTTTTGTTAAAAGATTGAGCTAGAATCTGAAATTTGTATGGATGGTGAAAGCCATGGCATTCAATCATAGCAACATGTGCATAGTTTTTGGGTACTTGTGATGGCGGCTCATAAGAACAGGGAAAGAATTCAGAAGGCTAGCATGGAGCAAATATTCCTTTGAGGCTGTTCAGAAGACTGAATTGTCTAAAGAGAATATAGCAAGGGATACCTCTCTTTTGGTCACATCTATGCCTGTTGTTACTGGGTCATCAGCCATGACTTTTAAACGCTCATATGGGAAGATTAGCAAGTTAACATCAATCTTAACTCCATCAATCTGATCAAGGCCTACATTCTCAGAAGGGGAGCTTGGCACAACTGCTGCAGGCCGTGGGGGTACTGGTGACCCATCTGCAAAGAAAATATTTCATGAAAGCTAGGTTGGTAATTAATAAAGAAAGAAAAAGGAAAAAGTAAAACACCCATAAGAAAAAAAAAATGGTGTACAAACAGCGAAATAAGTCATCCTCGGAACAATAGTGTTATTGCTGAAAAATGCTCGAGGATGATACCATCCATGCCTCCTCCTTGACCACTAAATCCTCTTTTCTTAAAAAAGGCAAACATGCAACATGATCTTAGTCTACAATTGAGGTGTTCACACTTCCTAACTTGGGATTTGATGAAAAACTGTCCAATTGGACGCCCCAAGCCTCAAGTTTACAGGAATTCATGAATCATATTTACCTAAGCATCAGATTCAAAAGACGCAAACTTAGAAATTTTTTGAAATCTTCCAATTTGAACAACTTTTGGACTCAACTATACACTAGCAGTGATGCTTGTTCCACATATTGAGTAAATAAATTGATTTTCCAGGACCCAACCATTAATTTTCCCATTATTGTAGAGCATGTTCTAGAAAGAGACTAGAAGATGAAGAACACTAATTTCATTGGTTCTGAGTTTCTTCATGGGCAAATTTAAGGATATGTTCCATTACCAGCACTGTCATGATCAGGATAAGATCCTGAAAACAATGATCTTGCAATTGGAGATACACTTGAAATTTGGTGGTTGTCTGAGGACTTCAAATTTGAGCCAGAAACACTGGAGGCAGAAGATACACTTCTTCGCAGCCCATTAGAACTGACCGATCTGCTTCTCAAACTATCTGGGGTATTCTCTGTGGAGCATGCTTTCCATGAATTTCTCAAAGGTACCTGGATGAAACACCATTTACAAGAATTGTAAGTGGAATAAATGTTGAATTGCAGTTGAAGGAGGGAAGAAAAATCCCATGGTTTTATTAGTCTAAAAAATCTAAAATTTTGAGAACATTGGATGCTTCCTCTTTTCACATTAGATGGCTATATTGATTCAATTTTACATATCAACAGGACACTTGTAATGAAAGGTACCATCTCCTTGATGAATAGGTAAGCTTATGCATGAGATAATACTGTTCTTTTCTTCCCTTTCATGTGCTGAGTTAAATGTGGTGATGATGATGAGTGATCTGTTGAACTTATTTGTGGCCTACTCTTTGAAGGAAGGTAACTCTGATCAGTAATTTTAGCTTACTCTAACCATTCAAATGTCTCAAGCTTTTCCAGAGTTAAAGACAAGCAGGTGAAGCCTAAACCCCTTGAGAACGTTTCTTCAGTGAGAAATTCTTAGGAACAAAGCTTGCCCATAGTGGCAAGATGAAAATATCAGTAAGTTATCAATATTCTTGAGCTATTTTGGTGCTTATAATTTGAGTTTTTATTGGTAAGTATGGCATGCTATCAACAGAAGAACTTTCATGCTTCAATTCAAAGAGGAAATCATAAAAAATGAACCTGGGAGAATTTTCAAGATTCAGGTTTTTAGGTGAAAAACTAAGGACACTAACTTACTTCTATCTTTTGTGCTGTTCCCTTCAAAATAGCCAGCCTCCGCTCAAATGAGCTACCATGCATCTACAAGGGCAGAAAATTAGCTCAGAATTGTTCACTTAACTTCATATTACATGCATATCAGTCTAACAATCAGATTTTAAGACAGAAAACATGATTATTTTTTTCCTCTTCTATGCCCCAAGTATCTATGTAAAATAACGTATCTAAATTGGTACTAAACTTCTTCAGAATATCTACAAGAGAGAGGAACAGATTAATCGAGCATCCTTCAGGAGTTGCTGACAAACTTAATTTTTTTCCTGACATGCTTGTTGGTTCTGTTTCTAACAACAGTGCCCCAACCCACACATAACCATACTCATTTTATGTCATGTCTTACAAAAAAACATCACAACAGTGTCCATGTAACAGAGCCTACAATGAAGGGAAAATTAAACACCAAACAAGAAGATATTCAGAGTTCGAAGGAGGTACAGAGAGGTATCATTTCAGGATAGGAAATGGTCCACTTACATTTGCCTTGGAGGAATCCCATTCAAAGAAACGAGTGAAGAATGTTGGTTCATGACCTTCTGTAACAACATATATAGGAGTCTCCAGGGAAAGTCCTTCAACCAGAATGTCTATCTCAAGAAATTTCTGCCAGTTCCAAGGTAAAACTTTAGGACACGGACAAAGTTGCAAAGCATCTCATACACAAAATGCCAAACTACATGTAGGTCTTACATTTCTAGATGATCTCATCCAAGGATATTATGTATTAGTTCCTACAATGTCCATATGGCACACAAAGTATTAAAAAATGTGTGAATGTGTGACTGTATAGAGGCCAAATGCTGGGACACACTAACTATTTCAAAAATAAAAAACTTGGATGCTAAATGAATACACAAAGGCTGTTAAAATGCTTGCATAAAATTTGAATCAGCTGAACAGCACTGTTTAAGGCATATTCATGGAATGGTTCATCTTTGAAATAAACTGAATCAAACATAGGTGTTGAGAATGCATCTGTTGGCCTCACATTGTATACATGTGGGTATTTGTCTGTCTTCACAAATGCAAAGTTTTTTGTCCCAAAAAAAATTATTTTAAGAGAGTTGAAGAATGAAAAATTCAAGATCAGATAACAGTTATTACCAGACCAATCTCAAGAGCTTGTTTCTTTGATCTAACATTTGAATGGCAGCCACACCAAACATAAATTTCTCTGTTGCAATCTAGTATTAACATGTCTTCTGTAGTCAAATCATCCTGTGTGAAGTTGAATATCTCCTTCACCTGAAAATTTTTAAGAGCACATACAAAAGTTTATTTCAGGAACATTCATCAGCCAAATTTCATAAGGAAAAGAGAACTAGTAATTTTGTCCATGATGGTACGACCTCTTCAAACTAAAAGAGAAATGTATAACAATCAATCTTTGACCTTTTTAACTTGAAATTTATAAGAGTGGCATGGAATACTAGAATTTTTTAGTGAAGCAAACTTTAGAATTCAGACCAGTTAGGCATGCTAAATAAAAGATTTGATTTGACAATGAGTCAAGCAGTGCATTGCAGAGAGCATTCAGTTGGACCAAGTTGGGGGGAAAAACAGCATGCTAAATAAAAGATTTGAGTTGACAATGAGCCAAGCAGTGCATTGCAGAGAGCATTCAGTTGGACCAAGTTAGGGGGAAAAACAAAGCAGTTCTCTCTCTCTCTCTCTCTCTCTCTCTCTCTCTTTCTCCATTTTTTCTGCAAAATTTCCATGGTAAGTGTGATTTCAATATTTTTTGGCTCCAAAATAAAATAACTAAGCTTTTCTTTATTTTTCACTATTATTGTCAGTTGTATGTCAATTCACTTCATAAAATAAAATTCCTCAGTTAATCTCCATTGCATATTTCTCTGTATCAGTTCATAATGGCAATTTGGCAGTATAACCAAAATCATGTCGACATGACTTACTAAATCATCTGGTGAATGGTATGAAATTGGGCCAATGATAGAGCCTTAGGTAAAATCCATGGAAGAATCCATTATTCTGTTCGATGGATTTGCAGTTTTTCATAATCGCACCACTAAGTACACACCTAGAAGCACAGACTAGACACACAAATACCACATGGTTCATGCCTCAACTATGAATCGCTCGTATTTCTAACATGTTCAATTTAATTTCTCTTAAACTATATAACATGTCCACACAACTTGCTCTATTTGATGCACAAAGTTTCTAAAAATGCACTGAAGACTGTTTTTCACATCAAGCACTGCCCTACCAATGTTTGAAGAGATATGAAGACAGCCACTTGCTAAAAGTGTGGTTGCCTGTGACTTCTTTGCAAATGTTCGTAAAAAAAATTAAGTTCTAGTATGAATTGAGGACTTGATTTTAGTTTTCTTTGCAACTTTATACAAGAAATTGTTGAATCAATTAATTTTTTGTAGAAGTTTAAGCTATTTATGTACAAGGTGAAGAAGAAAAGAAAGTGTCCGGAAGAAATAATTTCTGCCATAAAACTATCTTAAGGGAAGTTCATATTGAATATCCTAAAGGTACTCCAACTATTGAAATGCATGGATGCCTACAAAAGTGTGTGGGAAGTGTACCTTAAGATCACCTGTGAGCAAAATCGGACCAGTAGCAAAAGAAACACAACCCGCCATTAGATATGTTTTTACAGCCATTTACAGCTGGCATATTCTGAACCAAGACAGAGCCACATTATCTTTTGAGAGAAAAAATTTAAAAGAAAGGGTATTTGGCTCACCATCAGTAAAGGTACATGTAAACAAATGTGGGTCTTCTACATATGCCTTAATCTCCCTTTCCCTTGGATGCTCTGCCTTTCCACCAAGCGCTTTCCAGAAAACATCAGGTTCGCTACCTTCCCTCACTGATATAGGTTGCAATGTTGGCTATAAATGGCATCAAAAGAGAACAAGTACAAAAACAATAAGCATGACAGGAGCTTTCTACAGAATGAAAGAAAAACAGTCAAGTCCACTTTGAAAGGACAGAATCACACACATTTATTAGATCCAGCATTCTGTCAAGAAGATCATGATCTCTAGTTGAGGAGAGGTTCCCAACCCAAGTGAAGATAGATGTTTCGGTTTGTAAGATGAAACAATAGGATGAATTCAGGGAACTTGAAACCTGCAACAGTTTAATTACCTCAATCAATTAATACCAAGATCATAGAGGCCTATGTGATTTTAGACAAAAACCACTAGCTAGAAAGCAAAAGAAGCAGCACTTGCTTGTGATACTAAATTCCAGAACAGATTATGTGGCACTCCATTTTTCCGAATCATAAAAAGAGCATGGTTAAAGGCCTGGGACTTCATGCTAAAATATTCACTTCAACTCCGAAAAAACAAGGCTGTATCACAAAAAAAGAAAAAAAAGAAAAGAGAAAAAGGGACCATAGACTGAAGAACAGTTTAAGACTCCAGAAAATCTAAAATACCACTTTAGAATACATAGCCTTTGAGTCAACAGTTTAAATAACCCATAACATGGAAATCACATTGATCATTATTCTGAAAGGACTGATACAAATTGTGATTTGATTGTTAGCAATTCTATTGGATTGTAGGATGAGTAATTTGCATAAATTGGACATGTTTTGTGATGCCTATCATTCAAAATCAATACACGGCATACTTATTAAATGGTTAGGGTAAATCCATAAGTGATGCTTTGGAAGATAGTATCCACAAAAGTGTCTTTTCCTTTCTTATAACACTATAGTTTTCCTATGATTAGAAAGAAAGTGTGTTGACTAAGTGTTAAAAGTGCAGACACTCACTTTGCTTAGTATCCTAGTTCCTATTTCCCAACTTACTTGATCAACTTGGATGGCTTGCATGTTATTTGGACTCGTTCCCTGAACTCGAAAAAGAGCTGTCTTTTTTTCATCATAAGTTTCGTCTGCAATACCTTTTTCTGCTATAAATCTTTTGTAACGTGTGCTCAGACCTCCCTGCATGAATGTCAAAACAAAACAAGAAGAAGAATGCCCCATGTTTAGTAATAGTTTAGATCGAAGAGAAATGCACTTGACAAGCAAAAAGAAACAAGCTTCTGAGGAAGGTAGGCGAGGTACAAACCTTGAAAACAATTAATGTTTGAAAAATTAAGAAAAATTCAATAGGCTCCTTTTCCTCAATAACTTGACCCTGAAAAATAAAAGAATATGCATTAAAAATATAAAAATCATGCAATTATGTTTGGATCAACTTTTGAGAAGACAAAAGTTCTTCTTTAAGCTTGATATAAGCCTTTATGCCCATTTGACTAATTTTATTCAAAAGAACTCATGACTTGAAAAAGAGCCTAATATGGAAGCTAGGAAAATGTTGTTTCTTGTAAAAGCTCTATTTTGGCTTATGCAAGAAGTTTTTTTTAATAAAACTTTTACAATACCAATATTGCACTTTAAAAATTGTGACTTTGACTTCAACTTCAACTTCTAGCCAAAGCCAAAAACAAGAAGCTATCCCAAACAAGGACTACAGTGCAAGTTAGAAGTCCAAATGTTTATAAGTGGCAAAAAAATTTTATCAATTCATTGCAACTTTATTTCAGGTGTCATGAACCTTCAAAAAATGCTTTGAAAGATGTAGGCGGTAAAAGATATCTTTCTTGAATGCATGAAAAGCACAATACTTTCTTTTCTCATAGGTAATTTTAGCTGAGAAATCAAATAGCAAAGGACCAGGTAAGATTGTCTACATACAAATTGCTAGAAGTTTGCAATCCAAATCCATTGTTTAGGTCAAGTGCTTGTTTTGGTCATTCTGCAAGAGCAGAATTCTGAAGCAAACAGATTTGAGTGTAAAGATTGTTGTGGTAGGTATCTTGATGAACCATGATCAGGTTTTACTGAAACCTTGGGATTTCTGGCCTATGAGTTGAGAGATTAAGACCTGTTGTTGTTAAGGCTTTAGCCCAAGTATTGTAAATCTAGTTCATTCTTGGATAGTAGAATTGTTCTTTTTATTTTTCTGCTGTATTATGCCTGATCATACTGGGCCTGCTGGGGAACACAGATTATTACTTATAATCCTGATAAAGGGCAATGATACATTATCAGAACAGAAAATATATGGGTACTTTTGTTTGGGGGTTCATGATAATGGATACTGTTGTTTTGGGATTACACTGCTAACGGTCATTGGCATTGAGATGTCATGCTGTGTTAAGCATATTACAGACACTGGCAGCCTTTATGCTAATAAATTGAACCTATGAAATGTCTTACTCATAACCAATTTTATCTGTGAAAGTGAACATCATTTCAATTGTTTTTTTCCCTATTTGTACCCAATGCTTATAATTTCATCCATTGGAATTTACTGCTATGGCTTTAAAATAGGATATAACCAAGTGTTCAAATGAATTTAGATAATTGAACAAATTTAGTTGGGAATAAAATTTCATTGACTTGATCTGTACTGGCATGCCTTTGTCCAGGAGTAAAGAAAACAGATTTGTATGACATTTCCTGATTCAAGGAGAGATCAGTAAAATGAAGGAAGCCAACACGTTAATTGTATGGACTGCATAGTGTAAAATATGGAGATTAAATTTCTCCAATGGAGGTAACCTATAGTCTTAGTATAAGAACACACAATGCTCGGGGTTGCAATTGTAAACAGCATAATTACGATATATATATATGAAGGGACAAAAATAATATCTAAAGCTATAGACACATATACTCAAGAATTCTAGGATCAACATAAAGGGGTTTCACTAACCTATTGACTCCGTGCATAACTGATTCAGCATGCAACCTCACTGTTCTAGAAAAGAGAAAAAATAGAATGCTTACTCCACATGCTGGAGAACAGATGTCAAATATGTCCTAAATCTCGGTTCTAGCATTCTAGGAAAGTTCCCTCATCTTTAATGCTTTTCTATTCTGTTTAAATAAAACTATTTGCATTTTTGTGAAAATGAATATCAATGAACTAAGCACTGGCAACCATATGTTCAGGACATATGAATGCTTCAAGATATGCTTGGCTAACATTCAACTTTAGGTAAATCAAAAGTGGTAACTAACATTCTAATACAACATGTTTCAATAGATTGTGCATTTCAGAATGCAAAGAGAAAACTAACCACAACTGAATCTCCCTTCATTGAATCGACAATAGTATTTATACGGGAGATAGCATCAACTCTGTCTTCCTGCAAGCAGGAGAAACTAATGAACAAAGAGAAAAGTGACATGATTATGGAAAAAGAGAAATTTGTTCATAAATTCTCATTAATAAATACACCATGCTTACCATTACAGCCCCACGACCAAGCCATGCATAAAATAAATATTCGTCTCTTCCATTGCCAGGATATTTGTATTGCACAATATAGCAGTCACCACTGAAAAGCTTTGTTTGTTCGGCAACAGGGACAAGGAACAACTCATCATCATTTACACGCCAGACCTGGAATGTTCAGATTGCAGCAACACAGAATATGTATCATAAAAGCTTACAGCCATAATTTCAAGGAACTAGTAATATTGTAGTAAGCAGTTACTTTTAGAGTGCCACTGCAGTCTATAAGAGAATCACAGTCTTCTTCAGGAAGCTCCTTCATGTCATAGCCTTGTTGCTTGAACATTGCTGAAAAAGATATAGAGTAGGAATAAAAAATTAATTCAAGGAAAGAGAAGGCATTAGAATAGATACTGCTAATACTGCAATGGAAAAAAAAAATCGTAAATGTTGTTGCAAAAGTTACTAAACCTGCTACTTTCCCTCGACCTTCTTCATACAGCCTGGGCTCAGCCAATTGAGGCCACACATCAAAATATGACCTAAATATGGCAGTTTCTGATCCTTCGGTTAGGGAAGTTAAATGGCTCCTTGTTGACCTGCCCTGAGATTTGAGGAAATCCTAAAACAAAATAACAGTACTTGAGTCAGAAACAATGCAGCAGAGAACACATGTAGAAAAGCCTGAGTAGCTGCATTCTTCAACAAAAACAACGTTTTATGTACAATAATGTGTCCTCCATGCAATGAACTTCCCAATTGTTTTATGACATCACATTTCCTTCTAATAACAAATATTTGATCTCTCTAACTCCCTTTTAATTTGATTCTTTATTATATAGCAAAGTTCTGTAGAGCCACAGGCACTAAATTTAAAAGAGGAGAAGTGCTTACTATGGATGCTGATATCATGTTGATTACAAACTTAGAAGGAACTCTCACAGGCCCCTGCTTGGCAATACAAACACCGAGTAGTGGACTTCGAATAATATAGAAAATATACCAGATTATTTTGGATATCAATTTTTAAGAGTACGTTTCCTCACTGATACAGCGCCCCAGCATCAAACCATAGGGTAACTACATCAGTGTAGTTATAAGTTCATAACTTGCATATCTTGTTATCAATTCATTAAAAGTTAAACCATATAATAGATACATTAAATTAAATCAATGACCATTCCAACCAAAGAAATAGCTATGATAAAGCTACTAGTAAGATGATGACAAAAAAATAGTAAATGAAAAAATTATAGCCCATATTCCAAATATTAAAGGTGAGAAACATGAATTATATCATGCAATTTAATCCATGAAGAGCCACATTGTTGGTTCAATCATGAGATCTGAATCACTTCTAGTTAATCAGACAACACCCTCTCCAATCCCAACACGCGCGTCCCACCCTCCTTCCCTGCCTCACTTTTTCTCATCCTTTCCACCATTTAGCTACATATTTGAACCATCCCAACAGGCCTACATTTTTATCACCCTAATGGGCTTACTGATGTTTCATGAAGGATCAATTACAAATTCACTCATATAATAATAACATAGATGTAAATTCATATATAATATCTCCACATGTATATGAAGAAGTAAATATACACAAAAAATGTGCATGTGTTTCTGTGTGAGGGAGGAAGGGAAGAGTAAATTCTTACTTCTGCAGCTGAGATTGAAGTTTTCCGTTCTGTAATTGAGGTATTTCTTCCCATCCAAACAAAAATCTCATTGTCACAGTCCAACATGTAGCACTTGTTTGATTCGAGCATTTCTTTGTTCAACATGTTACACACAGTTTGGCATAGTTTTCCTTGGGTAGCTATCCTGTTGATAAGAGAACCTTGAAGCATTCTTAGAGAAAGAAAGGCATCTTGTAAGTTTTACAAGAAAAAAGATTCTTTCTTCGTTTGAAAAAGGAAGTGGATTCCTCCAGAAAAGCAAATCAATCTGAATCAGTAAACAATATTTTCAGAAAAACCAAGGAATCTGAACAGCACAAGCATTTCAACATTTATGAAGATATAAGAAGATAGGATTCCTTGGCACACCAATAAGGATATACTTATACAATGGATAAATTTGGATGCCTGGGAATCTGTTTAGAATGATCTGAAGTCCATTCATCCCAGTCTCAGAAGTAATTGGTTCTATTAACAATGATATGAAAGCAAAGTAATATCCAGGAGCAGGAATAAGAAGAAACCAGCACAGATGTGTATCTGAAACCCAAGGTGAAACTCACCAGAATAGTTTTGCATTTGGAATATCAGGTTGTTTTTGAAGGGAAGGAGGTATGTCTCGAGGAATAGGAGCATAACCACCAAATAAGCCCCAGAATTCCCCAACATCAGGATCACCAACAAATTTTCCATCCTCTGCAACAAGGAATGATAGACATTTGTCAAATTAGTTTCTTACAACAAAGAAAATAAAAGAAGAATAAATTCCAACCTATAGTTGCGACCTCGCACTTCCCATTATGCTTATTCTCTTTGATATACTGAACAACCTCCAGAGCTTTAGCTCTTTCTTGTATGCTGGAGTTACATCCGCTAAAGAGGAAAATTTTTGATGCTGTATCAAGTATGAATACATCATTGTGGTTCAAGGATGACCGAGAAAAGGGAACCTGGTGAGCATCAAAAAACACCACTCAGACCATGGCCCACATGGAGCTAACCAAGTAAAACAGAACCACCTGGAGGTATTTATAAAGAAAGTTGAAGCAATTCAAGGCAGAAAACTCAGACTTGGAATTTAATGCCCTAAGAAAACTGAGTTATGCAAGTTCACTCAGTAGCATCCATCATAAATGATACATGTACAGTTGATTGAGCAACCACTCAATTTTCATCTTGATAAGTGGAACATAAAAATTGCTTGACTTTCCATGTTATAGTTGACTGAATTAATTTATACAACTAAAATATGATGGGTATATCACTTCAAAAAAAGCTTACTTCTTTAACATGAACAACATGATCCCCCTTGCATGTAAACAGGCTGATTTGGTATGTCTCACAATTTAATTCTCCCGGTCCAGAAGAAAATACACCTTCAATGGGTATGATACAAGGTTTAAAGTATGACAAAAACTTCTCAGTTTCCAGACCTTGAATTTCCCTAAATTGCACTGCTTGGGACCCTAGGGCTGCATCTAATTCAAGTGCTTTGTCTGATGCCAGTGCTGAATCCACCTGCCAACAAAAGTAGCAACTAAAACACCCTCCAGTGAAATAAATTATCAAATATAAATTTTAAATTCAAATTTTTATAAATACTAACTCTACTTTGAATATGATAATGTGCATGAAGGTGGGTTGGATTTGTTACACCCTAACATTGACAATTAGAAAAAAAGCCTCATGGTTGGCACCTAACCCATGAGGGCCGACATGTCAAGAAGTTTTTGGCATGGTGGTTGGATTGTGGCCACTAAGCCTTATTCTGGTCATTCCAAGTCATTTGTTGCTAGTTTGAGAAAGGTGGGCACTAAGAGGAATTTTCTTGAACTTTTGACAGACATGGACCAGGCTGCAACATGAGGGAAAATCTTGGACAGCAATGGTGTGCAATGCCATGGCACAGTCTAAGGATGCAGCCAAGGATACCTGGCATGCATCAGCATGGGTGGACGTCCCAGGCAGGGGTAGAAGCTCTAGCAGTGATCACCAACATGTGTGGCAAGCAACTGAAACAACCATAGCCCTTCAATATGAATCGGCAATCCATTAGCATGCCCACACATGCTGTTGTGCAGCACACTTGCTTGCAATGGCATGACCATGTGGCCCCGCTTGGGCAACAGTGTAGCCCCATGCCCAAACATGGGGAAACGTAAGGTCACACTTGAGCAATTAAGTGGTCACACAGCCACACATCAGCATCATGGCATGACCAAAGTTGGCTATAGTTGTATTTTCTTGAAGGAGGTTGGGATATGGGGCCTACAAAAAATAATTATTAGAATTTCTAACATTATTCCTCCTCAATTATGTTGGATGTCTTCTTCTGCCACTTGTGAAATGACTCAAAATGTTCTTTAAGGGGCAGATGGGGTGGTGGTGTGGTGTGTCACTCAAGATGGCATCTAAGGGTTACAAATGATGAGGTGACAGAGACAAGTAGCGGCCACCTTTTAAAGTTTATCAAAGGCGCAAAGGAGCGGGCTCCAAGGCCCAAACTTTAATTCGACATTCTTTGGATGATAATGGGCTTAGTTGGGATCTTATATAATTCAATATGGGTTCAGCCTAGAAAGTACTTTCCAAAAATAAAATTACGGGCCTAGTCAATGGCTACAAGTTACCATTTTCAGTTATTATTATTTTCATTTTCTAATAGTCTTTAATGTGGTTTAGTAGTTAGTCCAAGTTTTGTTATTTTCAAGTTGCATTATTATTATGTGACTAGTTCCAAGGAGTTATAAGTCCCTAGATAAGTTTTATATAGTAGTTGATTTGTCTTTTGAGAGGAATGAATGAATGAATGAATGAATGAATTTCTAGCAGCCACTATTTTCTTTGTGTGATACAAAGAGTACTGGGATGTGAAGCCTAAAGGTTTTTAGGAGTGATTCCTAGGGTACTTTCAATTATACACTACTCTCCTTGCATTTTACTTTTTGTACTGTATCATGAGGCCACAAGGGGCACGTCAAGACACACCAGGGGACATCCTTCAATTGCTTGTTGAGGCATAATAACACTCACTTGCACATGATTCGGGTGCAATGTCATGCTTGTGATGCACCTTGTTGGTACACAGTTGGGGCTGAGACAAGATTTTCCATAGTTGGCATGGCACAAGCACAACAGGGATTCAATCAGTTCAGAGGCATGCAAGCCAGGTGTGAGCTTTGACACATAGCCACACACCCCATGTAAGCAACAGCATATGACATTAGCATGGGCTGAGCAAGTGTTGTTGATGTTGTTCAAATGACAAGCAACCAACTGGGACATGTGGCTTAAGACAAGGCAAGCATCAGCTAAGGGTTGTCTGATGAGTAGTTGAAGGTAGTTTTGGGAAGTTGAAACCACTTAACCATCATACCAGTGACACTCTCCGATTGGCTTCTTTGAATTGAAAAATACTTCTGTAACTGTATGCTACATAGTATTCCAGACCTGGTTTGATCATGACCTACTTTGGCTTTGATGTGAATAAGGCTTGATCAGGGGTCTAGGATGGTCTTGTCTGTATTATCTTTGATAATACAACAAGTTGGGGTTGTTCCTTGTAATCTTGGTGGTGTCCCCAAGATTTCAAAGCCTTTGTTCAAGTGTTGGATGGTTGACTAAGTGGGGACTTAGTCTTCACAAGAAAAAGAAATATATTGTGGATTCAAAACTTCCTAGTGAGAGAACTTGGGAGTTTCTACCCAACACCGAAACGCAAAAATCACTGAATGATGCAACTATTAATGTGATGATCATGACACTTTCTAGTTATCTCATCTTACCACTCCAAACACCCCCACCCAAGGAGAAAAGAACAGATTAAACAATTAACCATTGAGGCAAAACAATTTTCAGACCAACAGACTTCTTAGTCGGGCTTCATCTTTGAATAAGTTCTCTTAGTTGGGAATCTTGTAATCAATTGATTGGTGCATCATAACTGTTATCTTGCATGTACGTTGTTAATCATCATATTATAGAAGCCAATAACAATTCCTCTGCTTTTTCGAATTCTAACCACAGTTTTGAGCATTTCAAATCATAAAATAAAAGGAGGAGATGAAACCTCTTTTGCATCATTTCCCAGCCAATAATGTATGTCATGTTGAGGAGAGCTGCTTTTGAGCAAGACTGTCTGTCACATATAAAACAGAAGCAAAAAGTCAAGTTCATTGCGAAAAAAGGAAAACAAAACAAATAATTTCCTGCTTTAGACTCTCAACATTCAGATCAAAGTCACATCACTAATGAAATAACTTTCTATCAAATAAATATGAAATTAATTTTCTTGAGACACTAAATAGTAATTAAGTCTCTGAGATTGTTGATGACCTGTTAAATAACTTAGTTGGGAATTAAAGAGGTCCAACCTGCCAACGACTTACATTCAGAATTATATATGCACTCCCACTGAAGAATTTCCCATATGAAGATTTTGGGACCGGAACCAACCGTAAGTTCTCAACGCACCAGATTTCTAAACCACTAAACAAATGAAGGGTTAAGGATAAAATAATAACTTTAAATGCCGACACAATGTATACAGAAGAGCCAATGATTACCACTTTCTAGAACAAAATAGCATGAAAATTCGACAACTTGGTAAATAACAACCCCGTATTAAACTATATTGGCACCTAGTGCCTACAAGGTAAGATCCACGACAATCAATTGAATGCCCAATTGTTGTGAATTTCAATAGAACTTTTAACTTAATTGACTGTCAAAAAACAAACTGCTTTTTCTAGGTCAATGGTTTTATTTGCTTCCACAAAACATGCTTCCAGAATAGCAATATCTATCAACATGTAATGTAACATCAGTGTCCATACAGTAGGAACAAACACAAAGCTCTGTTAGTTGAGCAAGTCTTTTCACTTACTTGTCTATATTAGGGTTTAGGTATGTAGTCAACCTCTTCCACATCAAGATCTAGAAAAACTACAGCACAACCCCCCCACCCACCGATAAAAAAAAGAAATGAAAACTGCTGAATGCAATTTACAGTGAATAATAGCCAGAGAAACAAATTCGTCAATAAGGATACGCCTTAACTCCCGCTCCCTGAAATATTGGATCAATTTCCATCTCCTCTTATGCATTTGAAAACCCACAACACATCCCTCAGAACTTGCAATAGCCTCTGCAGTATATGAATCAACAATAATCACAGTCGGCTTACAATGAAGGCCCATTATGCATCAAGAAGAACATTACACTGTGATTGTGATAACAATCGTTTTGAGAAGTTGTGAAAATACTTTACGATGAAAACATACAAATAATCAGAAAATTCCAAATGAAAAAGCATAAAATAACCACGACCCACGTACTGAAAAGACCAAAGCAAAAGACATAGCAGCATAACCCAGTAAGAAAAACTCACCTCTCTCCCTTGTGAGATTTGAAGATTCAACAGTTAGGGGTCTCAACCGAAGCTTGTATGGAGTCGTCGAAAAACAAGAAAGAGAACCCAACTCAGAAATTCAGAATATTCCCAGTTCCTCTCTTGAAAAATAATTATAAAATAAAAAATAAAAAAATCAAAGGGCAATGGATAACATTCAAGAAGAATAAAGAGAGTAGAGATGAAGAGGCAAGGTTGGGACCGAAAGAGAGTCAGAAAGTAAGAAAGAGAGTGGAGTTTGGCTTTGTGGGGGGACCCAGCAAGCCTTTTGTGCTTGACGAAGAGAAAAGGAAAAGAAGCGTGCCCATTGTGCCCCCTTCTGTGCAGGCCGTGACCTTCAACGCCATGTGAGGTGTTTCTCAGTACATGGATTTCCACATTTGCAGACAACTGCAATCTTGATGATGATTGATCACTTATGGAAAAGCTGATTGCCAGATGGTTTGTCCAAATCTTTCTTGTGGATGTATCTATGTCTTGAATTCTGAATACTATAAAAGAAAATATATTAGATTCTAACTAGATTTGATGGTTGATCTAAAAATAATTTTGAAAAAGATTACATTACTTCTTAAAATAAATTACTTCAATTTCTTCTTTTAATCATTATAGGGTTGAAAAATGAAAATGAAACCTTTTTCTGTTCATGTATAACATTTTAACACTCTTGTAACATTTCATGTTGAATGATTTACAAAAGCAGGGAGAGACAAAAAGTAATGAACCTGAGTATGTACTCTTGATTATGAGACTATTTAAAATGTAGCAAATAGGTGGTTAAAGTAGTTGATGCAAGATTTTCAATTAGGAGAGAGATTCAAGCATCATATCTTATAGAGTCTCTCAAAAAGTATGTAGATGTCAAAAGCCATAGCTCTCATGACTGGTTATGAAAGCAATGTGCGATGCTTTTACTCTGGGGAGTTTAATATCAATCAGCATCTACATAATTCCTACATGCTCTCGGGGTAGCACCATATGCTCCTTATCAAATTGCCTCGACCCTATGTTGAGATTAGCGCATCAATGCGCCTTCATTATTTGTCGAAAATACTTCCAATATGACATTTGAAAATTGTGAGAGATGGAGTGCTAAGATTAAGAGATGAATATTATATATATTGTACTTATCTTTCAACTTAAAAAACCTAGTTCTTATATCAAAAACTCAGTAGAATATTTGGAGAGATTTTTCAAAGTTAAAATTATCAAATAATAATAATAATAATAATATATAAGTAAATAAATATGGAAAACAAGCATAAAATAGAAATTTGGAAGAACAACTACTTGAACAACCCCCCTGAGGATGTTTGAATGTCCCAAGCACAACCTTTGAATGTAGGTAGATTCTCCATTTCATATATTTGGTTGTCTTTTTTTTTTTTTTTTCCTCCAAAATTCTATCAGGTGAACATATAATAAACATTCCTCAAGCTCTAATATATCTAATATATATGAACCTCAAATCGAAATTGACTCCAAAGCAACTTGAAATCGACTTTAATCCATAAGACCCTCGGATGCATGGTATATTGAATTTAGTGTAATAATGAAACAAAATTGTCAACCTGATCCATTACATCAACAAAATTTTTCTTTGTTTAATAAAAATTGTCTAAAAATTATTTTGTAAATAAAGTTGCCCCAAAAATTAATTCTTAATAAAATTGTCCAAAAAAAATGTTTCTTTTAAATGAATTCTTTTTTTCCTTAATTAAAATGGGATTAAAAATATTTTTTAGAAATAGAGGATTTAATTTTTTCTTCTTTTTAATTAAAATTTCTTTTGCAAATAAAGTTATGTCTTTTTAAATAATTTGTATAAATAATTTTTTTAAAATGAAAATGAATCAAAATATTTTTGTAAATAAAATTGTAAAAAATCATTATTTTCTAGTAAAAGCAAGTAAAAATAATTTTTGTACCCAAATTAAAATTTTGTAATAAATTATTTTGATACAAGAAGTGTAAATAACCTTTTTGAAAATTGAATACAAATGAAATTGAGAAAATAAATTGATTTTTTTTTTTTTTTTGTGAATGAATAAATTGAAATCATTAATTCAAAATCATTTTTAATAAAATCCTTTGAAATTTCTTGAAAACTATTTTTTTAATATTTTTTTTTGTTCAATAAATCATTTTGCATAATTCTCTTATTATTTATTTTGTGTATTTTTGTAATTAGATTTCATCATTATTTTTGTGTATATTGATTTTCACTATAACTTGTATATACTAATTTGTTTGATTATTTTTCTTGGTATCTATAATTAATTAATTGATTACCACAATTCATTTAATTTGTTTAATAGAGATCATATGTATACGAGCTTAGAGGAGTGGTACGACTTACCACCATATCTTCCTAATAAGTAACCTCACCCCCAAACCCAGACTCGGTTTTTCACAGACCTGTTTTTCCTTTAAGAGTTACATTTATGGTTTTTCTTTCTTATTTTGTTTTTTTCTTAAAAAATAAAATAAAAACAAGTACCAACTCCAAGTCTTTTTTAAAAAAAAAAATCAAATTTTCACAAAAAAAAAAAAAAAAAACGAGTCACGTCATCGAGTGGGAACGCACGTGAAAAATGCGGGATCCACAACATGATTTCAATATTTTGCATAAAAATAAATTATCTAAAGATTATAATTCTCTCTCAATTTCATTTTGAGTGTTCAAACCTAAATCATTATCATCAAATATAGGTACTATTTAAGTTATCTATGATTATGTTGAAAGTTTCTTAAACTACTTTGATACTTAATTATATACTTTATTAGTTTTACTCGTGGAAGAATAATCTAGGAAGATCCCTAAATCATATGTTAAATTGAAGTTACTTAGGTTTTCATTATCTCTAAGGAAATAACATTTACTCCAACCTAAAGTAACTGACACAAGGTTTTTTATTAAACCATAATATGGACCCCGCATTTCGGCTCATGCGTTTTCCACTCGATGGTGAGCTTGATTTTTATTTCAAAAATGATTTTTATTTATTAGAAAATGACTTGGAGTCGCCACTTATTTTTGTTTTATTTTAAAAGGGTAAACAAAATAAGAAAGAAAACCCTAAGTGTGACTCCTTATTTTGGAAAATGTGATCTACGAAAAATCGGATCGAGTTCGGGGGTCAGGTTACTTATTGGGAAGGTACGGTAACAACCGTAGCACCCCTCTAAGTCTCTAAAGTCGGGTCTCTACTAATAAAATGAAGCTGGCATGGCAATCAATGAGAAAATCAATGAATACTCGAAGCGATCATGCACATATGAGAATCAAAACATGTATAAAGAATGAACAAAATATGAGTGGATACGTACCTGGTCCTCCAGTCGTGAATGCGCTATCATGAAACAGGATTAGTGAATCACAAATAGATAAAATTATGCGCAAGTCAAGGAACAGAATAAATCAAACAAGCATGGTAAATAAATCAATCAATCAATCAGTCATAAAATCACATATGCGGGGTCCCCACCAAAGCCCGATTGATCTTGCCTGAATTAATCTCGCAAAACCCATTATTTCGGAATTATGAAGATTCATCATTCTTGCTTGTGTAAAAAATAAAAAGAAATAGAACATTATTTAAAAATCGAAGTGGAATTAAAGCTATTCAAGAGAAAACTGGATTTTTGATATTTATTTGGAAATTAGAGTATCGAAAATTATTTGAAGATTGGAGTTTTGAAAAATTAAATTTAAGAATTGGAGTTTTGGATATTAAATTCGAAAGAAATTAGAATTTTGAAAATCGGAAATTAAGTTCAGAAATTGGAATTTTGAATAATTGTTTAAAATGGAATTTCAAAATAAATAACTAAAATAATAATAATTAAATAGATTAATGTGAATTTTGGAATTTTGGAATTAGGAATTAAATCGGGAGTCGGAAATTTTAATGAATTGTTTAAAATGAAATTTTAGAATAAATAAATAAAATAATAATAATTAAATAGATTAATGTGAATGTTGGAATTTTGGAATTAACGGAAGTGGAAACTTTAATGAATTATTTAAAAATGGAATTTTAGAATCAATAAATAAAATAATAATAATTAAATAAATTAATGTGAATATTGGAATTTTCAAAAATAGAAATTTAATTCAGAAAATTTAAGTGAACTGTTTAAAATGGAATTTTAGAATAAATAAATAAAATAAAATAATTAAATAGATTAATGTGAATATTGGAATTTTTGGAATTAGAAATTAAAATCGGAAGTGGAAATTTTAATGAATTGTTTAAAATGGAATTTTAGAATAAATAAAAAAAAATAATAATAATTAAATAAATTAATGTGAATATTGGAATTTTTGGAATTAGAAATTAAATTTGAAAGTCGGAAATTTTAATGAATTGTTTTAGATGAAATTTTAGAATAAAAAAAATAATAATAATACTAATGAAAATAATAAGGATTAAATAAATAAATATGGAAATTGGAATTCTGGAAATTAAAATCGAATTTAGAAATCGGGATTTTGAAGAATTACTTGATGATAGAATTTTAAATAAATAAATAAATAAATAATAACAAGAATAATGATTGAATAAATAAATATGGAAATTAGAATTCTGAAAATTAGGAAATTGAGTTTGGAAATCGGGGTTTTGAGGAATTGCTTGATGATAGAATTTTAAATAAATAAATAAAATAATGATGATTTGAATAAATTGATGTGAGAATTTAAAATTTCAGAAATTGGAATTTAAATTTAGAAATTAGAATTTTGAAAGATTATTTTAAAGATTGAATTTTTAAAAATGAGCAAATGAATAAATAACGATGATTAAATAAATTAATGTGAGAATTAAAATTTCGGAATTTGGAATTTTAAATTTAGAAATCGGAATTTTGAAAGATTATTTAAAGATTGAATTTTAAAAATGAACAAATGAATAAATAACGATGATTAAATAAATTGATGTGAGAATTAAAATTTCAGAATTTGGAATTTTAAATTTATAAATCGGGATTTTGAAGCGTTATTTAAAGATCTGGATTAGGAGAATTATTTAAAAAGATGTAAGTTTTAAATTTAAATAAATAAATAAATGGATAAGGTGATAAAGATAATTACATATAAAAGATCGGAATTTCAGAAATCTGGATTAAATTTAAAAAGCGGAATTTAGGAGAATTATTTAAAGATGTAAATTTTAAATTTAAATAGATAAATAAATGGATAAGGTGATAAAGATAAATACATATAAAAGATCGGAATTTCGGAAATCTGGATTAAATTTAAAAAGCGGAATTTAGGAGAATTATTTAAATATGCAAGTTTTGTAAGTAGGGTTTAGAAATTGGGGTTGAGAAAATTTATTGAGAAATTTATGCTTTAAGGAGGTAAATTATGTATATATAAAAGGCAAATGGGTTAACTTAAAGTGGGTGGGCTTGAAATAGGCATGGGCCAAGGTAAAGTGGGTGGACAGAAGCTTGGACTTGGGCTTCAGCTCTAGCCCATGTCCACTAGTGTGAAACCCAAGCTTTTAATCTTTAACAAAATTTGCCTTCACGCCTGGGTGCCACCTTCCATCTAGGAACCTCCATCATGGATGCCGCAGTCGCCGGAGTTGGGATTGTCCTCGACACCGGCGACATGGAGGCCTTCGTCGTGAGTGTGGGTGACGACACGGAAGACGCTGCACTTGCCGTCCGCGAGGAGGGCGCCATCAGCGCCGGCGTCACGGGGGCCACGCGTGGCTGTCATTGGCGCATTCTGCTGGGAGCTCTGTCATTTGTGTAGCCTTCACGACCAGCATTCATCCCCAGCTCAACTATCTTGGCTTCCACGTCCAGTTTTGCATGCATGGTGATTGGTAGGCATGAAATGGGTGGAGAGTTTGGAGGGAAAATGGGTAAGGATGATGCAAACAAGAAAAACACTACTACAAGTGTCAAAAGAAGACAGAGCCCAACAGATCTCAATAATAAAAAAAAACCAAACAACAGAGAACGAACATGTTAGGACCCTTTCAAAGCAACCTAAAGAAAAGGAAAACATTCAGAATAGTCGTACGACCCTCCTACCCATTCACAGTCAACCTAATGCCCGGAAATGATCAATAGAAAACTGAAGAAAATAACGAATAGAGGGAAACGAGATGGTTGCCGCGTTCATACCTGGATTTCTCCCGTAAGCCAAAAAAATGGTTTCCCCCTTCCTTTCTTCTCTAGCTCCGGCAGCTTGCCTTCCCGCCCAAGCTCTCCAAAACTCTCTCAAGATCCCCTCTCTCATAGATATTTTTCCCCTTTTTCCACCTTTCCCCCACAACCCTCACCTACTCTCTGCCCCTCTCATGTCCCATCTGGCCGCCACCCCCAGCTTGATTTCGGGGTGGTCAGAAGAGTAAACGTAAAATAAAATAAAATATAAAAACACAGTTCGGGGGTCTACACATAGCTAATAATGTGTCTTCTTTGTTTTATGTACGAGTAAAAAACCCTATTAATAGTGTAATAAGAACAGTTAAGGGCCTTTACCCAAAAGTGACAAATGCAACTCATGTGCATGAAGCAAGACAATACGAGTACTCTATTCTTCCTTTTAGCAACTCTATATTGTTGAGGAGTTTTAAATACAAAGATTTGATGCCTAATTCCAAAACTATCATATAAAATATCAAAATCCACGTTATCAAACTTTCTCCTCCTATCACTTCTACTTCATACAATTGAGCATCCCTTCTTATTTTGTATCCTAGAACATATGGTCTTGAAGTGCTCAAAGGCCTTAGATTTTTCTCTAAAAAAATGCAATAACTCATCTACAATGACTAGGACATATTTCTTACCGTCAATGTTTTCAATCCTCACAGGACCCATGTGATCCATATAGAGCAATTGTAGTGGCTAGTAGCCCGGGTTTCCCCTAAAGTCTTGTGAGATCACATAATTTGTGTTAGTGTATTAGATAATTTAAATTAAGCTGATAATTTTGTTTCATTCATTTAGATTTAGAACTCTATGTACTTTTTTTGTGATTTATTCCATTCAAGATTGATACAAAATCAACCTAAGATTAAAAACAAGTGAGTATGGCGGAGTTAAATGGGAATAATGATGTAAAAGGTATAAATTGGACTTATAAAAATTAAGAAGAAAATTAATTCGAAAAAAAATTAAATTGAGAATTTAAAAAGAAATTTTTTTCTAAATAATAAAATTAATTTGAAAAATAATTAAATTGAAAATTTTAAAAAGTGAATCTTTCCAAATCTTTTAAGAAGTTTGAAAAGGAATTTAAATCATGAATTTTAAAAAGAAAATCTTCCCAAATCTTTTTAAACTTAAAATATGAAAATTTTTAAATATTTTTAAAATTCTTAAATTTTTAAATTGTTTTTTTTAGTAAAATATGATTTTTATATTGATTCCAAGTTTATTTGGTTTTCTCTAATATATGCCTATTGTGAGAGTTATCTAAAAAACTTATGTGTCTAAACTTTTAAGTCATTATTTTTTTACACTTAACTCAAAACTTTCAAAAAGTTCATGATTCATTTTTGGAGTTCATGAGAGAGATTCACATTCCTTTTAAGGCATTGAGGATTCATTAAGGAACATAGTGGTGGTGCATCTTAGATATAAGACTAAGGGTAAGTTCCAAGGTGTAAGTTTCAAGGAATAACACTTGTTGGATAAATTTATGTACCTTGTCTTCATAATTAGTGAATTATAATTATGCGGTTTTGACTTGTGGTTTTTAGATATACAAAGATTTTAAGAGAATTTGTAGGTAGTTTTTCATGTAAATCATTATTTCTTGGGGCAATTGAATTTCTCTAATTCATCTCTAATTCGAGAAATTTTAAAAATTAATATTTGAGCTAAAAGGATCTATTCATGTTCCATAAGCAAGATTTAAACTCAACTTGTTTTCAAACCCCATAACTTGTTTTCATTTCATAAAATCTTCACAAATGGAATCATTGGGATCACTTAATTTGGGGTTCCTATTTGCTATAGTGACTTAGTGGTATCTAAATGAACACTATTACACACTAGAAGTAGATTGGGACTTGGATGATAACATAACAATTATCTAAAGTCCAAAACCCAATTAAGATACACATCTTACCCTCCTTAATCATAATTACATTTTTAATTTAAAACACAAAAAGCCATAAATATCTTATGAGCTGTTAGCCTTCTTTCCTTAACATGTCTCAATTATAAAAAATCAGGACTATTTTATTTTACATATGACTTCTGATTTTTCAGCCTAACCATCATAATTTTGTCATAAACTTATATATATTGAATCATCTCATTCTTGATAATTTTTGGTTGGCAATCACGTTCCTTACCAAATACATCCATGCTATAAATATCTGCAAATTGTATCAAATGTCTTATGTAGATGTGACTCAACACTCTTAAGGAGGTTATTTTATTTAATTTTCCCATATCACGACAAACAATCTAGAGGCCATGAAATGAAACTCCCAACTTCCATTAAAGATGGAGAATCTTTTACATAATATGATAATATGATATCCAGCTAAGAGCACTAAAAGGTCAGGCGATGAGAGCATCTCAATAGGCTCCTTTCACGTTACTCCACACAACCATATTTGATCGGTACGAGACAAAGAGGTGTCTTTCTATGGGTGGTAATGCCACCCATCTCTTCCATGTCCATATCTTGTGTCTTCATCCCCATTGGCATCTCCCAGTCAAAGCAGTACAAGAGGTTGGCCAGTGTGAACTCCACAGTGGACACTGCCATGGCTATAGCAGGACAGATCCTTCTGCCAGCCCCAAAAGGCAATAGCTCAAAATGCTGCCCTTTGAAATCGATGTCACTGTCCTCAAACCTCTCTGGGTAAAACTCATCTGGGTTCTTCCAGCTATTGGGGTCTCTTCCAATTGCAAATGCATTAACTAGGATTGTTGTTTGTGGGAAGATGTCGTATGTGCAGCCATTGGCATTGATCTGACAGTGCTGCCTTGTCCGGTGTGGAATCAATAGCGGTGCTGCTGGATGCATTCTAAAAGTTTCCTTGACCACCATTTTCAAGTATTTCAACTTAGCAAGATCGTCTCTGTCCACTTTTGGCTTACTTCCAACACAGCTCCTGACCTCAGCTTGTACCTTCTTCATCACTCTGGGGTTTGCCATGAGCTCAGACATCGCCCACACAATTGTCACTGCACCAGTGTCTGTTCCACCAATAAATGTATTCTGAAAACAACAATTCAGGTGTGAAAATCAACTCAAAAGGAATGAAAACAGAGGAGCAAGAAAGCAGAATTTGTTCCCAACTCAATCAAACAATGATAATTGAGGAAGAAGTATGTGTGTTTTACCAGGAGAATGGCCTTGATATGGTCATTGGTGAGATGAAATGCAAAATTTTCATCTTTTGACAATCCTAACAAAACATCAACAAGGTCTTCATGTTCTGGTTTTGGCCTGGTGGGATCAAGATGTTCATCAACAACCATTTGGAAGTAATTATCAAGGTTACGGAAACACTTATTGTGCCTAGCACGAAGTCCTGTCAAAGCATCTATAATCCACCCAACAGATGGAAAGAAGTCCTCGGCAGAAAAACTATCCAGCATTTTCATGGCCTCAACAAGAACATCTTGAAACTTCTCATTCTTGAACTGCTTTCCTCCATAATTCTTACCAAAAGCAAACATATTGAGGATGCCATCCATAAGAGAAAATATCTTCTCATGGAGGTCAACTGGATTTGGTGAAGCCTCGGAGAGAGAACTGATCAAATGACTAACCTCTACTTCCCACGCATGCCACAATGAGTGTGCCCTTTTCGCGCTTAGAAGCTCAAGAACGAACACTTTCCGCATCGCCCTCCAGTAATCAGAGTACGGTGAGAAGCACATATCCAAGAAATTGTAAGAAAGTCTCTTGGGGCCTTGGGAGGGGGCCCTGCTGCAGCAGTCGATGTCGTGGGTCTTCAACACTTCTTTGGCCATGTCCGCCGATGAGATCAGTAGGGTGGGAATCCTCCCAAGTTGCAGTAACAGGACAGGACCAAATTCCTGGGAAAGTTTCGAGAGGGAGCGGTGAGGCAATTTGCCCAGTTGGTGCAAGTTGCCTATGATGGGAAGCTTTGGAGGGCTTGGAGGAAGCCTAGCAGCTCCTTCAATGCCTTTCTTCTTCCATCTTTGAAGAAGAAACAGGTAGAGGATAGGAAAAGATAGTATGCCGAGGGCGAGAAGCCATTGATTTGCAGATGATTGAGAGAAAAGGAGCAACATGTTTTCTGAAATCTTCATGGTCATTGAGGGATAAGGTGTGCTTTTATTTGGATATATAGAATTCTATTTAGAGGTGAAGATTGAAGACATGCCGTCATCCTTCTAATTTTTCCTCTTCCCGGTAGGCGCACCCTTTGGACTCTTCTTTCTGCAAGCTGGGAATCTAGGACCATCTCTACTGCGCCCTCGTTTTTTACGTAGCCGCCTTCCCTTACCATGTAGGGACGCTATTATCTAATAATTGTATTCAATGAATGAGCTTGATGATGGTGCTATAAATGAATTATATATTGGAATTTAAGTTCATAGGAAGATTAATTTTCTAAGTGTTGAGAGGTGTATTCAAAATGCAATGATCACTATTGTCAAAAGGTAACTTTATTAAAATGGAACCCTCCACATATCCCTAATGGGCTCACGCCGTGTATATATAGGTGTGTGTAGAAGATATATACCACGATGAGGTGTGATGTGCAACTTTGTTGGGACAATTTTTTTGACACTTAATGTTTTAGATATTTATTAGACTGTCATCCTTTCCTCAAATTCATCAAAACCACAACAAAGAATCTATTATTTTAATTGACAACAATAAGGAGAAAATGGTAAAATCAAGGAATTGAAATCAATCTAAAGTTGATCTCAACTAAATGCGCCACGAAATAGGGAAGTTGAAGATACTACGAGAGAGAAAATGCTTAGTATGTGTTTCTAAAAAATATGATGTCTTTCTTTAATATGTATCTATCTTCCCGTGTGGAGTAAAGAAGAGATTTATAATAATTTCTTTATTTATATTAATTTTATCAACTTTTTTCTCCTTTTGTTTTTCTATAAATAATTTTTTTTATTTATATAAAATAAAAAGCATTCCTAAATAATTTCTTAATTACTGTGAATGATTGTAACATTCGTTTTAAAAATTCATTTTTTTCCTCAAAATTAGAATTTTCTCATAGCACATTGGAAAAGTGAAAAATAAAGAAATTATATAGTATAAAATAATTATACTTATTTGAATAAAATAATATATTTAAAAAAAGAAAAAGAAAATTTCAATCACATTATTTTTCCATTTTTATTTTTAATTAAAATAAAAAATATTCATCACAATAAATAATAATAACCATAAAATTAATATTTACTAGATTTAAAATTTAATTTTTAATTTAAAATATGCTTATTTTTTAATTATAATAGATGTCACAACGTTAAGATCTATTTTTTTTTTCAATATTTATAAATGTCTTAACTTTCATACCAATATCAAAGCATGAAAAAAAAAACATCACGGTATAATTTTTTTTTTCCACTTTCCGTGCAATTATTTAACAATTCAAGGTTTTAAATTAAATAATTAGTAATTTAAAATTGTATCAAAGCCTTGAAGATCGAGCCATTTTGAGTTTAGTATATTTATTTCACATGCATCATTTATTTAGGTGGAGTGCAACTTTTAAAGATTGTCAAAGATATCTTGTTGCATTTAAAGAAGACAATCAAAAGCAAACTATCAGTGGATATAAATCATATGCACGTGTTCGAAACACATTTGGATGTGTACCACTCTCTTAGCGACCGGTGAGTCACCCGATCTGCATATCTGAATAATGCATTAATTAAATGTTAGAATATCTAGCTAAAAGTTGAAATCACATGTCCTTGCCACCTTGCCTTGGAATTAATTAAAAAAATATGCATAAAGAGTGATTTGATACATCTATGAAAACACGAATTCTGCTGTTATCACCATACTACAAGGAATTTTAGGTGGTGTTTATTTTTTGGCTGAATAGAAAAAACTAAATATTTTAGTTTTTTCTATTCAGCTACAAGTAACATATTGACATCATCCAATATAGTTAAAATGAACTTGTTATCGATAAGTTCAATTTAATTATCTTGGATAATGTCAATAGGTTACTTTTAGCTGAATAGAAAAAGTTAAAATATTTGGTTTTTTCTATTCAGTCAAAAAACAAACATCACCTTAGTCTATTATTATCACCAAACATGAATTTTTATATTTTGTTCGACTAAACTAATTTTGGTTTTTTTATATTATCATTGATCACTCATAACTTTGCTTTCTCTCTCTCTCTCTCTCTCTCTCTCTCTCTCTCTCTCTCTTTCTCTCTCTCTCTCTCTCTCTCTTTTTTTTCATTTCCCTTTGTTTTCACATTTTTCATCTTGGGCACCTTTCATTGTTTTAATTTTTTTTTTTTTATATTTTGATTTAGTTAAAAGATGAAAATAAAAAAAAGAATTGAAAAAGAAGATGAAGGAAAAGAAAATAAAAACCAAAAAAAGAAAAGAAAAAGGAGAAATGATATTTTGGATAAGTCTAAAAAATCAACTCCTTGAAATAGTTAATTATTGATTTTAAGTCATCATTTTTTAAAATATATATCATTTACATTTATTCAATCATTTCACCTCTTTTTCTTACTTTATAAAACATACAAGGATCTATAATATAAAGAAAAAGTGACAAAGGCAACATAAATAATGTCTTTTTGTTGGATTTAGGATATAGTTAAAAAAGGATAACAAAATCAACATAAATAAAGATGTTTTCTTGCAAACCATGTGAACATAAATGAAGAGACGTTTTTGTGAATCACGGGGACATCTTTCACATTACAAAAAAGTACTATTTAATAAAAATAAATGCAGTATGGTATGATTGCTTGATCACTATAGTAAGCCATTTATTAAAACCAAATTCTCTATTAATAGATAATGAATTTAATACCATGTTTAGGAAAATAATAATACTCTATTAAAGGGACATGGTTAATAATTTTCACTACATGAAATATTATTGATGGATGATGGCTAGGCTTTTAGACTATCTCAAAAAATACTTCATATGATGATTTTAAACTATCTCAAAAAGTAATTAATCTACATGAGTCTCATAAAGCATGCATCTTCAAAGTTATTTGGATGTTGATTAGGTATAAAACTGGATGAAGTGTCAACCTCTAGATCTTCAAGTTTTTCTATACATCGATTAGGTTAAAAATGACAATACTAAATCATCCACCACCGTTACATTATTTATTCTGTTAGTAATCTCATTTCACGGTATTGTAAAAAGTAAACATTAATTGTCTAATATTTTTTGAAAATAGATTTAAATTTTTAACAATTTGGCTATTGTAAACCTAAAATTGAACCAGATTGATTCAATCCATGATTTTTCATTTAAAAAAATAAAAAATAAATCAAATCAATATGAAAGTTATACAAATAAACTCATAACATGTAATATCCATTTAGTTATATTATGGATTCAACGTATATTCTTCACATTTAAATGGATCCTAAACTACACTTACATAGCTTTTTTGTATGGGTTGATTCATATAATTGAAATAAACTATAACAATAATTATTCATATCATTGGGTTATAATAATACAATTTGAAATGAGTTGTAATAATATGAGGTGATTTATTATAATAATATTATTTAAACTTTTTGTCTACAATATTCAATTATATAGTTGTTGGTTTTAGTCCAAATTAACAATTATTATTAAACCAAACTAAATTGAATTGATCATTTAAATTTCTAAGTTCAATTACTCAATTCTTAATGCATAAAAACTTATTATAACATTGGTTCCATATGCCTTTATGCTAATTCATTTCATAGATCTTGTCACCAAACGGCCAAATTAAAAAGGGAGCTGCCTTTTGATGTGTGAGCCAGGTATCTCTAAAGGGACCTACCATCTTGTGGGCGAATATCATACCAAATCAAAATTCCAATTGCCTAGTTCAATCAAATGTTATCAAGCCGATTAGTTTACCACTTTTTACGCTATGTTGGGTTTTAGGAAATTTGAGGGAATATGTAAGAGAAATAAAAAAATAAATAAAAGAAAGGAAAAAAAAAAAGATTTAGTATTTAATTTTTTTTCATGATTCTTTAAACTCATTTTTCTTCATTACGTATAAATTAAATAATTTTAAAATACATAAATTTCTATCACTTTTTAATTATATTTTATTTTTCTTCATATTTCTTTTAATAAAATCAAATATGTAAAAATCATTTTTCTTAACAATTTTTTTCCTTTATTTTTCGATATTTTTTAAGAACCAAACATAGGTGTTTTATTTAGCCTTGGTTAGAGTCATTTATCTAAATATCTATACCAACAACATCATAGATGAACAATTTTTCTCATATACGTTGATGTGAAAGATATAAAATCACATGTGTTTCAAATAGAGAGAAAAGACGAAAACACATGACTTGTTCAACCATATATATCAAGACTCCATAAAAAATAACATGTATTTCACATATACATGCATGTGGAGGAATCTCTCACATCAACATATATATCAAGACTTATTTAGCCATATCAATTGAAGAAATTACAATGGTAGAACACTACCAAGTTGGAGAAACATGATAGACCCATAGTTCTGGGAAAGTGTCCAAAGGGAACGGTAAGACCATTAACTTAGTTGGTGCAAGTTGCCTATGATGGCAAGTTTTGAAGGGCTTGGAGGTGTAGTTGCTCTTTCTACTACAGCTCTGTTTTCCCATTTTTGAACGAGAATGAAACAGATGACAGAAAAAAGGACCACACTGTGTAACTAGGGTAAAATCATAATTTAATTAATTAAGAAAATAAAACTTTGGGTTAATTAAATATAGTAAGGCTTTAATGTTGAGCTTTGGGCTTGAGTTGTAAGGATAGATTTTGGGGCTTTGAAAAATAATAATAAATCAATCAATCAGAGGATGAAATTGTCTTTTCCCATTAGAAACCTAAATATATAGATTGGGTTATCCCTTAAATATGCATAAAAGTTAGATCATAGAAGTGTTTTTTTGTATGGTTTTGAGGTATAGAAGAATTGGACTTAATAAAAGGTTAAATAAATTATTTAAATGATTGGATGCTAGAAAAACATTAGACTAAAAGTCCTTAAGGAAAAAAGGTTGAATAATTGTTTTAAAAAACAAGTTAAGTGAATAAAAGAAATGAAAATTGGATATTTCTCTTGGAATATTAATTTACTAAATTTTGGTATATAATTAAATAATAAATAAATATATACTTAGGGTATAATATTTATCAAAACTTTAATTTGAAGGATTTCTTTAAATCTCTCAAGTGATTCATAAGAAATTTCTGCAACATTGTTCTTTGGATTTACGAACTTAGTAAGGGTTGATAGTGCAAATAAGTCATTATATAATTCTCTACCTATTTTCATCTATTTTTAGAAGTATCAAAGTGTTTGAAATTTCCAAAGTAAATCAAGGAATAATTTTCTGAAATATATTTTGATTTGTTCCTTAATTTATTCAATAAATTGGGAATATCTTGTGATTTGTTTATTGTCTTTTAAGTGAATTTTAATGTTTAATTTATTATAATGATTTTGGAAACTCTAGTAATCAGTGACCCTAGTCAATAGAAAATAAGTTGTTAACCTTTATTACCCTTAATGGAGGTAGTAATGCAATGCAACCCTAGACAATAATGATGTTATTGGCCTTTGATATGCCATTTATTGGAAACCATTTTATCCACTAGTAAAAGGAACATTTTGAGGCTAATCACCTCATGCAAGTGTTGTGCCAACGGAAACTTTAATGCAAACAACATTAGTTCAAGAACATAAAAATAAAACAATTCATACAAAGGTACACAAAGTTTTAACATGGTTCGACCAACCATGCCTATATCCATAGATGATAGAGAATCTTTTCATCATACCATAGAGAATATTAGAAAGCACGAAACTAGATACAATTATTGGGTTTTCGAAACATCTCATGTTTCCTCACTCCTTGTATTTACACCTTAAACTATGAGTCCCTCGTTCCACCAGATGTCTCCTATTCTTCCTTACATTTCTATCTATCTCGTACAAGTCTCTACAAACACATCTCCATCTCATGACCTTTTCTCCTGATGACCTAAAATATTTATAAAGACATTCTTAATAAATTTCCTCATTAACTATAAGGATATCTAATATTACAATGATACATCAACTTAAGAAATATTTTATACAATATTCTTTATAAAAAAAAGAATTTACACTAATTAGAAATTTGGGACACTTTTCAACAATCTCCACCTTGGATCAAATTCCATTAAGTCAATCTTCCATATTTCCATGATATACTCTTTTTGTATTATATCTATCCCAACAAAAGAGCAATCAACTCCACTTTCAATCAAAATTCCTTTATAATCTTTTGGTTTTTTAGAAATCTTAAACTCAGGCTCACAAAAAGATAAAACAATCAACACAAAGGTACACAGAGCTTTAGCATGGTTTGACCAACAATATCTACATTCACAATTGAGAGAAAAACTTTTTGTTGTACCATAGATAATATTACAAAGAATAGAACCAAATACAACTATTAGGTCCCCAAAACATTCCATACTTTCCCACTATTTATATCCACACCCTGAACTATGAGTCATTCCACTCCACCGAGTGCCTTCTATTCTTCCTCACATCTCTATCCATCTCGTATAATCTTTATAAACTCATATCTCATTCTTTCGTATTTCTATAATATAACCAAACACGAAAAAAATAATTTTTCTCAATATTTTTTTTCCTTCCTTAATATACTTTTTGAGAACCAAATATAACCTCAATGTTAAATAAGCCTTGGTCCAAGCCATTTCTCAAAGTGACTGTACCAACAACATTAATTATAAACAATTAATTTTTCTCATATTCCTCCTAGTTTCCTGCCATGGATTTCATTTCTGTGCTAGAATTTTTGCTGTTATATTCAAAGGAAAAAGGTAAATAACTAATTCATGGAGTTATATTTAAACCTTTTATAGTGGTAGAAATCATGCTTTTATAAGAAAGAATCATGACTCATGTGTTAATTTGATATTTATATGGTTTTTTTCAGTTCTTTTTTCTTATTTCTTCTTGATATAACATCACGTGGATTTCAAAAAGAGAGAAAATATCACAAACTTAAACACATGTGTTGAGGAAAAGATCAAGGGAAACTTGTGTTTTGAAGCTGCTATTTGGGAATTATATGGTTTTTGGAACCCAACAATGGGAAATATGAGAATCAGCTTTTAATATGAAAAGTATTATTATTTTGTGAACTCTGAGCTAACTCTGTCTTCTATGCCCAAATTGTCCCTTCATTTCTCTAGCTCAGCATCCTTAGCACCATCCCAACCTCCATGTCAACAAGACCATTGAAATTTAAAAAACAAAAGAAAAAAAAATACTAAATTCTGAATTTTTAACTTCTCAAAAAAAAAAAAAAAAGACCTAACCCGAACACCCAATTTGAATGTTTTCCTTTCTTATTTTTCTTCACTCCCAACAACCCAAAATTTCTCTCATTTTAGTTCAAAAACCCAAATCCAAAACTCCAAGGTGGTGTCAAAATGCGTCTTTTGGCGTGTCTCTGACTGAAACGCCTTAGTTGGGCGCTTGCCTTGAGCCCTAACCACAATTGACTCTTGTCTAGGAGCCATGGGAGTCCAAGAGAACTCGGGAAAAATGAAATGGAGCTCAGGTGGAAAGAGTAGGTACCCAAAAACTGAAACCCTAACCTCCAAATGCTTCTTAGTCTCGCAAATTTGTGTCCAAAATAAATCTATCAACAAGAAATAGGACCAAACATCTCTTTTAGACTACTAAATCGGTGAAGACCTTGAAGAACTAGAGGAAGCGATGCAGAAAATGAAATGCGGGAGACTCTTAAAGTATTGGATCCCGACGAATCGGTTGACCGGTCATCGACCAGGAATAAAAGTCTACTGGAAGAGAGATAATGTTTGTTCCCCTTTGGTATTTTGGTGATTGTACCTTAAGTACTACCTTAATAGCCCTTAGGTACTACCTTAACTAACCTTAGGTACTACTTTAGTTAAACTTACGTACTACCTGTGTGAAGGCTCAGAACTTCACTTGTGGATATTACTTAGTTCATTTGTGACCCTTAGAACATGCCATTTTGTGATTAATAAGTGTGGTCAGTTGGTTTACCTATGATATTTTGGTGACTGTACCTTAGGTACTACCTTAATAACCTTTAGGTACTATATATCTTAATCCACTTTAGGTACTACCTTAACTGATCTTAGGTACTACCTTATTTAAATTTGCATACTACTTGTGTGAAGGCTCAGAACTTCATTTGTGGATATTACTTACTTCATTTGTGACCCTTAGAACATATCATTATGTGATTAATTAGTGTGGTTAGTTGGTTTACCTATGGTATTTTGGTGACTTTACTTTAGTTACTAATTTAATAGCCCTTAGGTACTACCTTAATCTACTTTAGATACTACCTTAATTTACTTTAAGTACTACATAAACCGACCTTAGGTACTACCTTAACTGATCTTAGGTACTACCTTATTTAAACTTACATACCACCTGTGTGAAGACTCAGAACTTCATTTGTGGATATTAATTATTTCATTTGTGACCCTTAAAGCATGCCATTATGTGATTAATTAGCGTAGTTAATTGGTTCACCTTTGGTATTTTAGTGATTATACCTTAGATACTACCTTAATAGCCTTTAGGTACTACTTTAATCTACCTTAAGTACTACTTTAACCGACCTTAGGTACTACCTTAGTTAAGTTTGATTTGTTATATTCTGATTTTTTTACTCAATAATAATTGTTATTATCCTAAAATGTGGTATACATGTGTGAATTATGTACGTTTTGTACTATCTTTTGCAAAAGTAATTCATAATACCAACTATGACAACTACAATGCTAGCTATTTACCCCATTTGCTCAAATTTGACCTATTTCAACCGAGTTATGCTTTAGAGATTCATGGAACTGAGCTGCTAAAGCTAATCCGCTGCTACAAGAAACTTCAATGACTGTGGGTACTAGCTTTTAACCTAACTATCATCTCTAAAAATCAATACTCTTTCTTTATTGAGATGTATGACAAGTTCCTATGATTTATGCAAATATTGGATTGCACTGGAGAGACAAAGGACTAGGAGTTGTAGCTTCTACTTCTATGGACTTTGTAGATGTAGTCTGACCCTTCCACATTTTTATTGTTATCTAGTAGTTGTACTTTGTTTAGGTGAATTGATTCTTATATTTTTAGTTAATCCAAATTTAGGGATATGTTGTTTAATTTACCAAAGATCTCTTGTTTGTAATTCTCATTATCATATATAGATGTTGGTTAAGATTTGCCTATTTCCTCAACAACAATAATGGAATGAATCTTGTGTAACTTGTAACAATATTTTTGTGTAACCTTATAAATAATACTTTTGAGACCAAGAAAAATTATTATCTTAATAGGGTTATTGATTTATCAATAAATGAATATTTATTAATTTATAAAAAGTATTATATTTTTATTTTATAATATTTATACATGTATGACTTATAAATAAGGTATTCTAATTTTAATAAAAAAAAAATAGATACCTCAAAGATAGGTAGACTCATCAATGGACCCTTTCTCCTCTTGTTTTCCATCTATTTTTTCATGTCCGTCATAGAATAATAAGATGGTTAAATATTTTTTATTTTCTATCCAATTATTCTTTTGATTTTGGAAAAAATTATCTTTATCAATATTAATTTGACCAGAATGAAGACAAATTTACCCAAGCATAGAATTACGACCAAAATATAAAAATAATAATAGAAATAAAAAAAACCTCGTATGGTTTGAAGCATCTTGTTTTGGTAGTTACCCATTATTAAAACCCATGAAGTCTGGGTAGCAAATGAAGGAACTAAATCTTGTAGCAGAGATGATATTGATCCTTCAAATGATTCACATACATGAATAAATATGGGTTGGTATAAGAAACAATAGTTGTTTCATCATGGACAGTTTTTATTATTTGTCTTTCTATGCTTTCATGATTTAGCCACAAATGTATTTTTTTCTTTATTTCCCGTGTTCACCTTCAGCTCATTCAATTGTCTAGGAGCGGGTTGGTGTCATTTTCAGTTTTAGACATAAAACCGGTCAACCGATTAACCCTTCTCAATCAAGGTTGGTCAAAAGATGCAAAACATATTTTCTCTCTTCCAATAGCATTAATCACAAAATGACATGCTCTAAGGGTAACAAATGAAGTAAGTAATATCCACAAATGAAGTTTCAAGCCTTCACACAGGTAGTACGTAAGTTTACTAATGTAGTACCTAAGGTCGGTTAAGGTAATACCTAAAGTAAATTAAGGTAGTACCTAAGGTACAATCACCAAAATACTATAGGTGAACCAACCAACTATACTAATTAATCACAAAATGGCATGCTCTAAGGGTCACAAATGAAGTAAGTAATATCCACAAATGAAATTCCGAGCCTTCACACAAGTAGTACACAAATTTAACTAAGGTAGTACCTAAGGTTTGTTAAGGTAGTACCTAAAGTTGGTTAAGGTAGTACCTAAGGTCGGTTAAGGTAGTACCTAAAGTAGATTAAGGTAGTATCTAAGGGCTATTAAAGTAGTACCTAAGGTACATTCACCAAAATACCAAAAAAGAACAAACATTCTTTCTCTTCCAGTAGACTTTTCTTCCTGATTGAGGATTGATAAACCAATTCGTCGGGACCCAATACATTAAGAGTCTCCCGTGCTTCATTTTCTGCATCGTTTCCTCTAATTCTTCAAGGGCTTCACCGATTCAGTAGTCCAAAAGAGATGTTTGGTGCTATTTCTCACCGATAGAGCTATCTTGGACACATATTTGCGAGTCTAAGAACCATTTAGAGGTTAGGGTTTCAATTTTTGGGTACCTACTCTCTCCACCTAAGCTCTATTTCGTTTTTCCTGAATTCTCTCGAACCCCCATGGCTCCTAGACGAGAGTCAGCTGTGGCTAGGGCTCAAGGCAATCGCCTAGCTAAGGCATCTCAATCAGAGGCATGCTGAAAGGTGCATTTTGACACCACCTTGGAGTTTTGGATTTGGGTTTATGAATTGAAATTAGAGAAATTTTGGGTTGTTGGGAGTGAAGAAAAATGAGAGATTTTCCAAATGAGAGAAGAAAGTATTCAGATTAGGTGGTCGGGTTGGGTGTTTTTTTTTTCTTTTTTGAGAAGTTAAAGATTCATAATTTAGTGTTTTTTCTTAATTTTAGTGGTCCTGTTGACATGGAAGTTAGGATGATGTTGAGGATGTTGAGTTGGAGAAACAGAGGGGCAATTTGGGCATAGAAGATAAAGCCAGCTCAGAGTGCACAAAAACGATAATACTTTTCATATTAAAAGTTGATTATCATATTTCCTATTGTTGGTTCCGAAAACCATATAATTATGAAATAACAGCTCCAAAACACAAGTTTCCCAAAGCTCAAAGCAATCCGACGAGCAGCTTTATCATAAGAAGGGGAACTTCTGGATAGAGGATCTAATACAGTGATTAAAGAAAGATAATATTATTCTTCCCCAACTCATCATCATTGATGGAAGAGTGATGAATGCTGGAGACTACTACCCTCCTACCACAGCTTTCAGTCACATAGGCTCAGTGCAACTGCAACCACATCTCCTAGCAACAAGGCAAAGAGGTTTCTTCCTGCCAGCAGTGATGCCACCCAGCTCTTCTTCAAGGCCAAGGTCCTCTATCTTCATCCCACTGGGAAGTTCCCAATCAAAACAGTAGACCAGATTTGCTAATGTGAACTCTGCGGTGATGACTCCCATGTTAGCTCCAGGGCAAATCCTTTTGCCACCCCCAAATGGCAATAGCTCAAAGTGCTTCCCATAAAACTCAATCTCACAGTCCTCAAACCTCTCTGGGTAAAACACATCTGGGTCCTTCCAGCTTTTGGGGTCTCTTCCGATTCCCCATGCATTGACTAGGATCCTTGTTCCGGGGCAAATGTCATATTCTCTGCTGCTGCTTTTGTCGTGGATCTTGAAGTAGTCCATTGTTTCACGGGGGATTAAGAGTGGGATTGGTGTATGTTTCCTCAGAGCTTCTTTGATTACCATTTTTAAGTACTTGAGATTCTTAAGATCATCTCTTTCCACTCTTGGTTTGCTTCCAATGCAGCTCCTGACTTCAGCTTGTAACTTGTTCATCACCCTGGGGTTTGCCATGAGCTCTGACATTGTCCATTCCAAAGTAATTGCGGTAGTGTCTGTGCCACCAAGAAATGTATTCTGGAAAATAGAATACATTTTGGTTATCTTGATGCTTGAAAATTAACAACTAAAAAAAAGATAAATAAAAATGCAACCACCCAGAAAACAACAGCAGAAAAAGAAATTAATTACCATGAGCATGGCCTTGATGTGATCATTGGTGAACTGAAATGGACCTTTCGGATCTTCCAAGAGCCGTATGAAGACATCAACCAGGTCTTCTTGTTCTGGTTTTGGCCTGGTAGGATCAAGATGATCATTAATCACCATTTGGAAGTAACCATCAAGGTTTTGGAAACAGTTCTTGCGCTTGGCTCGGAGTCCAGACATGGCATCTATGATCCACCCTCCTGTTGGGAAGAAGTCCTCAGCTGAGAAAGCCTCCAATACTCTCATAGCCTCCACAAGAACATCATAAAACTTCTGGTTCCGAAACTGCTTCCCTTCATAACTCTTTCCAAAAGCAAAAGCACCAAGAATGCCATCCGCAAGATGGAATACCTTCTGTGTCACATCAACTGGGACAGGTGAAGCTTGGGAGATAGAGCTGATCAAGCGACCAACCTCTACTTCCCTCGCATGCCAAAGCGACTCTGCCCTCTTCGGGCTCAGAAGCTTAGCACTGAAAAGCTTCCTCATCTCTTTCCAGTGATCTGAGTATGGGGCGAAGGCCAGGTCCAGAAAATTGTAAGAAAGCAGCTTTGACCCTGGAGACGAAGGCCTGCTGCAGCAGCAGTTGTCTCGGGTTCTCAAGACTTGTTCAGCCATATCAGCTGAAGAGATTACAATGGTGGGAATGCTACCTAGTTGGAGAAACATGATGGACCCATGTTTCTGGGCGAGTGTCCAAAGGGAGCGGTGATGCGGTTTGCTTAGTTGGTGCAAGTTGCCTATGATGGGAAGTTTTGGAGGGCTTGGAGGAGTAGTTGCTCTTTCTAATACAGCTATGTTTCCCCATTTTTGAACGAGAAAGAAACAAAGGACAGAAAGAAGGACCACACTGAGTGTGAAAAGCCAGTCTGTTACAGAAGATGGAGAAAAGACCTCCATTACAGCTTCTGCGATTTCCATGGCCATGAAGCTCTATGAAACTGGTGAGTGATGTTTGTGCTTGGTGTCCCTTAACAATGGAAGCCCAGTTATTTATAGTCGCTAAATTTTCCTCCACTTAGCTAACAATAATTGAGGGAGCCAAGCTTGAGATAAGAAAAGTAGGCGGCTCTATGAAACATGAATTTTTATATTTTGTTTCGACTAAACTAATTTTGGGTTTTTATATTATCATTGATCACTCATATAGTTGTTGGTTTTAGTCCAAATTAACAAAAGAAAAAATAGTTCTTTTTTGTTATAAAATCGAAACAAAGTAAATCGAGTACTTAAATTGATTATTATTATTAAACCAAACTAAATTGAATCGATCATTTAATTTTCTAAGTTCAATTATTCAATTCTTAATGCGTAAAAACTTATTAGATGACTTGGTTTGAATTTGATACTCAAAACCAAACGATGCACTTCCATCACCAAGGCTCCTATGATATAACATAGCATTATAACATTGGTTTCATATACCTTTATGCTAATTCATTTCATAGATCTTGTCACCAAATCACCAACTTAAAAAGGGAGCTGCCTTTTTATGTGTGAGCCAGGTATCTCTAAAGGGACTGCCATCTTGTGGAGGAATATCATACCAAATCAAAATTTTAATTGCCTAGTTCAGTCAAATGTTATCAAGCCGATTAGTTTACCACTTTTGACGCTATGTTGGGTTTTAGGAAATTTGAGGGAATATGTAAGAGAAATAAAAAAACGAAAAAATAAAAATAAAAAGCAGATTTAGTATTTAATTTTTTTTTCATGATTCTTTAAACTCATTTTTCTTTGTTACGTATAAATTCAATAATTTTACAATACATAAATTTCTATCACTTTTTAATTATATTTTATTTTTCTTCATATTTCTTTTAATAAAATCATATATGTAAAAATCATTTTTCTTAATAATTTTTTCCTTTTTTTAAAAACCAAACATAGGTGTTTTATTTAGCCTTGATCAGAGTCATTTATCTAAATATCTATACCAACAACATCATAGATGAACAATTTTTCTCATATACGTTGATGTGAAAGATATAAAAACATGTGTTTCAAATAGAGAGAAAAGACAAAAACACATGACTTGTTCAACCATATATATCAAGACTCCATAAAAAATCACATGTATTTCACATATACATGCATGTGGAGGAATCTCTCACATCAACATATATATCAAGACTTATTCAACCATATCACCTGAAGAGATTACAATGGTAGAACACTACCAAGTTGGAGAAACATGATAACCCATATTTCTGGGAAAGTGTCCAAAGGGAACGGTAAGACCATTTGCTTAGTTGGTGCAAGTTGCCTATGATGGCAAGTTTTCTATACATCGATTAGGTTAAAAGTGACAATAGTAAATCATCCACCACCGTTACATTATTTATTCTGTTAGTAATCCTCTTTCACGGTACTGTGAAAAGTAAACATTAATTGTCTAATATTTTTTGAAAATAGATTTAAATTTTTAACAATTTTGATATTGTAAACCTAAAATTAAACCAGATTGATTCAATCCATGATTTTTCATTTAAAAATTAAAAAATAAATCAAATCAATATGAAAGTTATACATATATACTCAGAACGTGTAATATCCATTTAGTTATATTATGGATTCAATGTATATTCTTCACATTTAAATGGATCCTAAACTACACTTACATAGCTTTTTTGTATGGCTTGATTCATATAATTGAAATAAACTATAACAATAATTATTCATATCATAGGGTTATAATAAAACAATTTGAAATGAGTTGTAATAATATGAGGTGATTTATTATAATAATATTATTTAAACTTTTTGTCTACAATATTCAATTATATAGTTGTTGGTTTTAGTCCAAATTAACAATTATTATTAAACCAAACTAAATTGAATCGATCATTTAATTTTCTAAGTTCAATTACTCAATTCTTAATGCATAAAAACTTATTATAACATTGGTTTTATATACCTTTATGCTGATTCATTTCATAGATCTTGTCACCAAACCACTAAATTAAAAAGGGAGCTGCCTTTTGATGTGTGAGCCAGGTATCTCTAAAGGGACCTACCATATTGTGGGGGAATATCATACCAAATCAAAATTTCAATTGCCTAGTTCAATCAAATGTTATCAAGCAGATTAGTTTACCACTTTTACACTATGTTGGGTTTTATGAAATTTGAGGGAATATGTAAGAGAAATAAAAAAATAAATAAAAGAAAGGAAAAAAAAAAAAAAAAAACAGATTTAGTATTTAATTTTTTTTTTCATGATTCTTTAAACTCATTTTTCCTCATTACGTATAAATTCAATAATTTTAAAATACATAAATTTCTATCACTTTTTAATCATATTTTATTTTTCTCCATGTTTCTTTTAATAAAATCAAATATGTAAAAATCATTTTTCTTAACAATTTTTTTCCTTTTTTTTCGATATTTTTTAAGAACCAAACATAGGTGTTTTATTTAGTCTTGGTCAGAGTCATTTATCTAAATATCTATACCAACAACATCATAGATGAACAATTTTGCTCATATACGTTGATGTGAAATATATAAAATCACATGTGTTTCAAATAGAGAGAAAAGACAAAAGCAAATGACTTGTTCAACCATATATATCAAGACTCCATAAAAAATCACATGTCTTTCACATATACATGCATGTGGGGGAATCTCTCACATCAACATATCTATCAAGACTTATTTAGCCATATCAACTGAAGAGATTACAATGGTAGAACACTACCAAGTTGGAGAAACATGATAGACCCATATTTCTGGGAAAGTGTCCAAAGGGAACGGTAAGACCATTTGCTTAGTTGGTGCAAGTTGCCTATGATGGCAAGTTTTGAAGGACTTGGAGGTGTAGTTGCTCTTTCTACTACAGCTCTGTTTCCCCATTTTTGAACGAGAAAGAAACAGAGGATAGAAAAAAGGACCACACTATGTAACTAGGGTAAAATCATAATTTAATTAATTAAGAAAATAAAACTTTGGGTTAATTAAATATAGTAAGGCTTTAATGTTGAGCTCTGGGCTTGAGTTGTAAGGATAGATTTTGGGGCTTTGAAAAATAATAATAAATAAATCAATCAATCAATCAATAAACCTAAATATATAGATTGGGTTATCCCTTAAATATGCATAAAAGTTAGATCATAGAAGTGTTTTTTGTATGGTTTTGAGGTATGGAAGAATTGGTCTTACTAAAAGGTCAAATAAATTATTTAAATGATTGGATGCTAGAAAAACATTAGACTAAAAGTTCTTAAGGAAAAAAGGTTGAATGATTGTTTAAAAAAACAAGTTAAGTGAATATAAGTAATGAAAATTGGATATTTCCCTTGGAATATTAATTTACTAAATTTTGGTATATAAATAAATATATACTTAGGGTATAATATTTATCAAAACTTTAATTTGAAGGATTTCTTTAAATCTCTCAAGTGATTCGTAGGAAATTTTTGCAACATTGTTCCTTTGGATTTACGAACTTAGTAAGGGTTGATAGTGCAAATAAGTCATTATATAATTCTCTACCTAATTTTCATTTATTTTTAGAAGTAGATCAAGGAATAATTTTTTGAAATATATTTTGATTTGTTCCTTAATTTATTAAATAAGTTGGGAATATCGTGTGATTTGTTTATTGTTTTTTAAGTGAATTTTAATGTTTAATTTATTATAATGATTTTGGAAACTCTAGTCATCAGTGACCCTAGTCAATAGAAAATAAGTTGTTAACCTTTATTACCCTTAATGGAGGTACGTAGTAATGCAATGCAACCCTAGATACTAATGATGTTATTGGCTTTTGATACACCATTTATTGGAAACCATTTTATCCACCAGTAAAAGGAACATTTTAAGGCTAGCCACCTCATGCAAGTGTTGTGCCAACGGAAACTTTAATGCAAACAATGTTAGTCCAAGAACATAAAAATAAAACAATTCATACAAAGGCACACGAAGTTTTAACATGGTTCGACCAGCCATGCCGACATCCACAGATGATAGAGAATCTTTCCATTATACCATAGAGAATATTACAAAGCATGAAACCAGATACAATTATTGGGTTTTCGAAACATCTCATGTTTCCCCACTCTTTATATCCACACATTGAACTATGAGTCTCTCGCTCCACCAAGTGTCTCCTATTCTTTCTTACCTTTCTATCCATCCCGTACAAGTCTCTACAAGCACATCTCCATCTCATGACCTTTTCCCTGATGACCTAAAATATTTATAAAGGTATTCTTAATAACTTTCTTCATTCTATAAGGAAATATAATATTACAATGATATATCAACTTAAAAAATATTTTATACAATATTCTTTACAAAAAACGAATTTACACTAATTAGAAATTTGGAACATTTTTCAACAATCTCCACCTTTGATGAAATTCTATTAAGTCAATCTTCCGTATTTCCATGATATACTCTTTTTGTATTATATCTATCCCAACAAAAAAGCAATCAACTCCACCTTCAACCAAAATTCCTTTATAATCTTTTGGTTTTTTAGAAATCTTAAACTCAAGCTCATAAAAAGATAAAACAATCGACACAAAGATACATGAGGTTTTATCGTGGTTTGACCAACAATATCTACATTCATGAATGAGAGAAAAACTTTTTGTTGTACCATAGAGAATATTACAAAGAATAGAACCAAATACAACTATTAGGTTTCCAAAACATTTCATATTTCCCCACTCCTTGTATCCACACCCTGAACTATGAGCCGATCTGCTCCATCAAGTGTCTTCCATTCTTCCTCACATCTCTATCCACCTCATGTAATCTCTACAAGCTCATCTCTCATTATTTCGTATTTCTATAATACAACCAAACACGAGAAAATTATTTTTCTCAATATTTTTTTTTTCCTTCCTTAATGTACTTTTTGAGAACCAAATACAACCTGAATGTTTAATAAGCCTTGGTCCAAGCCATTTCTCAAAGTGACTATATCAACAACATTAATTATAAACAATTAATTTTTCTCATATTCCTCCTAGTTTCTTGCCATGGATTTCATTTTTATGCTAGAATTTTTGTTGTTATAATCAAAAGAAAAAGGTAAATAACTAATTCATGGAGTTATATTTAACTCTTTTATAGTGGTAGAAATCATGCTTTTACAAGACGGAATCATGATTCATGTGTTAATTTGATATTTATATGGTTTTTTCAATTCCATTTTCTTATTTCTTCTTGATATAATATCACGTGGATTTCAAAAAGAGAGAAAATATCACAAACTTAAACACGTGTGTTGAGGAAAAGATTAAGGGAAACTTGTGTTTTGGAGCTACTATTTGGGAATTATATGGTTTTCGGAATCCAACAATGGGAAATATGAGAATCAGCTTTTAATATGAAAAATATTATCGTTTTTGTGCACTCTGAGCCGGCTCCATCTTCTATGCCAAAATTGCCCCTCCGTTTCTCTAGCTCAACATCCTTAACACCATCCCAACCTCCATGTCAACAGGACCATTGAAATTAAGAAAAGAACACTAAATTTTGAATCTCTAACTTCTCAAAAAAAAAAAACACCTGACCCGACCACCAAATTTGAATGTTTTTTTCTCTCATTTGGAAGCTTTCTCTCATCTTTTTTCACTCCTAACAACCCAAAATTTCTCTCATTTCAGTTCAGAAACCCAAATCCAAAACTCCAAGACAGTGTCAAAACGCGCATTTCGGTGTGCCTTTGGTTGAGACGCCTCAACTGGGCACTTGCCCTAAGCCCTAACCATAGCTGACTCTCGTCTAGGAGCCATAAGAGTACAACAGAATCTGGGAAAAACAAAATGGAGCTTAGGTGGAGAGAGTAGGTACCCAAAAACCTAAACCTTAACCTCCATATGCGTTCTAGACTCGCAAATCTATGTCTAAAATAGCTATATCAATAAGAAATAACACCCAACATCTCTCTTAGACCACTAAATTAGCAAAGCCCTTGAAGAACCAGAGGAAACGGTACGGAAAATGAAGCGTGTGAGACTTTTAAAGTATTGGGTCCCCACGAATCGATTGACCGATCCTCAACCAAGAAGAAAATTTTATTGGAAGAGAGAGAATGTTTGATTCCCTTTGGTATTTTGGTGACTGTACCTTAAGTACTACCTTAATAGTCCTTAGGTACTACCTTAATCTACTTGAAGTACTATCTTAATCGACCTTAGGTATTACCTTAATTAAATTTGTGTATTACTTGTGTGAAGGCTCGAAACTTCATTTGTGGATATTAATTACTTCATTTGTGACCCTTAGAGCATGTCATTTTGTGATTAATTAGTATGATCAGTTGGTTCACCTAAAGTATTTTGGTGACTATACCTTAGGTACTACTTTAATAGCCCTTAAGTACTATCTTAATCGATCTTAGGTATTACTTTAGTTAAACTTGTGTACTACCTATTTCAAGGTTCGGAACTTCATTTATGGATGTTACTTACTTTATTTGTGACCCTTAGAGTATGTCATTTTGTAATTAATCAGCGTGGTCAGTTGGTTGCAATTGATTATTGTATTTTTAGTTAATGCAGATTTATGGATATGTTGTTTAATTTACCAAAAATCTCTTATTTGCAATTCTCATTATCATTTATAGATCTTGGTTAAGCTTTGCCTATTTCCTCAATAGCGACAATATAGTTACCAATGGAATGAATCTTGTGTAACTTGTAACATCATTTTTGTTTAACCTTACAAATAATACTTTTGAGACCAAGAAAAATTATTATCTTAATAAGGTTATTGATTTATCATTAAATGAATATTTATTAATTTATAAAAAGTATTATATTTTTATTTTATAATATTTATATGTGTATGGCTTATAAATAAGGTATTCTAATTACAATAATAATAATAATAAATGGATACATCAGAGATAGGTAGACTCATCAATGGACCCTCTATCATCTTGTTTTCCATCTATTTTTTCATGTCTATCATAGAATAATAAGATGGTTAAATATTCTTTATTTTTTCAATCCAATTGCTCTTTTGATTTTGGAAAAAATTATCTTTATCAATATTAATTTGACCAGAATGAAGATAAATTTACCCAAGCATAGCATTACGACCAAAATATAAAAATAATAATATAAATAAATAAATAAAAACCTCATATGGTTTGAAGCATCTTGTTTTGGTAGTTACCCATTATTAAAACCCATGAAGTCTGGGTAGTAAATGAAGGAACTAAATCTTGTAGTAGAGATGATATTAATCCTTCAAATGATTCACATACATGAATAAAAACAGGTTGGTGTAAGAGATAATAGTTGTTTCATCGTGGACACAGTTTCCATTATTTGTCCTTCTATGCTTTCATGATTTAGCCACAAATGTCCTTTTCTCTTTGTTCCCCATTTTCAATTTCAGCTCATTCAATTGTCTAAGAGCGGGTTGGTGTCATTTTTAGTTTTAGATATAAAATCGGTCAATCGATTACCCCTTCTCAACAGAGGTTCGGTCAAGAGATTTAAAACATCTTTTCTATCTTCCAATAGCATTAATCACAAAATGGCATGCTCTAAGGGTGACAAATGAAGTAAGTAATATCCACAAATGAAGTTTCGAGTCTTCACATAGGTAGTACGCAAGTTTAACCAAGGTAGTACCTAAAGTCGGTTAAGGTAGTACTTAAAGTAAATTAAGGTAGTACCTAAGGTACAATCACCAAAATATCATAGGTAAACTAACTGACCACACTAATTAATCACAAAATAGCATGCTCTAAGGATCACAAATGAAATAAGTAATATCCACAAATGAAGTTCGAAGCCTTCACACAGGTAGTACGCAAATTTAACTAAGGTGGTACTTAAGGTTGATTAAAGTAGTACCTAAGGTCGGTAAAGGTAATACCTAAAGTAGATTAAGGTAGTATCTAAGTGTTATTAAGGTAGTACCTAAGATACAGTCACCAAAATACCAAAGGGGAACAAACATTCTCTTTTCCAATAAACTTTTCTTTTCGGTTGAGGACCAGTCGATCAGTTCGTCGGGACCCAATACTTTAAGAGTCTCTCGCGCTTCATTTTTTACATCGTTTCCTCTGGTTCTTCAAGGGTTTCACTGATTCTATGTCTAGAAGAGATGTTTGGTGTTATTTCTTGTTGATAGAGCTATCTTGGACACAGATTTGCGAGTCTAAGAAGCATTTGGACATTAGGGTTTCAATTTTTGGGTACATACTCTCTCCACCTGAGCTCCATTTTGTTTTTCCCGAATTCTCTTGGACTCCCATGGCTCCTAGATGAGAGTTAGCTGCGGCTAAGGCTCAGGGCAAGCACCTAACTAAAGCGTCTCAATCAGAGGCACACCGAAAGTCGTGTTTTGACACCGCCTTGGAGTTTTGGATTTGGGTTTATGAACTGAAATGAGAGAAATTTTGGGTTATTGGGAGTAAAGAAAGATGAGAGAAAACTTCCAAATGAGAGAGGAAAACATTTAGATTAGGTGGTCAGATCGGGTGTTTTTTTTTTTGAGAAGTTAAAGATTCAGAATTTAGTGTTTTTTCTTAATTCTAGTGGTCCTGTTGATATGGAAGTTGGGATGATGTTGAAGATGCTGAGCTTGAGAAACGGAGGGGCAATTTGGGCATAGAAGATGAAGTCAGCTCAAAGTGCACAAAAACGATAATACTTTTCATATTAAAAGTTGATTCTCATATTTCTCATTATTGGGTTTTGAAAACCATATAATTCTCAAATAGCAGCTCCAAAACACAAGTTTCCCAAATATCAAAGCAATCCGACAAGCAGCTTTATCATAAGAAGGGGAACTCTGTATCATGGATAGAGGATCTAATACAGTGATTAAAGAAAGATAATATTATTTTTCCCCAACTCATCATCATTGATGGAAGAGTGATGAATGCTGGAGACTACTACCCTCCTACCACAGCTTTCAGTCACATAGGCTCAGTGCAACTGCAACCACATCTCCTAGCAACAAGGCAAAGAGGTGTCTTCCTGCCAGCAGTGATGCCACCCAGCTCTTCTTCAAGACCAAGGTCCTCTATCTTCATCCCACAGGGAAGTTCCCAATCAAAACAGCAGACCAGGTTTGCTAATGTGAACTCTGCGGTGATGACTCCCATGTTAGCCACAGGGCAAATCCTTTTGCCACCCCCAAATGGCAATAGCTCAAAGTGCTTCCCATAAAACTCAATCTCACAGTCCTCAAACCTCTCTGGGTCCTTCCAGCTTTTGGGGTCTCTTCCGATTCCCCATGCATTGACTAGGATCCTTGTTTCGGGGTAAATGTCATATTCTCTGCTGCTGCTTTTGTCGTGGATCTTGAAATAGTCCATTGTTTCACGGGGGATTAAGAGTGGGATTGGTGTATGTTTCCTCATAGCTTCTTTGATTACCATTTTTGAACGAGAAAGAAACAGAGGACAGAAAGAAGGACAACCACACTGAGTGTGAAAAGCCAGTCTGTTATAGAAGATGGAGAAAAGACCTCCATTACAGCTTCTGCGATTCCATGGCCATGAAGCTCTATGAAACTAGTGAGTGATGTTTGTGCTTGGCGTCCCTTAACAATGGAAGCCCAGTTATTTAGAGTCGAAAAATTTTCCTCCACTCAGCTAACAATAATTGAGGGAGTCGTGCCTGAGATAAGAAAAACAGGCGGCATAGGGATAATTAATTTATTTAAGTCACACGGTGTTATTTTGCTGTCAGCGCCGGAGAAAGCGAATGATTTTTGAACAAAGTTGTGTTTAAATGTCCCATTCTTGGAATGAGGAGCCCTCACGTTAAAAATCTTTAAATTGCGATGTTGGCACTTTTAATATAAAAAGTATTTTTTAAATAAAAAAATTATTACATATGAAGAAATTTACAAAACATTTCTAACAAATTTAAAAATCATTTATGATTGAAAAATCAATTATAATGATGCCAGAAGACGTATTTCATAGATGATACATAAATCACTTTTAGTTATATAAATAAAAAAATTTAATTTTTTTTTTTTTTACATCTTCACAAATGTTAATTAATTGATTGGGTAAAGCATTTCTCTTTAGTCATATAAATAACAACACAAAATGATTTATAAAGGTTCATTTTTTAAGTGTGTTGATAGATGTTTTGGTAATGCAATCATATCTTAAATCTATTTTTTTCTACCCTTAGAAAATAAATCAATTAACAGGTGACCATTAATATTCTAAACTCTCGTATACAAATCATTGATATGCTTGCAACTTGAATGGTTCAATTCAATTGATCGATTCATTCAAATTCAAACCCAACTTCTTTTTTATAGTATGTTTGGACAATGAATTTGTAATTTCACTTAGAATTAGGTAAAATATATCAACTTAGAAAATAATATGTTTGAGCTCTCATGAATCACACAAAATTATTAATAAGGACATAGATGTTAAAATCAACCAACATGAAGGGTGCATTTCATTAACCTTACATCCATCATACCTTTTCAAGCATGTTTTAAAAATGGGTACATATACTCATGATACGTTACTTTTATGTAAATAGTATATATACACCACCCTTTCATATGTGGGTCAAAAGAAGTTAACGTCTGTTTTATTACTATTTTGAAAAACAGTTTTTAAAAACAATTTTTGATGTTTTCAAAAATTAAATTGCGTTTGATATTTGAATTTTGAAAAACATTTTGTTTTTAAAAACAGAAAAAACATTTTTGATTGAGTTAATAAAAAAATATTTTTTTAGAACAAATGAAACAAAAAAACATGTTTGAAAGTTGTTTTTTTTTTTTTTTTAATTTAATGTTTTCTTCATAACTCTTCTCTATTTATAGAACAAGATATAAATAAAGAAAATTTCAACAAAAGATAATAATAAGAAGGTGATGGATTTGAATGGAAATCAAATTACATTTTTAGTTTTTATTTTATTTTAAATTTTGATTATATTTTTTTATTTTAATTACAATAAATAAGAAGATGAAATATTTTAATAATAAATTACTAAATATCACATTAACGATGAGATAATCTCTTTCAATAAATGGTTAGATTTTTTTAATAAAGAAAATAAAAGGTTATAATTCAAACTTACAACTTTTGTTACCACTCTAAATTGATTCTAGAAACATTTGATACAAATATCTAAAGGAAATATTGATAATTATGTAAAATCAAACATATTTTATTATTTTAAATACTAGTAAGAAATATTATTAGTTTAAGGATTTATGATTTATAAGGATATATTTTTTTAAAATTTTCTCAACTATTTACCTTTTTTATCTCCTATTTTCTACTAAATCTTATCCCTCTGACACCCTTTCTAATTATTCTGATTTTTAAAATAAAAATAATAAATTTCTTTTAGACATAAAAATAATTTGATAATTAAATTAATATATAAATATAAAACATTTTCAACAAGTTTATTTATTTATTTTTTAAATTATATTTTCTTTGATTAACTTAATATTTTAAAGATAAAAAAATTATATCCATTTTTCAATTGATTTTTATAATTTTAAAAACTATATGCATTTTTTATTATAAAAATTATTTTTTTAATCATTTTTTATTTTCCTTTCAAAAAAAAAAAAATATCCTTTTCAGACCTACCTCTTACCCTAATTTTCCATTTGTACATTCTTCTTCCTCTTGAGATCTCTCTCATCCATCTCTCCTCTCACGATCTCTCCCTCTCGTTCCACATAATCCACACTCCTCTCTTCTTCTTTCATCTCAGCACCTCCATTTCCCCACTTCTCTTATCTCTCTCACACGCATATATTCACCTACCTCCGTTGCCCATGTGAAGTTCAGATTATAGTATTACCACCATCACCAATAGTGTAGCCGATCAATTTTCTCATTTAGAGAAGGAAATTGGAAAAGAAAATTTTGAGAGCACAAATTTGATGACTTATGGGTTTGTTCTCTATGTGTGGATTTGAAATTTGATTAAATTTGTTGTAAGATACATTTTTTGAAGGTTTGTGATTTTTTTTTTTTTTTTTGTATTTTTTTTCTTTAGTTCACAGTGTAGAAAACAAGAAAACAAATTGAGATTGTTATCCAAAACCACCAAATTAAAAACACATAAAACAAATTTAAAAACATGGGAAATAATTACAAAATCAAAAAACAGTTTTCGAAAACAATAACCAAACAACCCTAACTTTTTCACTTAAAATATATAAAATCTCTATTATGATGGTAGACAAAAACTATTGGTTTGCCTAATAAGCTTCTTTACACAAATTGCACATATTACGTTTTATATTTTATCATGTGGAATAGCACTACTCAAATGCCTAATTATTGGAATGTTAATGAATGATAAGAGGCTTTTGTTCCAGAGAGATGTTATTGCCACACCTTTTACATAGGCTCATTACACATTAGGTGTCTCTTACACTTCAAGACAAAGAGGTGTCTTCTTGCTAATAAAAAGAGCACCAACTATTTAACCACGGTCTTGGTTAACCTTGGTTTTAATGATAACAAAATAAGGTTTGAGTGTAATATTGGATTGTAAACCCTGAACAAGTTTTGTTGCTCTTCGTTTCGGACATCGAGGATCGAGATGTCTGGTCAACTCATGGGGATCGAGTTGCCCATCAACTCACGAAGGTTGAAGGGGACAACACCCCTTAGAGAAATTTTTTTGTGTTGATTGATAATTTTGTCCCTATTATATATATTTAACTTTTTTATGTTTAAGATTTTGTTTTTTCAGTTACTGCAATTAAGAGATTTTTTTAGAATTTCATCATTATAACTCTTTCTTTTCATTTTGATTAATGGATTGTTAAGTGTTGGTGCACTTCGTGAATGTAGGGATCACATTGATTGTCGAATCACATTAAAAATCTTATATTTCTCTTTATTTTTTACTCATGTGTATATGTGGTTTAGTTAACATGTAATAGTTATATTTAAGTTTTATAAGCACAAGAAATCCTTGGAACCATTAAGAAGAAGATATACATGAATTAAAAGAGGATTTCAAGAAAGGGTGTTATCAAGCTTATCATTATAATATTTTATGTAAGACAATAGGTGCATTAAGATAGGGCCGATTGCATAGTTTTGTTAAAATACTAAAACATTTGTCCATAAGTTTTTAATTGATTTTACTTTTTTATCATTTGAATGAAAGTTGATTTGAGGATGGAAAGACCTACCTATTAGGAGAATACCTTGAACTTCAAGCTTTTCATGAAAATCTTTTAAGAATTATTATATATAAAAAAAACTGACTTAATCAAAGTGCCTTAAACTTGTAAAATTCTCAAGATATCAATTAAGCTTTTGTTAAAAAGTAGTCTACATATTCATATGGGTTAGTTAAAGAAGATCTTAATTAGTCCCAAAAAAATGCATAAACTTTCAAAAATATTGGATTAAAGTACATGTGGATGACCAGGTAATCATCCAGCAATCATGTGGATGTTTAAGTGATCATCCACTTGCTATGTTTTGGTAATTTTTAACTATTCGAAGTCATGTGAACGACCATGCGGTCTTCCAATTGGCAATGTGAATGATTAAGTTGATGTCCATATATGTTTTTTAGCCACCAATGACTCTTTACACTTCATTAAATGCTACAACGGTTATTGTGCATATGACCATGCAGACGTTCACTTTTGGAAAGCCCATTTCTAATGGATAGTTTGATTTTTTAACACTTACATAAAATCCCTATACTTCATTTATGAAAGAGAATTTAGTTTCAAATTATTATTTAATCATCTATAAAATGTTTAAGAAAATATTTTGAGTACATTGGGATTAAACTTGCACTCCAATATTCTTAGTCCACCTTTTAAAGTCTAGTTTTCTTTATATCCTTGAACAAAAATTTGTAAATTAAGAATTCATGTTAAAAAATTAATTTTTTATAAATTGTGTGGTAAGCTAAAATATGAGGTATCACTTAAAAGAAAAATCTAAGTGTAGGTACATTTAGGATTTGTCAAAGTATGGGGGACCATTTAAAAGATATGATTAATAATAAATAAATTTAAAATTTAAAATTCTTATTAAAAAATTTCATTTCATTAAGAATGAGTAAAAGATATGATATCAATCATTATTAATTATTGAAAATTAATAACTCAAATTAAGTTTTAAATATTAAATTATTTAATATTTTAAAAAGTATCTTTAGAATTACTATAATAAATTTGAATTTTACAATAGTAATAAGCAAAAGACTAAAAATAAAATAAGTGTAAATAACAAATTCACATGTGGGTTTTTATCAAAAAATATTATCACTCTTAAAAACATTAAATAATATTCTTAGAATTTGATAGAATTACTATATTAATTTTGAGTTAGAAAATTTTATTTGAATTAATAAAAAAGAAAAAAATTATAAATCACTATGAAAAATAAAAATAAATTCATATATAAATTTCAACTTTTATCCAATATAATAAACTAAATAAAAGTAAATTAATGACTCTTATATATTTATTTTGGAATAAATGAAATTAATATATCAATAATCAATTCATTAATTTTATAATAAATTTATATTTAAAATATAATTTTTATATTTATAAAAAAAATGCAATACGATATTTTACATTCAACGAGTAACTATCATATATTAATAACTTTATAATATTATTAATAATAAATTTATATTCATTTATCTTTCAATAATTTCTGAAGGGTTAAAAAATATTAGTTGAATTTTAAATTTATTATATTCATGCATACTTAATAAATGAATTTTTCAAAATGCTAGGTTTAGGGTTTTAAATCCGTCTCCCCCAAAACTTCCTTTTTATTTCAGTCTTCGATGTTCAGAACTTCCTTCTTCAAACTCTACCATATCTTGTAGGGTTTCGAGTCTCAACACCTTCCAAAACCCTAATTTTCAAGTTTTGGATCGTAGCAATGAACCCTTTAACTCTTGTGAAACGGATTCAGAAGATTAATTCACAAGAAGCTGCCTTAGGGATTTCGGAAAGCGCTTCATGGCACGCCAAGTACAAGGAATCGGCCTACGTGTTCGTTGGCGGCATTCCGTTTGACCTTACGGAAGGTGATCTCCTCGCAGTTTTTTCCCAGTAAGTGTCCTCATCGAGCTCAGTTTTTCTTACGGAAATTGAAATATTTGATGGTTGTGAAATGGAATTTTTTTTCAACCAATTGTATTCCTCAATTCATCATTTACTCGGCTCTTGTGGGAACTGAATCATTTTTTTATTGGGAGTTTTATAGATATGGAGAGATTGTTGATGTGAATCTTGTTAGAGACAAGGGGACGGGAAAATCCAAGGGTTTCGCCTTTGTTGCATATGAGGATCAAAGAAGTACAAATCTTGCAGTAGGTCAGTATGTTCATAATCATCAAATATTGTTTTCGGTTTGCTTTTTATAATTACACAGCTGCAATGCTCATCCCGTTTTGGACTTTTTTCGGCAGATAATTTGAATGGTGCACAGATTCTTGGGCGAATTATAAGGGTTGATCATGTGAGCAACTATAAAAAGAAAGAAGAAGAAGACGAAGAGACAGAGCGGCAGAAGAGGGAGGCTCGGGGCGTGTGCCGTGCTTTTCAGAGAGGTGAATGTACTCGTGGAGCCGGGTGCAAGTTTTCGCATGATGAGCAAGTATGTTTTGTAGTCCCTGCAGACCAACATCATTTCTCTTCTATTATCTAGATTTTTCTTACTTTATCTGCATTTTGACCACATTAAGAGTAGAAGTAACTAGCTTACTAGGATTTCTACTGGTTTTATTAAGTCTGTTCATGAATGAAAAGTGGATTGTGCTCAACAGAACATAGAATGAATAAGCTTATTTTGGAACTAGGGATCATTTTCATTTTCATTATTTTAGCTGACATCATAGAACCCTGGTGATAGTCTCTATCATCTCTGATCATTATTACATATATAGCCAAGCAGTTGCATGCCTGCAGTCTCTAGTTCTTATTATGTAACTAGCCTTTCACTAAGGGTTCCCGTCATTGTTCATTTTTATAAAACATATAGCACATGTGGTTAACGAAGAATGATCCATTTATGACCTGGGTCTAGTTTCCCTTTTATAGTGCATTTTTGTCACTTTTGATGGTATACTATAGTGTTCAATTTCATTTTTATTGTTTTTCCTCCTTTATGGTTGTTCTTTATATGATTTATTCCCAAAATGTCTAAGCATGTGTCGAACTTTGCCATTCAGTCAACAGGTCTTTAGCTAGAGATATGACATTTTTTTGTAATGGTCAAAATTCAGAGAAAAATATGATGAAATTTGTCCTGCTGCACAGGATTTAACCTTTTCATGGTTGTCGAAATCATGGAGGTTGGTTTTGCAAGGATTGGAGGTAAATGTGTATTTGATTTGTGACAAATTCATCACAAGACCTATTTGTTGCAGAGACCAAGAGTTAGTTCCTCAAGTATATATATTGTTGAAAATATTTGTGCTTGTGTGCATTTAGTCCACTTTATGCAGTTCACAAGGGAAATGAATGAGGAAATTTCATAACTAGGTTGAGGGGATGGGAGTTTTCAGACCATGGTATAGAGAATGATCCAGTTTACTGTCAGATAAGGGTACTGATGCAGAAATGTGGTATTGTGTGCCGTACCATGTTGGGATTTTGGAGGGATTCAATTTGAACTCATTTTAATATAAAGGAAGATGTTAGATTATGCATCATATTGAAGGAACTCAATTATCTCTATTGCTGTTTTTTGACTATTATGTTTCCTGGAAAGGAACTTGTTAGTGTTTGACAATGAAAAGTTATTGATCCAACGATTGAAAACCTTTTTTTGTATGTAATTTGTGGTCTTGGTTTAACGTGTCTATAGTTATGAGTCCTAATTCTCTTGTTAACTTCATTGATTGGTTAGGCTCAAAGTAAGTACAGGTAATGTTTTTGCTTCTTTCCTTTTCCCTCTGGGTTGAGCCTTTAGGCTTTTACTGTATACTTTTTGTTTACTTTGAAGGCGCTATTTTTGGCGTCTCCTCTTTCCTATATATACTATTTATCTTTACCTATCAAAAAAAAAAATTTATGTTTCCTGATCCTCCCAATTATGTTTGTCTAGTCTGCTTTAAGTAGTTTAGAAGGGTAGTGAACATGGAAATTTCATAACTAGGTTGAGGGGATGGGAGTTTCAGACCATGTTATGGAGATTGATCCAGTTTCCTGCCAGAAGGTTTCTGATGCAGAAATGTGGTATTGTGTGTTGCATCATGTTTGGGATTTTGGAAGGATTCCATTTGATCTCATTTTTATATAAACTAAGATGTTAGATTATCCATAACATTGAAGGAACTCAATTATCTCTATTGATGCTTTTTACTGTTGTGTTTTCTGACGCCAATTGCTTGAAGCAGGATTGTGAATACATTCTGTGAACTTGTGTTGTACTTGGTTCTTGCATTGGACTACACATCCTGTTGAATCCCATAGTCCTTGGTTGATACCCCTCAGTATTGGTTGATTGTTAAACAATCAGCATGTGATGTTTAACGCAACCAGTTGTGTCACCTAAGTTGTGTTTGACTTTACTAGTATCCCAGGTACCCATTGATCTGGACCTTTTAGTGGTTAAGCACTAACTTGTTGTGGAGTCAAAAAGTTGGTGTGGATTTGATTAATTCCTAACTAGAACAATCCATATTTTATAATATAAGCTGGGGGATCATGGGATGTTTATGAAGACCAAAAGCTTGGTTTCAACTTTACTATGATTGGCTTGTAATGCGGAGTTGTACTGCAGTTCAGCTTGATTTGAAAAATGGTGTGTTGAAACCAACACTATGTTGGTTTCTGCTTGAACAAGATAACTTGAGGTGATTAGACTTGTTCTGGCTCATTGCACTATCCACAACCCCAAAAGTTCATGGTTGCTGTCAAGAAAACTGAAATGCATTGTACTTGAGAATGCTCACAATTTGTGAATTATGGCTCATTCAAAATGCTACCCTTCAGATTGAATGATTTAGTTTGATGAGTTGGATCATGAATAATCATACAGGAAGACAGATGTGATTTCGTATATTATTTGAAGCTAGGTTTTTTTCTTTGTTATTTTTGTTTCATTTGGTTTCTTTTTCTTTTTTCTTTTTTCTTTCCTTTTTTTTTTCCATTTGTTTTTTTGTTCTTACTCTCCTATCTCTGAATTTTCTTTCCCTTTTTTTTTTTCTCAGGATTCCATATCTTCATGCAGTCTGTTATTCTCAGTTTATTTCTTTGTATGATGCAATTCAAAAATTGAACTGTTTATTGGCTGCTCTATAGTCTCTGAAGGTGCTTATCCATGCCTTTTGTTTTGTAAATCCAGAGAGCTTCAAACACTGGTTGGGGTTCAGAGGATAAAAGTTCCAGGTGGGGACACGACAAGTTTCAGGGTTCAACAAAGAGTGATGGAAGACCTAACAGCATACCAACAAATCGTGTTCATGAGCCTACAGTTGGAGAAGGGCATAGATTTGGCAATAAGGATGCAAGAAGTTCCCGAACAAAGGGCAGTGAGGGGGGAAGAGAAAGCCATCATAGAAGAAGTGAATTGGATATAAGAGACCAAGATGGCAGAGGTCTTGAGAGACAAATGGAACAGAAGGAGAAGGAATTGAATTACAAGGAAGACCAGGATAGGCAAACTACTGAGAGGAGGTCTGGAAGGTCTGATTCAAATCCAAGTGAAGATCATGATAGGAGGGGGGAAGACCAGGATATTAGAGCTACTGAAAGAAGGTCCAGAAGGCATGATTCAAATCCAAGTGAAGATCATGATAGGAGGGGGGAAGACCAGGATATTAGAGCTACTGAAAGAAGGTCCAGAAGGCATGATTTTGAGTCGAATCCGAGAGAAGATGATAGGAAGGAAGAAGACCGGGATAGGCGAGCTACTGAGAGAAGGTCCAGAAGGTCTGAATTTGAGTCAAATCCAAGAGAAGATCATGATAGGAGGGAGGAAAAGAGATCAAGAAGGCATGAGTTGGAATCAAAGCCAAAAGAAGATCATGATAGAAGGGAGGAAAAGCAATCAAGAAGACACGAGTCAGAATCGTATCTAAGAGAAGACCACCGAGATGAGAGAGGGGACAAGCGGTCAGGCCATAGCAGAGATACTGCTTCCCATCGTCATAGAGAGAGATGATCATCCGCATAAAACAGCCATAACATTCCTGAGTGAAACTCACATAGATAGGATCCTCTCTGGTCTTGGAAGCAGAAGCTGTTAGTTTGCTGGGAAGCACTTGTGTGCACCATGATTATCTTCATCCTGTCGTGAAGCATGTGAACCTTTCTGGTTGCCCAAGGCTCCTTATTTTGTTTGGAAATGATTAACCAGCAACCATGGTTCAGCTTCACTGACATTTACTACCTATAGAGGTGTGTCCTCATCAGATTGTTTTGTGGATATTTTCATTATTAATTGATGTACGCTTTAAGTGCAGTTCTGTATGAAAACAAAGTGAAAATATCAATTTTTCTTTTATCAACCATGGAACATTTGGGTTCCATATTATGTTGTTGGACAATGAGGTACCTTTTCAGCGACAAGCCTGGAGAGCTCACGCCAGAGGCAATAGGCTACAAGGCATCATGAGCCTCCTTTGTGCTGAGACCCCGGGAATGTAAAGTGGACCATGACTGGGCCCAGACCTGAAGCAACCTTGGGCTTCTAGTCTATGTGATCTTATTCCTTAATGAGGACCCAAGGTGTCAGGGTCTTGAATAGTAGCCTTATTTACATTGCCTTATAACGGCTATACGACTATAACCCCTCGATCCATCACCATTCACCTTTAAAAGTTACCAGACTCTGGTGTCCCAAATTAATGTGTTCAGTCACACTTAGAAATCACCCCCACAATTTGGTATCCCCAATTCATTGGCCCAAAGCTTTGAATTCTTCATCTAGCGTCTCAAAATCCTCTTGATTCAACTTCAAAGAGGCTTCAATGGTTGTAAGTTGTCACTGGATGTGGCTCAGGGTGGTATCATATGCCTCATTCCTTGCCTTACAACTTATAGATTGAATCTTCCTAGAAGATCAAGTTAGCTGATCTAACTCCTATTTTGATTTGAAATGGTCACCGGTCTGTCTTGCACAGAGTGCCATCCTATGATAAAATATAACAAAAGACCTTTTATCATACGGTGACACTGACCCAAGCTGTTGTGTCCTTGTCTGAGCCAACTCATGTTGCATGGTGATGAGTCTTCTGTGTCCTCTTTTTTTGACTAATTTTGCTTTGCTTCAAAGAATGTCCAAAACTTCTCTACCCAACTCCTTACTTTTCGTACTAAACCTATCCACTTGACTCAAGGGAGCCAGCTGGTCATACAGTGTATTAAGGATCAATATGGGGTCATGCATGAACTCAGGAGAGAACATCGGCCTTCAACAAAGATGAAGATACCCTTCAACACTTGTGACCCTTTAACATAAATCATTCTAATAGATGACACCAGAATAAAGGTAGTGGTACAGTTTTGGTACCAATTTTTCATGATAAAACTAATTGGTTATCTGTTGAACTGCTCAACTACTGAAAGGGAAACCAAGGTCTTTGCAGCCAGTCCAAACGTTTTTTCAAAAACAAAAATTACGCTGTAAAGTCCTTCACCCTTTAACCGTTTTCACATGAGAGCTCATTAATGAACATGAGAAGGGTTATGGCTCTTCCATCACCATCACTGGTCTTTTATCATCGATGTCCCAGCAACTTGGGTTCATGCGTCAAGCACTTTTAGCCCTCCTAGCAGGAAACTTATCCAAGACAACTCATTTTCAGATGGTTTTGGAGCCTTCATTTCAGACCAATGATCATCCCTATCTCCTTATCCTCTTCTTCCTTCTTTAAACCATCACATTTACCTTTAGCAATGTCTCCGTCATGCTCTCCCTTTTTCAAGGTTTCAGTAATGCGTGGTTTGCTTCTCGTGTTCAGTTTTCACAATTCTAATCGTGCATGTTCTCTTTTTCTTGCTGATGTGATATCTTTTGTGGGCGTTTAGTCATCCTGCAGTAAGTTTCTAGCTTTCCGACTCGGTCTACTTGTGTATGAATAATCACACTAGCTTTTGATTTTTCTTCTATGGCTTGTTCTTCCTTTGGAAAAGTCGTCTATTTTTGTTTCTTCAGTCTTTACGACACTTCCTCACTGCTCCATGTAAAAGGCATTTGAAGGAAGAGATGTTTTGAGGGATTGGGGGGTAGCTAGAGAGCTGTAATCGGATAGCAATGCATTTTAGCTCCTTCAGTGTGATGAAGTTGTGTAAAATGAAGAATGGTGATCACCATCAGAAAGAAGCAGAAGGTATGAAATTCATCTTACTTCTCTTCTGGGCCAAATTGTGACTGGAATTTTCATCATGGTTTGTTTGCAAATAACAAATTCTTTCTAAAATGATTACACCAATTCGGGAAGTCTTGCCGTAACTATGCAACTAGATTGTTTTATAACATTTTTCAGAATTAATGCCAGTTGGCAAATGATTCATCAATTCATCGCATTCTAGTTTTCTTGGTTGGAGTAAGCTCCTTTTGATTTTATGGACTGTTGGACATTGATTTTGTTCTCACTAGCAGTTCACCTAGTTTTATTATTGTTGCTATTTCATTTTTGTGTATTTGTTTTTAAGCAGAGATTGCTGGTAAAAATGTGAGGCTCTTTTCCTATAATGCATTGAGATCAGCAACACGGAACTTCCATCCATCTAACCGAATAGGCAGAGGTGGCTTTGGAATTGTTTATAGGGTGAGGCTGATCATCTTTCTGTATCCTTCATATCTATGTTTTTGCCTCGATCAGAACAGAAATGGAATCACTGTCGGTACAATTTTGGTATTGTCTATGAAGATTTGTCCTTGAATTACTGTATTTTTTTGCTTATGTTCTTAGGGAGTTTTGAGGGATGGAACTCAAGTTGCTGTGAAGTCTCTCTCTGTTGAATCTAAGCAAGGAAAAAGGGAGTTCTTAACTGAGATTGACATGATTTCAAATATACAACATCCATGCCTTGTTCGACTTATTGGTTGTTGTGTTGGGGGTGGTAGTCGAATGCTGGTCTATGAATATCTGGAGAATAAAAGTCTTTCAAGTGCTTTACTCAGTAAGTCCATTAACTTTCACAGCCCAGAAAAATTTGAATTTTAAGGTCCAATGTCTGTTGAAGACAATGACTTAACACATGCTTATGTTTGTGAGTTGAATTACTCCTAAGAAAATCTTTGTTGTCTTTACCTTGTCCTTTACCTAAGAAAATGAGAGGACTCCAAGATTAGGCTAAACCAACTTATGCACAGCATCTGCTATTTCAGGTTCGAAGTCTAAACGAATTGTTTTAGATTGGCCTAAGAGGGCTGCAATCTGTACAAGCACCGCTCACGGTCTTGCATTTCTTCATGAGGAAGCTGAACCCCGAATTATTCATCGAGATATCAAGGCCAGTAATATACTTCTTGATGGAGACCTTAATCCTAGAATTGGGGATTTTGGGCTGGCCAAACTTTTTCCAGAAAATGTCACTCACATTAGTACTAGAGTGGCAGGAACCATGTAAGCATATACTATGCACCATAGGACTGAGAAACAACGTCCATTTGTTTACTATTGTTATTGGTATTACCCCTACTGTAATGTATCTCCTATCTGTATGCATGCAGGGGATACATGGCACCGGAGTATGCATTGTCAGGAAGGTTAACAGAAAAGGCTGATGTCTACAGTTTTGGTGTGCTCATGCTTGAAATTATTAGTGGTAGAAGTAGTAGCAAGGCTGCATTTGGGGAGAATCTTCTGGTCCTAGTGGAATGGGTACGTATCCATTCTTATCCAAAAAACCATGAGAAGTTAAACTTTCTTCTTTACCCTTTTCAGATGACATCATTCTCTGTTTCTGTAGAGATTCAGTCTTTCAGATACAAAAATTTTCTGGGCTTTGGTCTTATTCAACTGTTTTACATGATACAACCAAATGGAAAATTTTAAACTCTTCAGCCAAACTAATTTGATTCTATGGAGTGAATCAGGGACACAAGATATATGATTTCATAGCCTATAACTATTGGGATTGCCGAATTCACTCTCCAGCTATACATATTTATGTTGTTTTTAAGCAATATATGATGCCTGAGTGCCTGATGAGTTGGGGTGCTGATGATACAGACATGGAAACTGAAGGAAGACAACAGTCTGTTGGACATGGTTGATCCAGAACTGGTTGAGTACCCTGAGGATGAGGTTTCATGTTTCATCAAGGTGGCACTGCTGTGCATCCAAGCGGTGTCTTGGCAGAGGCCCACCATGACGCAAGTTCTGCAAATGCTCTCCAAAGAGGTCAGCCCGGATTCAATGGCGCTAACACGGCCAGGCTACTACAAGCATTCAGATGGTGGGATTGGCCATTCATGGATGACTTCTTCTGAGGTACCAAAAAGAAAGCAACTGATAAATCCCCTTGTTACTTCGACCCGTGTAAGCAGCTGTTCTGTAAGCATTACACAGGTGCTGCCTAGGTGAAAGAATTTAAGACTAGTTCCCTGTGAACAGGATCTCATTCATTTGCTTCTTTCATTAATGATTATTTCTTTCGCTATTGGAAAGCTAGGTTGATCAAAAAGAAAAAATGAGAAAAGGAAAAAAGTTTTGGCCATGTATAATCGTTTCTACTAGTTCTCATTCTTGGCTTGTTTGTCACCTTAATGAGCAGAAACCGCTTTCTTTGATTCAATCCCAAAAGATTTCATCAATTAGAGGAGCCTCTTCTTCTGTCTATTCCCCAATTGGCTACTAGCCTGCTCATGAAGTAGGATGCGTTGGCCTACCTTTATCCTGCTGGATTTCCTAAGCTGATGAACAAACATATGAAGTTATTCACATAATCACAAAATTTGGTGAGGGTCGTTTGTGTTGGTGCCACTTTTCTTCTACACAAGCATCTGATGCCAACTTTACTAAAAAGGGCTTTTCAAGTGCAACAAATCTCTTTTACTAAAAATAGCTTTTATGCAATGAAAAAGTTAAAAGACATGTTAAATGACATTTCACTTCTAATAAAGTGCTTCTTGAAAAGAATTCATGGGAAAAAAGAAGCAACACAGGAGTTACTAAATCAACAACTCATCTCCTCCAAAAATTAGCTTGACCTAGTATTCCTTTGGGTCACCATCCAACCACCAACCAATCTAAAGCTTAATGGAGGACTTCAGGGTAGAATCTTCCAGATGACACCAGTGGAAGAGAAGGCTTGAATCATACCTTTCACCTTTAGCTTTATAGAAAACATGGGATACCATTGTTCCCCAAGACTTCAACTGAACTTGGGCTCTTGGTGCTTCTCGAATGTAAATACTCTTCCGAGCACTAGTAACATCATAATGGGACTGGGTGAAATCTTCATAACTAATTCTTCCATAATCGACAACAATCCATACTCTTGAAGAATAATTCTTTCATAATCACCAATAATCCATACATGAGCAATGCCCTTCTCTGAAATGGTGGAACCTATACCGGTCTCTCAAAAGAATCTCTCTATCATAAAGCTTGGACACAAGCTTCGCAACTGAGTGGCAGTCCCCACAAACTCGGAGATTCTTCACAATTCGAATTGGTTGAGATTGGCCTGTACTAATAAGCCCAAAAGCAATTGCTAACTTCTCACTGTGAAGGAATAGTGCCTGCTCTTTCACATCATCTTCTTCAACAAGCTGTAGTAGGTGGGACTTGTTTGGCACATATCCAATGGTTTCTAATCTTGCCACAATCTCATCCAGCTTCGCATAGATTTTCTTGGATGAAGGATGGGAATTATCTCCCACTAGAAACTCATGAACAATACCATCAACCTCTATTGAGCTACAACCTGGTTCTTTCTTCAGTCCAACATCCCTCATAAGCTTCCTTAACCCAGAAACTCTATCCCATTTCCCTGCTTTAGCATATATATTTGATAAGAGTACATAGGCTCCATGATTTCCAGGCTCTAACTCAATCAGTTGGCTACAAGCCTGTTCAGCAAGTACTACATTTTCATGAATTGTACAGGCTCCAAGCAGGGCCCCCCATACAGAAGCAGCTGGGGCCATTGGCATTTTCTCTATCAATTCCACAGCTTCTTCCAACAGGCCTGCTCGACCAAGAATATCAACCATACAAGCATAATGCTTGACTCCAGGCAAAACCCCATAAACTAGCTCCATTTGATTGAAGAAAGTCCTGCCTTCCTCCACTAATCCCGCGTGGCTACAAGCACATAGTATATTAGTAAAAGTCACAGCATTGGGCTTGACCTTATCCTCTTGCATTTTTGAAAACAAATCTATTGCATCCTTGCCATGCCCATGCATTGCCAAACCTGCAATCATGGCACTCCAAACAAACACATCTTTCTTTTCCACTGAATGAAATACCACGAGTGCCTTCTGCAGATCCCCGCACTTACAGTACATGTCAATAAGTGAGGTAGTGAGATGGCAGTTTAACTTCATTCCCTGCTTCTTTATGTACACATGGATCCATCCACCTAAATCCATTGCTCCCAACTGAGCACAAGCCGAAAGTGTGCTAACAAGAGTGACCTCATCAGGTTTTGCAGTTTTGCTCAGCTGCAATTCATGGAAAAGCTTCAAAGCCTCCTTTGGCTTACCACACTGTTCATAGGCAGATATGAGGGCATTCCATGCAGCAATATCTTGATTAGGCATTGCATCAAAAATACCCTGAGCCGCATCATACTCCCCTATTTTAGCATACCCAACGAGCATAGTTGTCCATGAGACAATATCCTTCTCCGGCATCTTATCAAACAATCTCTTTGCATCCTCAACACTCCCACACTTTGTATACATATCAAGCATAGCATTACTCAAAGTCAAGCTCTCACCAATCCTGTTCCTCTCAATATACGAATGCACCCACCTCCCAAACTCAAAGTCCGACTTCTTGGCACAAGCTGACAAAACCCCCACCATTGTTATGCCATTAGGTTTCACATTCTGCGTCTCCATTTCCCGAAACAACTCCAATGCCTCCTCCGGACAACCCCCCTGCACAAAAGCTGTAATCATCGAATTCCAAGAAACAACATCCCTCCTAGGCATATTCACAAAAACTCTATACCCCAAACCCAACTCTCCACACTTGGCGTAAAAATGAATCAGAGAATTAAGAATGAAGACGTCCGAACCCAGCAACACCTTAATCACCATTCCATGAAAAGCCTTCCCTGTAAACAACTCCTCAAGTTCCGACGCGGCTTTGATCAGAAAAGGGAAAGTGAATTTGTCAGGAAAATCAGGAGATTGATGAAGCATTCGTAAGAAGATTAAGAGGCTCTGATGGGGATTAGAACTGGAAGCATAAGCGCGAATGAGAGTGTTCCAAGTGTAGAGATTTGGGTGGGGAATTTGGTCGAACACTTGCTGGGCATAATCGAGGCTGGGGAAGGGAGAGAGAGCGGCGGCGGTGATGAGTCTACTGGCGGAGAAGGGGTCGAAGAAGAGACCAGTACGGAGCATCTGGGCATGGATTTGCTTCAATTGTTTCGTTTCGGAGCATTGGTCGATGAGTGAAAGTGTCGGGTGGTTGGCGAAATATCGGTCGTTATTGAGGGTTATGGAGTTGGGGTTTGGGGTTGGGAGGGAGTGGGAACGTGGAAGAGAGACGAGACAGGGGTCTGGGATTGCCATGCATCCTCCTTGTTCCAAGTTCCAACCACCGTTTCGTTTTTCCTTTAACTAATTTTCTCTGGTCCGGTTTTTGGTGGACATCATCTTTGTTATTCAAAACAGGTCAGTGCGACACCGTTTCGTCAACCGGAGAAAACGAAATTTCCAACACATCTGCTACAATATTTGAAAAAATAAAATCTTAAAACACTTTTAAGCGCATCAAATAACCAACGAAGATGCATATGCACACAAAGTATGTCATTAAGATTTTTGGATGACGTATGCCAACATAGCTTTGTAATCAACTACAATCAAAGATGAAACCATTATGATAGCTCCTTGTTCTCGTCGAGGTATCAATATCAAAATCAGGAATGGATTATGAATATAGAGCAAAACAAATTCTAAATAACTTTCTATTCTTGATAATGTCGACAAAGAAATAAAAATATTTATATTAATCCGTTCAAATCAATTTCGTAATTTCAACATGCACGACACAATCTTTTATTCTATCCACCCCTAATTTATATTTTTATCAAGTCCAATATACTTGTGGTGTGGTAGACCACATTCGTACATGTCTCGCAACGCCCAACACCCAGTCAACTCAACCATTTAACAATGAACACCTTTTTTTTATTCTCAAGTTAAGGAGAAAAACCACGTGATTAGATTAAGCGATACACTAGTCAATGGGGATGATATCAGTGATCAGCCGTCCAAGGAAATTAGAGGAAGATCCACCCTCCATCATAGCCTTCCTACTCATCTCTCCCATTTCCTTCACCTTCCTCACCATGCTATCATGCTTCATCACACATCTTATCGTACCATCTATCTTTTTGGCTATTACCACTTCATCCCCACGCTATCTATGGTCTAGTCTCATCTCCACTACTAATCCCAGTTCCTTCACCAGTCCAAAGACATTCAACTGTTGTTCTTGTTGTAAACTTCAATATCAACCCAAAACCAAAAATCTCATGTTAAATCATAAAGAAAACATGTCGATTAGATTAGAGAATGTAGACAAACCTGAATCCATTGTCGGTCTTGAAGAAATATGGTTCTTCTAAGACAATAGAGGAGGAAACCACCTTTCTGTTTTCTCTCTTATGATGGGAGGCAGGAGAGGGAACGTTTTGTATTTTTGGAAAAGAAAACTAAAGACACCAAAAATCAATTTCCTTTTCCCTTTTATTAATTTCCTCTATGCCTTAGGGACCATACCCATTGGGCTGTTGGGCCACATGTATCTTAGGTCCATCATGTAAGACACATGTGACTTGGGCTCTATACATAAGGTGACCCATACTTAATAAATATAAATTGAATATGTATAGATAGCTTAATCATAAACAATTATTAATATATGTGAGTCCATAGTTATTCTAACAATCTTCCACTTGGACCACATATATTACCGAATAATGTTCTTGATAATACTTTATTGAGCTCATCTTTGCTATCTTATCCAAATATCCTTAAACAATCTGGTCTACTAATTATGTTAACACGGGATTAAAGCAATCTTCGTTAATCATAACTATAACTAGACTCATCAATGATCACAACATTAACAAATTGGCAACATCGATCAAGTATGGATGTGTAGCATGGAAATTATATAAAATGAGATCTTTAATATGTCTATTTCCAATTGGTCCTACTTTATGACTAAAAATAGTCAAATTCCATTTTCAACACTTAATGCTAAACTGCTTCTGAAAGTCATCATTTCAATTCAAAGTATTCAAATTTAATAGTCTTTAAAACTAAAGTTTGTACAGATAACACAAACATAACAATACATCAAGAAAACAAACACAAAACCCAAATACAAACTCCCACTATACTGACGTATCATTAATATGTACAACACCCATATGTGTGACATGCTCATGAAATACTTTGGTTGGCAAACCCTTAGTGAGCGGATCCACAATCATGAAGTTTGTGCTTATGTGTTTGATTGATACTTGAAGACTCTGAACTCTTTCTTTTACAACCAAGAACTTGATGTCAATGTGTTTGGACTTTGACGAACTTCGGTTGTTCTTATAATACAATTCAGCAACCTTATTATTACATCTGATTCTCAATGGTTTCTCAATCTCATCAACAATGCGCAACTCAGTGATAAAATTTCGAAGTCATATCCCATGGTTTGATGTCTCATAGCAGACTATGAATTCTGCCTCCATAGTGAAGGAAGCAATAAATGTTTGTTTAACGCTTTTCCATGAAACTGCTCCTCCAGCCAACATGAAGATGTAGCCTGAAGTAGATTTCATGTTGTCAAGACATCCCGTGAAATTGGAGTCCAAATATCCCACGATCTCTAAATTATTAGATGTTCGATATGTGAGGATATAATCTTTAGTTCTCTGTAAATACCGCATAACTCGTTTTGCCTTTTTCCAGTGATCCATACTTGGGTTACTTAAATATCTGCCCAATATTCCAACAATGTACGCAATATCCGAATGCGTACAAACTTGTGCATACATGAGACTTCCTACTGTCGAGGCATAGGGAAACCTCTCTATATCATTCCTCTCAAGTTCATTTCTTGGACATTGGTGCAAACTAAATTTATCGCCTTTTGTCACAGGTGTGTCTCCTGGTGCACAATTGCTCATGCCAAACCTACTTATCTTATCAATGTAGGACTTTTGTGATAGCCCAAGTATACCTCTTGAACGATCCCTATAGATCTGTATACCCAGCACAAAAAATGCATTACCAAGATCCTTCATGTCAAATTTACTGGATAGAAATCGCTTGGTTTCATGGAAAAGTTCCATATCACTACTTGTAACTAGAATATCATCTACATATAGCATCAAGATAATGAATTTGCTCCCATTGAACTTGAGATATATGCATTGATCAACAATATTCTCCTTAAAACCAAATGAAGTAATCACCTGATCAAACTTTCGATACCATTGTTGGAATGTCTACTTTAAACCATATATGGACCTTTTTAATTTGCATACAAGTTGCTTTGAATCGTTAGACTCAAAGTTCTCCGATTGCACCATGTATATTGTCTCATCAATGTTACCATTAAGAAACGCAGTTTTAACGTCCATTTGATGCAATTCTAAATCATAATGAGCCACAAGTTCCATGATGATTCTAAAGGAGTCATTTGGCAAAACCAGTGAAAATGTCTCCTTATAATCAATGTCTTCCTTTTGAGTAAAACCTTTTGTGACTAGGCGTGCCTTATACCTTACAATGTTGCCTTTTGAATCTCGTTTGGTCTTAAAAATCCATTTGCAACCAATCGATTTTACACCTTCAGGCAACTTTACTAAGTCTCAAACACCATTGTTTTTCATTGATTTCATCTCATCCTTCATGGCTTCTATCTACTTTTTAGAATTAGAACTTTGTTTGACTTGACTAATTGAAATTGGATCATCTTCATACAACATAATCATCTGAAATTGTACTTCTCCTTTCTCTAGTGGATCTTCTCAGTGGCATTTGTACTTGAGGTTCTTGAGGTTGTTGAGTTACCTCTTCATGAACTTGAATTGGTTCCACAACTTGAGTAGGAGGAATTTCAGGTGTGTCTACAATTTGTATTATTGGTTGTATATTCTGGATAGTGTCATCAAACATAATATGACCATGTCCAGTTGCAATAATAGGAATATTAACAGACTCCTCTTCAAAGACCACATTTCTTAATGGCTTTCTCTCACTTAACTCAACATCCTCAATGAACTTAGCATTGCCCATTTCAAAGAAAAACCTAGTTAAGGGATCATAAAACTTGAAACCTCTCGACCTTTCAGAATACCCTACAAAGTAGCAACTCATAGTTCTAGAGTCTAATTTTTTTTCATTTTTTGCTTGTAAGGCCTAGCCTCAGCTAGACAACCCCTGACATACAAATGCATAATACTAGGTTTCTTGCTAGTCCATAGCTCATATGGGGTTTTGGCTACTGCTTTGCTTGGGACTCTGTTCAAAATGTAAATTGCAGTTTTGATAGCTTCGCCCCAAAATGATTCTAGCAAAATAGAATGATTGATCATACTCTTTACCATATCCTTAAAAGTACGATTTCGTCTTTTTGCTACACCATTTTGGCTTGGAGCCCCTAGCATGGTGTACTAAGGGACGATACCACACTGCATCAAATATTTGGTGAATGACCTTGGATGTTGTTCACCAAATCCTTCATATCTACCATAATATTCACCTCCACGATCAGATTTAACGACCTTTATTTTCTTGCCTAGTCGGTTCTCAACTTTGGCTTTAAAATTCTTGAACACATCCAATGACTAAGACTTCTCATGAATCAAATAAAGATAGTCATAACGTGAGTAATCATCAATGAAAGTGATAAAATATTGTTGTCCATTCCAAGAAGGAGTAGGAAATGGACCACAAATGTCCGTATGTATCAATTCCAAAACGTCACCACACCTATTAGCATTTTTTTTCCTCACATTTGTTTGTTTACCCTTAATACACTCTATACTGGATCAAGAATTCCTTCTAACACAAGCCTTTGAATACGTTGATTTGAAATATGACCTAAATGTCTGTGCCATAACATTGATGAATTCTCATTTGTTAACTTTCGCTTAATGTCATAATTACTTGAATGCAAGGTTTCATTACCATTAGAAGCATTTATGTTCAATTTGTATAACTTATCTATTAGACTACCAGTACCAATAACACTTGAATTTAGATAAAGACTAACCATTCCATTTCCAAATGAACAAAAATATCCATATTTGTCCAAACATGAAACAGAAATTAAATTTCGTCTAAACGTCTCCTCTAAATCCAAAATACAACCGGAATCTAACTGTAATCTAAAAAGACCAATAGCCTTCACTGCAGCCTTGTCATTTCCCACATAGATGTATCTTTCACCATAAGTTGGGATTCGACTCCTTAGGCAACCATGCATCGTGACACTTATGTGAGTAGTTGCACTCGTATTTATCCACCAAGTGTCAATAGGTACTATAGCTAAATTGATTTCTAAACAAACAAAATTGAGAAGTGTACTTTTCTTTTCACGCCAAGCGGCGTATTTATTACAAGCCTTCTTCATATGACCAACCTTCTTGCAAAAGAAACAAGTGATCTCCTTATCTTGTTGCTTTTGCACCTTTTGCTCAGATGTCCCAAAATATGCAGTTTGTTTTCCCTTATTGTCCCTCTTTCCTTTCTTATTAGTACCATGTCCTTGAGATGTGGAAGCCAAGTGAGCACTTTCTATCTTCTCTTGTTTCAGTCTCTCCTCCTCTTGCACACACTGAGCAATAAGCTCATTCAGAGTCCATTTTTCCTTTTGTGTGTTGTAACTCATCTTGAATGGACTAAATTGTGTAGGCAGAGAGATCAAGACCAAGTGCACGAGTATGTCTTTTGACAACTCTAACTTTAGTGTCTTGAGTTTAGTCACAAGATTAGACATTTCCATAATGTACTCCATTATATTCTCTTTCCCTTTGTACCGCATGGAGACATGCTTACTAAGAATAGTGCTTGTCTCGACCTTTTCATTTGCAACGAATCGGTTTGCTATCTGGTCCAAGAATGTTTTGGCTTGGGACTCCTTAGGTATTGCACCCCTTATAGCTTCCTAAATTGAGTGCTTCATTATTATTAGACTCATCCGATTGGATCGCTCCCATTTTTCCATAGCAGCCCTTTGCTCAGCAGTGCTAGCATCAGTAAGGTTTGCAGGGCGATCCTCCCTTAATGCATAGTCCAAATCCATGCACTCGAGCACAATCATAACGTGTTCCTTCCATTTCTTGAAGTTTGTGTCATTAAGCATAGGAATGTTATTAACATTAGCAGATATAGAAGATGTTGAACAATAACAATAAAGCTCACAATTAGTCACAAAAATATCATACATATATGAATAAATAAAAATTTAACATATATATATATATATAATGCATGTGGGCCCATCACAAGATACCTAGCACAAACATTTATATTTAGTCTTTGGACAAAAATATCAACTTGTAATTGGTATTCTTTTACAAAATTAGTTCATAAATATTGACTATAGAACCAAAGCAATATGTTTGTCTTTAGACTAACATATAGTATGCAAGGTAAACTTTATATGTCACACATTTATGACTACTTTATTTATTATTATATTAAAATAATATTCCTTTGGGCTAATTATTTTACACAATAATAACATGTTTACATATTTCAAAAATAAATAAAATTATATAATAAAAGTTACTTTGGCAACAAATATACATAACTCATTTATTTTAAAATATTAAACACAAATATAGCAAGGCAAGGTGTATCTATATATATATATATATTGTCCTTAGATTTCAAGAGTCCAGGGCTTTTACGTGTACTCTTTGTTTTAAAGAGGAAAAATTAAAAAAAAAAAAAATCTTGTCTTGTTGTCTTATTCCTAAAGTTATATAGTAAATATATCCAGGTCGAAAAGTAAATGAATTATAGTTCCAAGGATATGCAATGATGGTTTAGACTATTCCATAGCCATAATCTCTACACACTTTTCAACTATTATTCAGACTATTTCATAGCCATAATCTCTACACACTTTTCAACTATTATTGAATCGTATCCTCAAAAGTGGCGTTTGTCTATTCAGGAGCCACGTGTCCAAACACAATTAGAGAACCATGCAATCGACACTGCAAGCACCACCAAGGTTTTCCGGCGTAATTGATTACTACTCAAAAAGTGCTATTTGATAGCTTGTAATTAATCCTTTTAAACACTTTTGAGTAGTAGTTAGTGCCTTTTAACCCAATTAGCATGTTAAGGCCCCTTTCAATCAATTCTAATCAAATTGTGTAAGTTTTGGTGTTTTTGTTAGTAAATTGATCACCAAAGCATTATGAGATTGAGGAGAGTTTTATGGAATCCTTGGCAAGCAATGGGAAGCTCAAATTCATGAAGAACCAAGATTTGGAGCTCCATAGCCCTTTGCTAAAGTCGTTCAAAGTATGCAAGGAGAGAAGCAAAGAGGAGAAAAGCAAAGAAGAAAACAGAGGACAGCAGCTGCAGTCTTCTTTTGCACTTTTGGAGCACTTCCCGAAGTCCATTTTCTACATGCTATATACCATTTCAAAGCTCAGGAAGTCAAGAATCCAATGCTTCAAACCATGTGCAATTTGGATCTGAAATGAGGAAGTTACAGCCATTGGAAGCCAATCACTCCAAGCTGAAGGAAGGCTTCAGAAAAGTGCTGCGGAATCAGCACTTTTGTTGCGGAATGGTTTCGCAGCCTTTTTGCACAGTGCCATGGATTTCCCCTGAAGCTTCACGCCGCGATGGAAGCCAAACACCACATGATGGAAGTCCACTTTGCTAAGGTGTTGAAGCAGCTGGCTGCTATGAAGAAATTTCGCAGCCCTTCTTGTGCACCTGCGAAATCTCGCAGACCTCACTTGTCACCTGCGAAGTGGTCCTGAGTGCTTCCCGATATTTGTAACCGACACTTGGGGATATTTTTCATTAGATTTTTGTTGCCTAAATGCCCAAATTCTCCTTGTAAACCACCAGTGATAGAATTCCTTAGTTTTTAAGTTAGGAATTTGGCAAAAATATCAAGGTAATAGCTATCATTGTAATTGTGGTATAAAGGGAGCCCGAGGAGCCTGTGCTGTTGGTTGGATCCTTTGTACAGTTTTGGGAAGAAAGAAAAATACAGAGCACTTGCTCTGTTTTTCCTATATATTCTTGTCTTCTCTTTCATATTCTTTTTCTTGCTAGCCAAACATTCTCTGAGATGTTTTCTCAGAGGATGAGAGGCTAGACTCTTTGTTTCTTGGAGCTAAGGTAACCGGGTAAGTTTCCACATGCATAAATTGGAAGTTTTGTTGTTTTAGTGTTTAATGAAGAGAAAGTGTGCCTGTTGATGGTTTTTATCTTTTTAGTTAACTTAAAACTCCTTTAAATCACCTGGGCCAACACTTGGTAAGGCAAGTGATCTCCATCCATGGAGATTCACTAGTTTACCCCTTGCGAGCCTTTGGGAGGTGACTTGAAGGTAGGATTTTCTAGAATTGCCAACACTTGGTAAGCTTTTGGACTCCAAGGAGACATCCATTAGTTATCTCTTGCGAGCTTTTGACGGGTAATCCAAGGTTAAAGATCACCTTGAATGGCAAGTGCTAGGTGAGAGGTATGAGCCATTGCAAGGTGCATCAGTGAGAGGGATTTAGTGTTTGAACCCATTAATGGGAAGCATTTGTGCAGCACCTGTTAGAGAATTGACTTTATGTTAATTCTCTAATATGAGGAAAAGAAACAAGTGACCGGAACTCTCCTTTTTGTATGATGAATCTGAGCCTAGTGATCTGAAACTCCAAGAAACACTTTTCTTTGTAAGTAAAATCAGCCATTGTTTTTTGTTAGCTTAAAACCTTTCCTTTTTCATTCAAGCATCTTTATGTTTTCCTTTAAAGCTAACCTTGAAATGAAAATGCACCAATTCAGCTTTGAATTAGTATCATTTGTGAAGTGAAAACCCATCCCAGTGAACGATTCTAGAGCCACTATGCTATAGTAGCTTTGTCTTTGCTATCCTAGTATATGGTGTAATAGGTTATAAATTTTGTTGATTAATCCCTCAATCAAGGAGCACCAGCTGGACACGAATCAGCTGAGACACCAATTAGGCATGAATCAGTAATCGCTGATTAGGTTCGCCGGCGCAATCACTAGCTGGGTTTGCCGATGCAATCGCCGGTTGGGTTTGTCGGCGCAATCGTTGGTTGGGTTTTTTTTTTAATTTTTGTTTTAGATTCAGAAAAAGAACCCAACCTAGAAAAAATTCCCAGATTTTGTCAAGAAATTTCTTGCCATAATATGCCATATGGGAGAAAAATCATGTAACTTTGAATCAACATGCATTTCTTAATGATTCAACATGTGTGGCTCTGATACCACTTGTTGTAAACTTCAATATCAACCCAAAACCAAAAATCTCATGTTAAATCATAAAGAAAACATGCCGATTAGATTAGAGAATGTAGACAAACCTAAATCCATTGTCGGTCTTGAAGAAATATGGTTCTTCTAAGGCAATAAAAAAGGAAACCACCTTTCTGTTTCTCTCTTGTGATAGGAGGCAGGAGATGGAACGTTTTGTATTTTTGGAAAAGAAAACTAAAGACACCAAAAATCAATTTCCTTTTCCCTTTTATTAATTTCCTCTATGCCTTAGGGACCATACCCATTGGGTTGTTGGGCCACATGTGTCTTAGGCCCATCATGTAAGACACATGTGACTTGGGCTCTACACATAAGGTGACCCATACTTAATAAATATAAATTGAATATGTATAGATAGTTTAATCATAAACAATTATTAATATATGTGAATCCATAGTTATTCTAAGAGTTATGCATACATGGGTCAGGTTGCCATCGGCCCATCGGTACACTGTTCCATATGTTCTCTAAGATGGAGTTCCACCCGTAGTAGGATACGAACCCTCCTATAGCTTTGTGGGCCAGGACTTCCATTTGCGGTGCCCAACCACAAATCATTCTCCTCTCTCCGATTCGATCCAGGAACCCCTCAGGCAAGATCTCGCCGAGTTCCATGCCATTAGAGCTTCCACCAAGTTTGCCATCCAGCCTCAGCAGATGCCCAGGAGAGCTTGTGGCCGCTACGCTCGAGCCCAAGCGCGATTTCCCTCACTTGGGGCGCGTCGAAGTTACCCATGCTTCCAAAGCAGAGGAACACCACAAACAATTCCAGCTGAGCGTCTAGCCACCCAATGATCTTACTGTGGTCAACCCAGTCTGAACCGGAATGAGCCGTACCCCCAAAGTTAAGAACCGGTCCTACCGTGTACACCGGGGGGAGGGGGTTTGACCATCAGCGAACGACTCAACGGCGTAAGGCTCCAACTCAGAAACATATTTACTATAATGCCCTTAGCCTCTTTGAACCTCTGTGCAAACTTTATGAAAGCAGCGTAACCACCATGCTTGTTACTCACGGCTTCAGGCAAAAAGCGAATAGGGACTGGGTTAACGAAACTCGGGAGCTCCAGATCAGGATCCGAGTCTTCAAACTCAGTGCCGATTTGGCTATGGCGAGTTGGGGGGGAGAGCATGAGGCCAAGAAAACCAGCACCGAAGGTGAAGTATAGGTAAGAAGGGAGGCCTAGTTGGTTGGCCACATCAATCATGGGAAGCCAAAAGAAATCAAGGACTAACCCGGCGAGTAGGACTGACTCTGGGGAAGAGCGAGATGACATGAGGTGGGTGATGGCGTATTTGACGTGAGAGATGTAGCTTTCAATGAAAAACAATGTGTAGTGTTCAATGGATTTAAGGAAGATATCATGGGGTGATGGGATGGAGGGTGATCGATATGAGGGAGGTCAATGAAATGGAGACAAGTTTCAGGGGCAAGAAGAGATTTGTTGTATATATCCGGATAAGGATTGAGTGATCAACTCATTTGGAGGATGGTAACAGAAAAAGTGATCGTCCGTGTGAATTAAGCACTTTGCGAATTCCACGGCGGATATGTGGTGGCCAGCGGCGGGAGTTGGGACGAACACCAGCTCTGTTTTCTTCATCTCCGTTGTCTGCTCTTTAATCTTTCTACTTCCTACCCCAGGTGCAAGAATATTTAACCTCCATAATTTCTGCTAAATCACATGATCATACCTCCACACATTCAAGATAGCGCAATCCCTTGTCATAAAGAGGAAAGAAATTCCTATATCAAACTTCAGAGATATTTTATTTAGAAGGCAAATTGTCAAAGCCCTTAAATTCTAGGTATCAATATTGACAATATCACGGTCCCAAATGTGTATGGAAGAGGACCCGCAACCTAAAATATCTAAAGAATGATGTGACACTCTCTGGACTTCATTGCATAGGCAACAAGAACGGGGAAGTGGATAAGAAACGAACATGAGAGGAGGGTGCGGTTCCTCTCCCTGCCAGCAAGACACCAACAAATTGAGCTCCATTGGTTTCTTGTAACATTACGGTTCATGATTCGTCTTTCAATCCCTTAGGTAGATATTCTATAGTTTATTTTCATTAAAAATAAAAATAAATAGCATGTGGAAGGGACATGTCTTTGTTATTTAAATTAATTATGGTTATAATTGAGGGTTTGGCTAATATATTAAAGGACTTTTTTTTTTGTACCTAACAAAATCAATCATATGGTGTGAAGTATATATTTTTAGGTTATATTTTTTACATCCTTATTTAATTTATTTGTATCTTAATATTTTGATCTTAATAAGTTATATCCTTATTCAACCATTAGATTTTATCATATATATATATATATATATATATATATATATATATATATATTATTCATTAAACACCACTACGAAACTATAGTATTTTCCAATAATTTAACCAAGTGCCTTATCTTATTGATAGTTAATTAAAGTGAAATGACTCATTACCTAAATTGTATAAAACATGTATGCAAGAAGAAATATTTGAACATTTTTTTTCAAATGATTATTTTTGTTAGATTTAGAGTGCGTTTGATAGAAATTCTAAGAAGCGTTTATAACATTTATAACACTTGAAAATTTTCATCTTTCAAGTGTTAAAAATGTTATAAATACTTCTTATAATCACTGTCAAACGTATTCTTAAAATACACTTTGATGGTGATTTTTAAAAATGTTTCTAACCATTTTAATAGTTAGAAAATGTAAAAATACTTTCTAAAATCACTATCAAATGGGTTCTTAGTATAAGGTGTTTTATATCTGGTTTGTTTGTAGTTATAACATAAGAGTACGTTAAGTTAAGGTGGTGGTGATTTGTTTTAAATTTAGAATTTGACTATTTTAAAAACAATAGATTAAAATATAAAAATAATAATTAAAAATAAAACACCTAGATATAAAATTAATTTTTAAACATACAAAATATAAGTTAGAAAGCATTCCAAATTCCAAATAGGTCTTTATTCTAAAAAATAAAATACAATTAAAAACTGTTCTCAAAAATAGTTTTTTGAGAATAATTTTATGGAGGACCCTTAGTCACTTCCAAACATGTGGAATTGATAATAGAAAGATAAGCAAGTACTAGTTACTGGGTATTTATCATCGCATGGATCAACCGTTCAAACGAATTGTATGAAGATCCACCCTCCATCATAGCCCTCCTACTCTTCTCTCCCATCTCTTTCACCATCTTTCTCACTGTGCTATCAGCCTCCATCACACGTCTTACGGCTCCATCTATCTCCTCCGCCATCACAACATCTCCGTCGTACCTGGAGTCTAATCTCATCTCCACTGCCAATCCTAGTTCTTTCACCATCTCAAATTCATTCAACTTTTGTTCTGCGTAAAGTGGCCATGTGACTATTGGCACACTGTTCCACACACTTTCTAAGATTGAGTTCCACCCGCAGTGGGATACAAACCCAGCAATGGCTTCGTGGGCCAGAACTTTCACTTGTGGTGCCCAACCGCAGATCATTCCTTTTCCTCCGATCCGCTCCATGAACCCTTCTGGCAACATCTCATCCAGATTCGTGCCTTCACTCGGGCTACCGAACTCCCCATCTGGCGGTGGCCGACGTAAAGACCACAGGAACCTGTGGGTGCTGCGCTCAAGTCCAAGCGCGATCTCTCTCACCTGGGGTACATCAAAGGTGCCCAGACTCCCAAAGCATAGGAACACCACAGAGGATTCCGGCTGAGTGTCAAGCCAGGCCATGACCTTATCATGGTCAGCCCGATCTGCACTAGAATGGGCCTGACCCTCGAGATCAAGCACTGGTCCGACCGTGTACACTGGAGGAGCTTGGCCGTCGGAGAAGGAACCCACTAAGAAAGGCTCCAACTCAGTAAATGTATTGATTATAATGCCCTTAGCCTCTCTAAACCTCTGAGCAACCTTTATAAAAGAGGCATAACCACCATGCTTGTCCCTCAGTGCTTCAGGCAAAACGCTAACCGGAACTGGGTTTATGAAACCTGGAATCACCAACTCAGGATCCGCGTCCTCAAAGGCAGCGCTGATTTGTGTATGGCGGGTGGGAAGGTAGAGCATGAGGCTAACAAGAGCAGCACCAGAGGTTAGAAACAGATATGAGGGAAGACCCAGTTCATTGGCCACATCAATCATTGAGATGCATACAAAATCAAGGACTACCCCAGCGAGAGGCCGAGTTGATTTGAGGTTGATGATGGCGTCTTTCACATGAGGAATGTAACTCTCGATGTAAACTGACAGGAATTGTGCAATGGATTTTTTAAGGTAAGGTGGAGGGGGATCCTGTGGAGGGAGATCGATCAAACGGAGACCGGGTTCAAAAGCAAGGTGTGATTTGTTGTATCCATGCGCGTCGGGGCCGAATGGGGAGTTGATGGGGAGGATGGTGACTGAAAAACGATCATCCCTTTGGATTAAGCGTTTTGCGAATTCTACAGTTGATACAAGGTGACCGCGGAATGCTACTGGGACAAACACCAGCTCTGCTTTCTTCATTGCAATTCTCAGTTGTCTAGTCTCTTCTTCTTACTTCTCTCCGTGCAGCGACCTTCTTCCTTGATATTTTTCCTGCTAATCGGTTGTTCCCACTTCCCACCTTTATTGACTTTGACATGGAGAATTGTGCTTGGGCCACATAATTGCCCAATGTCCTCCCATCACACAAATTCGAATTCAAAACTTAATGATAAAATAGAAAGGTGAATAATATTTCTATGGGGAACTATGTAAACATGACTTGTTTACAAAATCCGGATGAAAAGAAAACCCCAAGAGTGCATTTTAATGTCTTACCTTATATTATCCTAAAATGCCCTTATATGTGATGGTACATCATTCAATTAGCAAAGGTACCTTAAGTTTAAAAGAGTGTTACTTTCATAGCAAAGTAATATTAGTAAATTGATAATTATTTTGTAAATTGATCATATTTACATAATTCCCTCTGGTTCAATTAAAAAAATCCCCTAAAATACCCTTTTTCCTTAAATAAAAAAACCATATTCTCGTTTTTTTCTATCTCTCCATTCTCTTGTTTATTTAGTAGTAAGACCAAATTGAATGATTTTCTAATCATTTTTCTCTAACAAATTAAATATTAGAGATAAATGATTGCAAAAATTATTATCAAATACATTTTAAAAGTAAATATTTTTTAAACACTCATCAAATATTATTATTTTTTTTTCAAAAAATACATAATATATAATAAATATTTTTTTAAATACCTTAAAAAATTTTAAAAAAAAAACCTTAGAAACTTACTTAATGTATAATAAATATTATTCATTATTTCAAACCTACATTATTTCGATTTTTTCTTTTCTTTTTTTTTTTTGTGTTTCTCACTTACAAAATAATAAGCATGTTGTACATTTTTTTTCATATATATTAAAAAAATTAAACACCTTATAAAATATATTTTTTTTTCTAACTTGCAAATTAGACACATGATATTTATTATTTCTCAAATTGTTACGAAATATATATATATATATATATAGTAATTGGCAAAATTAAAGTCTTTAAGATATTCAAAATTTACCCTCACATTAAAAAAAGATGAAATTAGATTATAAATTATTTATAATTTTTTGTATTCAATTTTAAACTTTTTTTTATAAAACTAATATTTTTATTATTGAATGAATTTTATAATAAAATTTCATTTTAAAAAAAAAATAAAATAAAAGCACTTCTTTTGAATTAAATCCTTTTAATATAAATCATTGATACAGTAAAATCAAAATTATAAAATATCAATTTCAATTAATTTATAAAATTCAAATTTAATAAATTTATTTTAACAATTTAATAACTTTTTTATTTCATATTTATCCATTTTATAAAATAAGAATTTTTGTTAGTAAATTTTTTATCCTTAGTTCTTTCATGTAATAAATAAATATTTTAAATAAAAATCTATTTTTATTTATTTATGAGAATTACACTAAATCAAAATGCATTTTTAATTGATTTATATTGAAATTAATTATTTTGTTTTTAGTTATCTAATATAATAAAATTAGAATTCAAAATATACTCAACTTCCTTATATCATAAGAATTAATTTTTATTAAATGATTGATTAAAAACTAAAAATTATTATTCTATATTTTAAAATACTATTGATATAAAAAATGAATATGAAATTAAATAATATATTATTTTTATTTATTATAAATTATATATTTTAATAATATAAAATATCACTCTTAATCTCCCATTACTAAATTGTTATCATGCAAAATTCAATATAAATACAATTTTATTTAGTTATGAATAAAATAAAAAAAAGCCTCCAACAAGAAAGTAACAAGTTTTTTACCTATTTCATTTGTAAGCTCCAAATCAAATGTCACAATTAAATATACAAATTCAAGGGTCAAAATTCTAAATTTAGTATACATCGGGAGAACTATAAAATTCTCCTAGCAACCACTCTTCATTTTATGTGTTAAGTGACATGACAACTCTTTGAAGGGTATTTTGATCTCTCTATAGATTATATCCTTTATATCAATTATACGACTTAAAAAGACATTTGGCCCACTATCACCAAATGGACTCTGTGAAGCACATGGTGTCGATAGCTCCTACATAATATTCATTATCCAATAAGTGGCCTATTGAACATTGCATGGTTGATATTATCCGATACCTTCTTAGGTTTTTCAAACTATGATTTAAAAATTTATCATTATTGATATGATTGTTTTTGAAAAAATGGTTTTGTAGACCCCCATTTGGGGCCTTTTCTTGCAGATGCTCATTTTGCCATGTGGAAGAGCCTTGCTCAACCACGTGTCTTCTTTTGAGAGGACAATGCAGAATCATATGGTGTTTTTGAAGTGCCAATGGAAGGTTGACAGGTGGCATGAGGTTCTGCAGGTTGTTAGAGGGGCAAATCCGGGAGAGAGAAAAGGGATTCTGCATAGTAGTGTTGCTTTTGGGGGTGGCTGTTTCTGCAGGTTGTTAGAGGGGCAAATCCGAGAGAGAGAAAAGGGATTCTGCAGAGTAGTGTTGCTTTTGGGGGTGGCTGTTTCTGCAGGTTGTTAGAGGGGAAAATCCGGGAGAAAAAGAGGGTGATATTGGCAGAGAGCAGAGCTTTTGGGGACGGAGGGTGAGAGAGAAAGCTGAGAAAAACAGAGCAGGTTTGCTAGAGATGGAAGAGGAGAGCATGGTGGGTAGTAGCGGGAGAGTTTTAGAAAAGAGGATTGCTAGAGAGTGAGGTTTTCTTTTTGGAGGATTTTTGGAGTTTTTAGGAGCAGCCGGCTGTAGAGGAGAGTTTTGAGAAAGGTTTGGCGAGTTAGGAAGGAATTTGGGTTCTTCTCCTATAGGAGTTACAGAGGAAAAAAGGGGCGTTCATAGAGGAAGTTTAAAACAGAGGAGAGGGGTTGCAGCTGGCTTGAAACCAAGCAACATTTTGATACAAAGGAGTCGTCCGGGTTTAGTTATCTAAAACTTTAAGTTTTCTACTGTGTTTTGTTTCTTTCTCTTCTTTCCCTTCATGTATTATTATTGAGATGCGTTGTTGATCTTGGGAAGATTTATGTTTTGTTCTCCATGGCTGATGGTTCCCATTTTTGCCCTATTTTGTGTTCGAAAATGATTTTACCTCCTTCATGACATTTAAAAAAAATAAAATAAAATCCTTTGATCCACCTGTTTTCAAGCCCATTAACGAGGAAATGAAGTGTGGCTTTTTAATACTTCAGATTATTTTCTTCCTTTTCGCTCTGCAATCACTAACCTACCCCACCTAAATACCTATAAACCCATTCATTCCACTTACATCCGAGAACCATTGTGGTTTTCTTTTATTATTATTTTCTTGCTTTGGAATCATCACATGGCAATAAAGTCAATGGAAGATTTTTTTGTGGGCCATCCTGGAATGTACATGCCCATTTTTATTTTGGTCTTACACGTTTTCATTCTAACCTCCAAGTTTTACTTTAGTTTATCTCATTATTATTATTATTATTATTATTATTATTATTTTCTAAATTCCATCTTCATATAAATTTTTCAAAAAGTCTAGTTACTAAATTTAATTTTTAAAATATCATCTAAAAATAAATCTTCAAAAAATAATAACAATAATTATAAATTCCGGTTTTCAAATTCTAATCCCCAATTCCCATAATTCTAATTTTTCACACTTATTTATTTAATCATTATTATTTTCGTTATTATTATCATTATTTTATTTATTTGTTTGTTTATTTCCTTTAAAAATTTCAATCATTAAAATTTAATTTTTCAAAATTTCAATTTCTTTCAAATTTAATTCCTAAAGATCCAAATTCCAAACAAACTCTAAAACTCCAAATTTCTAGTGATCTTCGATATTCTAATTTTTCAATTAAATTTCAAAAATCTAATTTTCTCCCGAATAGTTTTAATTCCGCTCTGACTTTCAAACAATCTTCTGCTCCTCTTGACTTTAATAAGCATGAACGAATTTTCCGTAATTCCGAATAATGAAATTTATGGGATTAATTCATGCAATATAAATCGGGCTTTGGTGGGGGCCCCACATATGTGATTTATGATTGATTGATTGATTGACTGATTTGATTATGATACATGATTGATATATCCTGCTCTCTGACATGCATGCTATTGTTCTTTAATTGTGCACTAACCCCCTCTCTTGATAGCGCATGATGGTTCGTTGCCCAGGTACACACTCATTCTCACTCTGGTTAGTCTATATGTATTTTTTGACTCTCATATGTGCATGATCGCTCAAGTATTCATTGATTTTTCTCATTGATTGTCATGTAAGCTTCATTTTATTAGTAGAGACCCGACTTTAGGGACTTAGAGGGGTGCTACGGTCTTTACCGTACCTTCCCGATAAGTAACCTGACCCCCGAACCCGATCCGGTTTTTCACAGACCACCTTTTCCAAAACAAGGAGTCACACTTAGGGTTTTTCTTTCTTATTTTGTTTACCCTTTAAAAATAAAACAAAAATAAGTGGCGACTCCAAGTCATTTTCTTAAATCAATAAAAAACAATCATTTTTCAAAATAAAAATCGAGCTCGCCATCGAGTGGGAAACGCATGAGCACGAAATGCGGGGTCCACAGGTTTAAAAAATAAAACGAAATAAATAATAATTTTTTAAGAATAAATTAAAATTATTTTCACTTATTTTAAAAATCAAAGAAAACTATCAAGGTATAATTTTAACAAAAATTATAAAAAAAAAAAATAGATAAAGTAACTCAATTATGATCTCTCTAAAATATTTTTTTTCTTATTTTTTAAACTTTTCTATTTTTTTATTAGGTAAATAAATTTAAATCAAAGCATATTTGATACATAAAATTTACTAATTTTTAAATATAATTTAAAATTAAAAATCCAATCCAAGTTAAGAAACTTATGACAGATCAACTAATATTAAAAAGAGGAGATCGAGGAAGAATATTCAATTGTTTCCTTTCCAAGCATCGGTTGTGGCTGAGAGGGAGTGGTGATACGAAAGAGAGACAAGGCAATGGTTTTCCTCCTCGTTCCAACTTCCAATACACCAATTGGTGTTTACCAAACTTAAAAAATCGAATTGAATTGAGTTTAACTAGGGGTCTCCAATGGGCGGGCCGGGCCATGCAAGAATGGTAGGCCCACGGCCCGGCCTATGAGCCCGCGGGTTGGCGGGCTGGTGGGCGGGCCTTTTTATTAAAGCCAAAATGAAACAAGGGAAGGGAGAGGGGGGGATTCGAACCCCTCCCCTCATGGTTAAATCTTGAGGCTTTAACCAACTAAGCTACATACTTTTTATGTTTATTAATGGACTTAGTTATATGTATATAAAAATAAAGTATATTATTTTTAAAAAAAAAATTAAAGGCTCCAACGGTCACATGACCGTTGGAGCCTTAGCTCCATCCCATTATTCCCATATGACCGTTGGAGCTAAGCCTCCAACGGTCACATGGTCATTTTTTATTTTTTATTTTTTTAAACCTTCCTATAAATACATCTTCTTCCTTTTCATTTTTTCATCAAATTATCTCTATTTCTCTCACATTCTACAATATTTCAAATTCTTTTATTTTTCCATCAAATTATACAATATTGTTGGTGGTGCAAAACAAGCATTGGTGGCTCCAAGAGTTCAAATTTGCTAGGAATTTCTGCATCGGTTCTCTAATTGAGTAACATACTTCACCCCTACTACTTTATTTTTTTGTTACATTTTTTTTTATATTTATTACTTTATTATTTTTTGCATAATATTTTATCAATAATTATAATATGACAAGTGCTTCTTCATCTAGTCCATGTGATGAAATATCATCAAACAAAAAATTTACTTCAAATATATTTTTTTGATAGAATAGAAATAATTTTAGAAAATAATAAAAAAGAAATAAAAGCAAAATGTAAAATTTGTAATAAATTTCTTACTGGTGGCTCAAATGCAGGCACAAGTCATTTAAAAAGACATCATGAAAATTGTAAAACTAAAAATAATGTAGATATTAGAAATTATATGCAATTAGGTAAAAATGAAAGTGGAAATTTAAAAACATTTTCTTATGATGAGTCTAACTGTCGTGAAGAAATGATTGATTATATAATAAGAGCAGAACAACCTTTCAACATGATGGAAACTCATGATTTTGTAGGAACAATTCAACGAGGTATTAATCCTCAATTTAAAGGTTGGTCTGGAAATACAGTTAAAAGAGATATTATGAAAAAAATTTATACACAAAAAGAAATTTTAAAAAAAAATTTTGCAAATTTTGAAGGAAATATTTGTTTAACATCTGATATTTGGACATCTTTAACTCACACTGGTTTTTTATGTATAACTGCTCACTACATTGATAATGAATGGAAATTAAATAAAAGAATAATTTCATTTAAATTAATAAATGCTCCACATAGTGGTAAAAATATAGCATCTTTAATAAATGATGAAATTATAGATTTAGGCATTCGTGATAAAATATTGACAATAACATTAGATAATGCTGCTAATAATGATGCAGCAATACATAGACTAAAACTATATTGGCAAGTAAAAGAAGATCATGCTAAAATATTTCATGTGCGTTGTTGTGCACATATTTTAAATTTAATTGTAAAGGATGGATTAAAAAATGTTGATAGTACATTGGAAAAAATTAGAGGCATTGCATATAGTATTAATAGTTCTCAAGTAAAACATGAATTATTTTTTCATTGTTGCAAAATGTTAAATATGAAAAGAAAAAATATAAATTTGGATATGACCATTAGATGGAATTCCACATATAAACTTTTACAAAATATTACAAAATATAGAAAAGTAGTCGAATTATATGAAATACAATTAATTAATAATGATTGTGAAGTAGATATTTATGCATTAAATGATTATGATTGGCATATTGCAGATCTTTTAAGAGATCTTTTTGAAATTTTTGATACTTCAACAAACATTTTTTGTGGTGTATATTATCCAACTTCAAATCGAGTTATTACGCAAATAACTAATATTTTTCTTGTATTTCAAAAATATTTAAGTTTTGAAATATTTAATGATACAATATTTGCAATGATAGAAAAATTTAGAAAATATTGGGGAGAAATACCCTTAATTTTTTATATTGCTTTAATTGTGGACCCTAGATTGAAATTTGAAGCTTTGGATGAATGGTTAAAAGTTATTTATTTTAATGACCAAATAAAAATTGAAGAAATTAAAAATGAAATAAATTCATTATTATATAATTTATATAACTATTATAAAGAAAAATATGGTAATGATATTAATACTATTAAATTACCACCTACATCTACAAACTCCTCATCTTTTTATAAAGGAGCTCTAGAAATGTTGAAAAGTCGAAAAAAGACAACAAATAGTTCTCCAAATAATACATCTGATTTAGATAAATATCTTAATACTGATACAATTTTATTTGAAGATCAAGAAGATTTTGATATTTTAATATGGTGGAAATCACATCAACACAAATATCCTGTGCTTTCTATAATTGCTCGTGATGTACTAACAATTCCTGTGAGTACAGTTGCATCAGAAGCTGCTTTTAGTGCAGGTGGAAGAGTAGTTAGTAAAAAACGATGCAACTTAGCGCCAGATGTTATTGAAGCAGGGATATGTGTGAAAGATTGGGAAATAGCAGATAAAAGGATGTACGATTCCATTCGAGAAACAGAGATGCTTGCCGATATGGAATGTTTAAAATTATCAAGATCTTCATGGATGCATGATAGTTCGCCATCACCGCCAGAAAATAATGACTAAATGTATATTATATTTTTATTTTTATTTTTTTGGTTGAAAAATACAGATGATTGACAAATAAATAGGTGTCAACCTAGTTGGGATGTATTTATTTTGTAGTGATGTAAACTTTTCCCACATTTTCAAATGTAATTATACATTCAATGAATAAAATTTTGAAATGAATATTTTTTTTAATAATTTTTATTTTTGTAATTTTTTTTTAAAGGGGCGGGCCTACGGGCCGGGCCTACGGGCGGGCTGGCGGGCCGAGCCTAAACTTAGGCCCGCGGCCCGGCCCGCCCAAAAACGGGCTCGGGCCCGGCGGGCTTGGGCCAGGCTTTAGCCCGTCGGGCCGGGGCGGGCCACGGGCCGCGGGCTTTTTGGAGACCCTTAAGTTTAACCAATTGGACCATCGATTGGAGCCTCCTAAAACTGAGTTGAACAAGCTATTATTTACCCCTTTTTCCAAAACTCGGTTGTTAGCCCAAATCATTAAGCTCAAGCCCATCTCTTCAACCTGTGTGTGTATGTATATATATTTGCAAAATTTAAAATGAATTAAATATTTATGTTTTATCTGTAATAAATATCAAAATTATATAAATAAATAAAAATTAATAATTTTGATGAAAGTAATTATTTAAGTATTGAAATAAAAAAAATCCTATATTGACTTCTTTTTTTATCATCTACATTGTTTTTGACTTTCTAATCAATAATAATTTAAAGAGTGAGTCTCCCGAATTTTCATAAAAGTTGCGCCTTCCACTAAAATCACTTTCCTGCAAAATAGTTTTTATTTTATTTATTTATCCTTTTTTTTTCTCCAAATTACCCCCAAATGTACAGTACATCAAAGCCTTTATAAGTATATAAATTATATTAACACACTTCTAGCGTGCATTAAGTCACGAATTATTATTATTATTATTATTATTTTATTTTAGGTTTATTCATCTAAAAACTTAAAATTTCCTAACTTTCAAATTTTCTCAATTTTCATCAATAAATCAACCCATATCTTAATTTTTCAATATTTTGATCTTAAAAGAAAAATTAAATAAATTGACTTTGGTCTAAATTGAAATTTTTTTAAGAATATTGAATGTGTTCAAAACTAACTAACGAATCTAATATATTAATTTAGAGATTAAAATTTTACCTGAAAAAATCCGACCTTCAAACCTTCAGTCCTATGTTTTACAATTTTTTTTATTTTTTGTTAATAAGGTTTTCTAAATAGAAAAGACAGAAAAGAAAAAAATATATAATTTATACCTAGGATTGTTAATTACAAAATGACCTTTCTACCCTTACTAAAAATATTTAATTACTTTTTTTTTAGTATTTTACCCCCAAAATTAATTTGGTCATTACATAATATATATATATATATATATATATATATATATATATATATATATATATGTGTGTGTGTGTGTGTGTGTGTGTGTGTGTGTGTGTGTGTGTGTGTGTGTGGGCGCGCGCGCGTGCGTGCGTGCGTGTGTGTGGATCCTGCGTTTCTACGCACGCGCGCACGTGTGTGTGTGTGTGGGCGCGTGCGTGTGTGCATGCGTGTGTGTGTGTGTGGATCCTGCGTTTCTACGCATGCGTTTCCATTATGGCGAGACTCGCTTGTTATTTTTAAAATTGATTTTTAAAAGTTGTTGGAGTCACCACTTATTTTTGTTTTATTTTAAAAGGGAAAAACAAAATAAGAAAAAAAAACCCTAAATGTGACTCCTAAAGAAAAAACAGGTCTGTGAAAAACCGAGTCTAGGTTTAAGGGTCAGGTTGCCTATTGGGAAGATATGGTGATAGATCATAACACCCCTCTAAGTCATAAGAATTAGGTCTCTACTAATTAAGTTAAAGCAAGTGTGACAATTGATAGATTAAATATGGATACTAAGATAATATCAATCTAAAAATAATCAAATGAACAAGAAAAGCAATGTAGTGAGCTAATTGTTTCATGAAAAACAAAGGTTAGTAAATGAATACAGAATAATCGCATATGTCACAAAGCAAAGCAAGTCAATCAAACATAGCAATCAATCAACGAACGAGAAAATCTCTTATGTTAGGCCCCGCCAAAGCCCGATTTATTTTAGCATGAATTAATTCCATAAATTCCATTATTTTGAATTACAGAATTTTATTCATGCTCATTCAAAACATGAAAATTGAAAATTATTAAAAATCAAGCAAAATTTTTGAAAGGTGCTTGTTGTAAAGAAATATGGCAACAAATTTTATTAAAAAGGGAAAATATTTCAAATCAAGGAAAAAAAAAAAGATGCATGCCTAGTGGAAAATGGTAGCAATTGATTTATTAAAATTGGATTTATTTAAAATAAAGAAAGAAAAATTGAAGAATTAAAATTATTTTAAAACAAGATTTTTGAAAATCAGTTTTTGAAGGCATGCATGAAAATATAGGGAGTGAGACGCGTAGGCTTTAAGAGTGGCCCCCCAAAGATGGCCATGCATGCCATGCTAGAGAGAGAGAGAATGGGTCCCAAAGATATAGAGAAGTTAGTAGAAATGAGGGCTTGTCCTTTTGAGTTTGATCATTCATTTTGTCTTCTCTCCTTGTGCCACATGAGAATCCAAGCTTCTACCATCACAAGTTGACATAACATCCTCCTCGATTGGTGAGCAATTTCTTAAATTTTGTAGGCTCGGAATTAACTACATATCCTGCTTAGGCATCGGGTTCAGTTCAGAATAATGATTTCCTTTTTTACTGCAAAAACCTCATCCCATACACCAGAGGAAAACTCTGTTGAGACCCCATTGATCACGTATGGGCTATATGCAGCCACATACCCATAATCTGATCCCATCTCATCTCTCAACTGCCACCCAACATATCCAACAAAGAATATGAAATCCTCAGGCTTAAGCACCCTTTGTTTCACCAGTTTTCCAGCTTCATCCAGACTCTAGAGACCCACCGAAGCGCAAGGAACAATCAACAAAGATGGTTTTCGAGTCTAGATTAGTAGCCTTCGTCCAAAGCAAAATCAATTGGAGATTTACTGGAAGTCTCTGAATAGGTAATAATGTCATGTTAAACAATAGCCAGTGTCGTGTGGAAAATGAGAAGTGCTTGGTGGGCAATGTGGGTTAGGTTGATGGTGGTAAGTATGGTATGAAGGATAAGTCGAGTGTGGTGTGGTGACCAATTCAGTGGGTACGAAGGATCGGGGCAATGGTGAATTGGCTATAAGGTGTTTTTTTTTTCTTTTTAGGCACAGAGTAGGTACGAAGTTATGTGGCTTAGGATTCAAATTCGATAAATGAGGTATTTTGGTGGAGGGTTATGGATAGGCTTTGGGGTGGCTATGAATGCTATTGGTGTCAAGCCAACTAGAGTCAAGTCTATCCGACTTCACTGGAGTTAGGCGGACTTCTTCTCTTCTTTGTGCTTTTTGAGGAGTTCGTCCAACTGCACTAGAGTCAAATAGACTTCTTCCCTGCATAAAAGGATGTCTGGACAGGTGGTCCGGATAGGTGACCAAAATTCTCTATTGTACCAAAATATTTAGCCTTTTTACATAGTAACTCTGGTCAAGAAAAAACTAGAGAAAGAGTCACTACGGCTTTTGTAGTATTCCGGGTATCGTCTCCAAGGACTGACTTATGAAAATTGTCAATACTAGAATAAATGAATTGTTTTTGTTTAAATCCTAAAGTGAAAAACAATATGTGAATAATGTGAAACTAAGTAAAAGAAATTAAATTAATAAAAAAAATTAATATTAATTTTAAATTCAATTGATTCAAGTTTGGGGTTTTCCACAATCCAACCTATGGTATAGAAATTAGATAAAACAAGGGTCTTTTAAGTAATATAATCTTAGGGTTTTGGGATCCTTGGCCACTCGCGATCAAGTTGAGTTCTATAACTCAAAATTGCATCTGAAACCTAATTTTTCCTTTTTAAAACAGATTACTAAAACCATCAAATGAATGAGATTGATTACCAATTTAAGATTTGGCTTTTTAACCATTCCTACTCCTTATAGCTTTGTTTAGGGGCAAATAACGGTAGGGAAGACGAGGATAACTAATGATCAAGAATTACCAAGAATCACTAGTATCAAGTAATAACCTACTGTATCATTTCCTAGCCCTTAGGTTTTCATGCTTCAAGCCCCAAGTTGGCTCTTAGCCTCTCATGGGGGTGATGTCACATTCACAATCCATAATAGGGTAAAAATCCATAATTTGAATCAAAAGAAACTAAAAACAATATATTTTATAAAGAGGAAAAATAAAACAAATCAAAGTTCTCATCTTCTTCCACCTTCAATGTCAAAAACTCCGGAAAAAAAAAAAAATCCAAGATCCCTAAAACCTAGAATTGAGAGAGTTTATATAATATCATCAATTACTTAACATGTGGCACACTCTCATTGGCCACTTATTACAAAATAAATTCCTAAAAATGATTAAAAATAATAATAAAATGGTGATTTCTAGTTATGTGGGGTCCACTTAGGGCGGATGAAGTGCCTTAGATGCAATTCCCGAGGTAGAGGAGGCGGAACATCAAAGTGGCAGTGGGTGAATTCGAAATTGGTGTCATCTCAAAGTGGATTTCGAATTCATAAGTTGAATTTCGAAATCATTTCGAAATGACCCTCCAACTTGGTGCAGTTGTCTTCAAATGGCCATAACTTCTTCATTTCAGGTCCGATTTGCACACCGTTTGAAGCATTGGACTCCTGACTTCCCGATCTTCCAAACGATATATATTATGTATATAATGGTCTCCATAAAGTGCTCTAAATTTTTCCTCAAAGTCAAATTATATAATACCATCAGATTTTTGAGTTCTAAATTTCCATGCAGCTGAATCTTGCTTCATGCCTCATTTCCCATGCTTTCTTGCCTTCTTTCTTACTCCATAATGGTCATTTCTCATCTTCCAAACTCATGATATCCTCGTCTTGCCTTTGCTTACGTTCTATGAGTCTTGACTCACTTATTTCCTCATTTAGCCCTTTCTTAATCTTTCAAAATCTAAAGTCATTCAATTTACACCATTTTCTTCTCTTGAACCTGAGATAAGTCTCCAAAGTACAAATTAAACTCATGGCTAAGGCCTTAGCATTAATTTAGGTCAAGTTGGGTGATTTGAATGTCCTTTGGTGCACAAATCATATCGAATATGTGCCATTAGAGCACATATTTTGGCTCCAATCAGCAGATCCCTTTGAAGCTTAAGTCAAGCAAGGATAACTTTTAACTATTTTGTGAGAGAGAATGAGCGTATATGCGTGTGTACCTTATTCATGATTTTTAAGGGGTTTATATAGAGCTTATGACATCATTGTTGTAGTGCTAACTATGCACTCTAGCCTTTCTTGTAATGATGATTGCCCTTAGGGCGGCTGGCCAATCATATCAAATAAGGACGGCTAACTAGTGCCAACTGCTAACATACCAAAATCTCGAACTATGTAGCTAACTATCCATTTAGCCTACCAATGTATGGGATTGTATGTAACAATTAATTGACATTGACTATTGGGTGTAAATAGAGTCTCGTCCGTCACTCAGATGTCAGGTGTCTAGGCTAGTGCTCAAACATCAGGCGTGGTTGATCACGCACGCTAGAAATCTTGAGGACTTGACCGGACTAATTTTCCAGTCTAAGAGTCTAGTGAGCCCAGCCTATCTAGTCTGTCTGGGCTTGTGGAAGAAAGGAAACGTCTCACTTCTGGTGTTAGACAGAACTTATCTTGGTCCAAACGGGGTGATCCCAGATGGGTTATGTGTTTGTCATAGTCGGCCAAGGGGTCTTAAGTTTGAGAAGGACATGTGGAGGGATGCCCCCCCACACATGTCATACGAACATAGAAATGAGAAAGACGACAATGAGACCTGATAGAGATGCAACTACTGGTTGTTGTTACTCAGGACATGAATGGGTTCTATACAGAGGCTTCAATTCCGAGAAGCGAGTATAAAAAGCACTCTAAAGGAGCCCAAGATGAGTAGAGCTAATTGGGGATGGATGGGCTTCTACACAATTTGGTATGGATCTGGATTGGGAAGATACGATGAATGCTAAACTCGTAGATGTGCTGTTATGGAATCGGGATGAATACAGGCTCCAAGCAGGGCCCCTTATATAGAAGCAGTTGGGGCCATTGGCATTTTCTCTATCAATTCCACAACTTCTTCCAATAGGTTTGGTAGACCAAGAATATCAACCCTACAAGCATAATGCTCGACTCCAAGCAAAACCCCATAAACCAACTCCATTTGATTGAAGAAAGTCCTGTCTTCCTCCACTAATCCTGCGTGGCTACAAGCACATAGTATATTAGTAAAAGTCACAGTATTGGGCTTGACCTTAGCCTCTTGCATTTTTGAAAACAAATCTATTGCGTCCTTGCCATGCCCATGCATTGCCAAACATGCAATCATGGCACTCCAAACAAACACATCTTTCATTTCCACTTAATGAAATACCACAAGTGTCTTCTACAGATCCCCGCACTTACAGTACATGTCAATAAGTGAGGTAATGAGATGGCAGTTTAACTTCATTCCCTGCTTCTTTATGTACACATGGATCCATCCACCTAAATCCATTGCTCCCAGCTGAGCACAAGCCGAAAGTGTGTTAACAAGAGTGACCTCATCAAGCTTTGCAGTTTTGCTCAACTGCAATTCATGGAAAAGCTACAAAGCCTCATTTGGATTACCACACTGTTCATAAGCAAATATGAGAGCAGTTCATGTGGCGATATCTTGATTAGGCATTGCATCAAAAATACCCTAAGCCGCATCATACTCCCTTATTTTAGCATACCCAATAAGCATAGTCGTCCATGAGACAATATCCTTCTCTGATATCTTATCAAACAATCTTTTTGCATCCTCAACACTCCCACACTTTGTATACATATCAAGCATAGCATTACTCAAAGTCAAGCTCTCACCAATCTTGTTACTCTCAATATATGAATGCACCCACCTCCCAAACTCAAAATCCGATTTCTTGGCACAAGCTGAAAAAACCCCACCATTGTTATGCCATTAGGTTTCATATTTTGCATTTTCATTTCCCGAAACAACTCCAATGCCTCCTCCGGACAACCCCCCTCCACAAAAGTTGTAATCATCGAATTCCAAGAAACAACATTCCTCCTAGGCATATTCATAAAAACCCTATAACCCAAACCCAACTCTCCACACTTGGCGTAAAAATGAATCTGAAAATTAAGAATGAAGACATCCGAACCCAACAACACCTTAATCACCATTCCATGAAAAGCCTTCCCTGTAAACAACTCCTCAAGTTCCAACGCGACTTTGATCAGAAAAGGGAAAGTGAATTTGTTAGGAAAATCAGGAGATTAATGAAGCATTCGTATGAAGATTAAGAGGATTTGATGGGGATTGGAACTGGAAGCACAAGCGTGAATGAGAGTGTTCCAAGTGTAGAGATTTGGGTGGGGAATTTGGTCGAACACTTATTGGGCATAATCGAGGCTGGGGAAGGGAGAAAGAGCGGCGGCGATGATGAGTCTACTGGAGAAGAAAGGGTCGAAGAAGGGACCAGTACGAAGCATCTGAGCATGGATTTGCTTCAATTGTTTCATTTCGGAGCATTGGTCGATGAGTGAAAGTGTCGGGTGGTTGGTGAAATATCGGTCGTTATTAAGGGTTATGGAGTTAGGGTGTGGGGTTGGGAGAGAGTGGGAACGTGGCAGAGAGACAAGACAGGGGTTTGGGATTGCCATGCATCCTTTTGTTCCATCGGATTTTTGATAAGAGTATGACAGTTTTAAAAAATAATTCCTAAATTATCGTAGTGGGAAAAATAATTCCAAATTTACCATAGTAGGAAAGAGAAAATTAATTGTAAGTGAAAAATTGTCTCTTTAAAAGACGATTTATGAACTTTTAAAAAATTTATAAAAAAAAAAAAAAAAATCGTCTTTCCAAGACATGATTTCTAAAATTCTACTTTTTTATATGAGAAATCGTCTCTGAAAGAGACGATTTTCACATGAGAAATAAATTGAAGTGAAAAATCATATCTTGAAGAGACAATTTTCACAAAAAATAATAATAAAAAAATAAAACCAAGTGAGAAATTATTTCTTAAAGAGACGATTTCCATACAAAAAAAATATATATGTGATAAATTCTCACTTTAAAAAAAAAAGGGAAATCATCTCTTAAAAAGACGATTTTTACACAAAAGTGGGAAATTCTCACTTAAAAAAAAAAACAAAACAAAACCTTAAAAAATCCACTTTTTCATTCTTTATTCTATTTATATAATAATACAATTATTATAAATATATATTATAAAATTAATTAATTTATTTACTAAATTCAATATATAAATAATATACTAAATAATTATTTAATAAATTAATAACAAATTTTTTTAAAACTCATTTTTCACATAAATTGATAATGGTTTTTTTTTTAATTCCAAAGTAAGAGAAAAAAATAATAAATTATTTATCTTACATTAAATTTAGTAAATAAAATTAATTAATTTTATAATATATATTTATAATAATTGTATTATGGTATAATTATAATAAAGAATGAAAAAACGGATTTTTGAAGGAGTTTTTTTTTTTTTTTTTTGAAGTGAGAATTTCTCACTTTTAAAAGTGGTATGGAAATCGTCTCTTGAAGAAACGATTTTCCACTTGGGCTTTTTTGATTTATTATTATTATTATTATTATTATTATTATTATTATTATTATTTTATTTTAAGTGAATTTCTCATTTTTGTGTGAAAATCATCTCTTCAAGAGACGATTTCCACTTGGTTTTTTTTTCTTTTAATTGAGAATTTCTCACACATATAAATATTTTATTTTTTATTTTTTTTGTGGAAATCGTCTTCTTTTTTTTTTTTTTATTGAAACCGTCTCTTGAAAAGATGATTTTTCGAACTTATAAATTATTTTCTCTTTCCTATCTGGACAAAACTACGGTAGATTTGAAATTATTTTTCCTATTACGATAATTTAAAAATTATTCCTTAAAACTACCGTAATCTTATAAAAATCCTTGTTCCAACCACAGTTTCGTTTTTTCCTTTAACTAGTTTTCTCAGTTCCTGGTGGACATCATCTTTGTTATTGAAAACAGGTCAATGCGACGCCGTTTCATCAACCGAAGAAAACGAAATTCCCAACACATACGCTACAATATTTGAAAAAATAAAATCCTAACACATTTTTAAGCGCATCAAATAACCAACGAAGATGCATATGCACACAAAGTATGTCATTAAGATTTTTGGATGACATATGTCAATATAGCCTTGTAATTAACTACAATCAAAGATAAAAGTATTATGATAGCTCCTTGTTCTCGTCCAGGAATGGATATATGTCGTATGGAATTTTAAATATAGAGCAAAACAAATTCTAAATAACTTTCTAGTCTTGATAATATCGGCAAAGAAATAAAAATATTTATATCAATCGGTCCAAATCAAGACGCAATCTTTTGTTCTATCCACCCCCAATTTATATTTTTATCAAGTCCAATATACTTGGAGTCATACCCACTTGGAAGTTGGAACTCCTTAAATCAGAATTGATAAGATAAAATGATGACTTGACAGTTCATCCTCATAATATCTAATATATAATTGTGGTATGGTGAACCACATTCGTACATGTCTCGCAATGCCCAACCCCCACTCAACTCAACCATTTAACAATGAATTCTCAAGGTAAGGAGAAAAACCACGCGATCAGATTAAGCAATACACTAGTCAATGGGGATGATATCAGCGATCAGCCGTCCAAGGGAATTGGAGGAAGATCCACCCTCCATCACAGCCCTCCTGCTCATCTCTCCCATTTCCTTCACCTTCTTCCTCACCATGCTATCATGCTCCATCACACATCTTATTGCACCATCTATCTCTTCCGCCACTACCACTTCTCCCCCACTCTGTCGATAGTCCAGTCTCAATTCCACTGCTAATCCCAGTTCCTTCACCAGTCCAAAGGCATTCAGCTGTTGTTCTGCATACATGGGCCAGGTCGCCATCGGTACACTGTTCCATATGCTCTCTAAGATGCTGTTCCACCCGCAGTGGGATACGAACCCTCCTATAGCTTTGTGGGCCAGGACTTCCATTTGCGGTGCCCAACCGCAGATCATTCCCCTCTCTCCGATTCGATCCAGGAACCCCTCAGGCAAGATCTCGCTGAGTTCCGTGCCATCAGAGCTTCCACCGAGTTTGCCATCCGGCCCCGGCAGACGCAGGGCCCAGAGGAACCTGTGGCCGCTGCGCTCGAGCCCAAGCGCGATCTCCCTCACCTGGGCCGCGTCGAAGGCCCCTATGCTTCCAAAGCAGAGGAACACCACAGACGATTCCGGCTGAGCGTCTAGCCACCCCATGATCTTACTGCGGTCAACCCGGTCTGAACCGGAATGAGCCTGACCCCCGAGGTCAAGAACCGGTCCCACCGTGTACACCGGGGGGGTCTGACCATCGGCGAACGACTCAATGGCGTAAGGCTCCAACTCGGAAAACGTATTTACTATAATGGCCTTAGCCTCTTTGAACCTCTGTGCAAACTTTATGAAAGCAGCGTAACCACCATGCTTGTTACTCACGGCTTCAGGCAAAACGCGAATCGGGACTGGGTTGACGAAACTCGGGAGCTCCAGATCAGGATCCGAGTCTTCAAACTCAGTGCCGATTTGGCTATGGCGAGTTGGGAGGGAGAGCATGAGGCCAAGAAAACCAGCACCAGAGGTGAGGTATAGGTACGAAGGGAGGCCTAGTTGGTTGGCCACATCAATCATAGGAAGACAGAAGAAATCAAGGACAAACCCGGCGAGTGGGACTGAGTCTGGGGAAGAGCGAGATGACATGAGGTGGGTAATGGCGTCTTTGACGTGAGGAATGTAGCTTTCAATGAAAAGCAGTATGTAGTGTTCTGCGGATTTGAGGAAGAGATCATGGGGTGGAGGGTGATCAATAGGAGGGAGGTCAATTAAATGGAGACGGGTTTCAGAGGCAAGAAGAGATTTGTTGTATATATCTGAATGAGGATTGAGTAATGAAGGCATTTGAAGGATGGTAACAGAAAAGCGATCGTCCGTGTGGATTAAGCGCTTTGCGAATTCTATGGCGGATATGCAGTGACCAGCAGCGGGAGTTGGGACGAACACCAGCTCTGCTTTCTTCATCTCCGTTGTCTGCTCTTTAATTTTTCTTCTTCCTACCCACATATACAAGATGCCACAATCCCTTTCACCGCATCATACCTCTTACCTTGCTGATATTTTTCCTGCTTGATGGTCCCACGACTCCCACCTTTATTATCTGCTGGCCGTAATGGTGTTGATATGGCTGATATTATCCCGTACCATCTCAGGTTTTCCAAAATTCTTTTTCTAATAAAATAAATAATTTAAAATTTTATGCATTATTCATGGTTGTTTTTTAAAATAATTTTTCCAAGAATAAATTAAAATTATTTTCACTTATTTTTAAAAATCAAAGAAAACGTGTGAGAAAAATTGGGATGTTTCACTGAAATATCGACGAAAAATGGAAAAATAGGTGCGCCCAATTTTTCGCCGGAAAATCCGATATATCGGACGCTCCTGCGGTCAACGCTGCCCAGCTACCTACGCGTCAAATTTAAAGTGGCTGCCATTTTAAATTAAAGTAGTGGCGAAAGGGACGCGGCCCAGCTACCCACGCCCTTCAAATTTATAGGGGCTGCGAAGGGGATTCGAACCAGGCCAAAAGGCCTGTGCTCAAGCTTGGTTGTAGACCAAGTTCTTATTTCTTAATATCCGATAATAATAAATATGTTAAATTTCATTATTAAAAAAAAATTAATTATTTTATTTTCAATTTTATTTAATTAATTAATAAATATATGAAAATCATCATTATAATTTTTTTAATAAATATTTTTTAATATCATTTATATAATAATAAAATATTAAAAAATTCATATATGCATCATCATTTATTTTACATTAGAATACATTTTGAATTAAATAAATTATAGTTTAAATGTTAAATGCATCATCATTTATCTCATTAATCCTATTTTTAAAAAATTAATATCATTTCACTTTTAAAATTTTTTTTGTTTATCATTTTGAATTTTTTGTTTTAAATTATTAAAAATATGAATTTATTAAAAAATACTAAAATATAAAAAAAAATAATTAAGTTGTAATATTTTATAAATTAAAATTAATTTGATTAGATAAAAAATAAATTATTAATATCAACATATCCTTACTTACCAATATTTTTCTCTTTAACCATACATAATATCAATTTGTGGACCTCGCATTTCGACTCATGTGTTTCCCACTCGATGGCGAGCTCGGTTTTTGTTTCGAAAAATGATTTTATTTATTAAAATAATGACTTGGAGTCGCCACTTATTTTTATTTTATTTTTAAAAGGGTAAACAAAATAAGAAAGAAAAATCCTAAGTGCGACTCCTGGTTTTGGAAAAGGCAGTCTGCGAAAAACCGGATCGGGTTCGGGGGTCAGGTTACTTATTGGGAAGGTACGGTACAGACCGTAGCACCCCTTTAAGTCTCTAAAGTCGGGTCTCTACTAATAAAATGAAGCTGACATGACAATCAATAGGAAAATCAATGGATACTCGAGTCGATTATGTACATATGGGAATCAGAACATGCATAGAGAATGACCAGAATAGAAACGGATGCATACCTGGGCCACGAACGAGCAATGCGCTATCATAAAAACAGAGTCAGTGCACAATATAGAGCACGAAATATATCACATGCGTTACCAAACATAAATTAAAATTGTTCGAAGAAAAACTAACTTTTTGAAAATCGAAGTCTTTATTTGAAAATTGGATTTTTAGAAATTAAATATAAGAATGAGAATTTTAGAAATTAAATTTGAAAGGAATTGGAATTTCAGAGAACTAAATTTGGGAATCGGAATTTTGAAGAATTATTTAAAGACGAAATTTTAATAAATAAATAAGTGAATAAATAAATTAATGGAACAATAATAATGATGAAATAATAAAGATTAGGTAAATAATTGCAAAAAATAGAATTTTAGAGATTGGAGATTGAATTTAGAGATTTAAATTTTGGGAAATTATTTGGAGATGAGATTTTAAATATATGAATAAGTGAATAAATAAATGAACGGGATAATAATAATAACGAAAATAATCATTAAACAACTGAATGTGAATAGTGGAATTTTTTAGATTGAAAATTAAATTTGGAAAACGGAATTTTGAAAAATTGAACTTTAATTATTGGAATTTGTAAAATAAATTAATGGAATGATAATAATAATAATGAGAATAATATTTAAACGAATGAACGTGAATAGTAGGATTTTTAAGATTGAAAATTAAATTTGGAAGTCGGATTTTTGAAGAATTGAACTTTAATGATCGAGATTTTTGAAAGAAATGAATAAATAAATATGAAATAATAATAATAACTAACAAAAATGATATTTAAACGAATGAAAGTGAATAATGAGATTTTTGCGATTGAAAATTAAAATTGGAAATCGGATTTTTGAAAAATTGAACTTTGATGCTTGGAATTTTTTAAAAGAAATAAATAAATAAATAAGAAATAATAATAATAATTAACAAAAATGATATTTAAAAGAGTGGAAGTGAATAGTGGGATTTTTAAGATTGAAAATTAAATTTGAAAGTCAGATTTTTGAAGAATTGAACTTTAATAATTTGACTTTTTAAAATAAATAAATAAATATGGAATAATAATAATAATAACCGAGATAAGGTTAAAACGAATGAACGTGAATAGTGGAATTTTTGAGATTGAAAATTAAATTTGAAAATCGGAATTTTGAAAAATTACTTGAAAGTGGAAATTTGAGGATTAAGTCTAAGAAAAGGGCATTTTGAAGATTTATTTGAGAATGAAATTTTTGAAGATTTGATTTGAAAGGAAATGGAGTTGCATTTGAAGGTGATATTTTAAAAAAAAAAGATGAAATTCGGAATTATGGAACTTTTGGGATATTAGAATTAAAAATTGAATTTTGGGAAAACTAAATTTATAGTTAGAGTTCTAGAAAATTATTTCGAGAATTAAATTTTGAAGAATTAAAATTAAAATATTGGAATTTTGGAAAATTGAATTTTAGATCTGAAGTTTCGTAAGCTGAATTTAAAAATCGCATTTTACGAGATTATTTTGGAAAGGATACGTGTATATATATATATATTCTTAAATAAAATAATGAATAAATAAATAAAATAAATGAATGAATTCAGAATGTTGAGATTTTTAAAAGAATTATTTGATAACAGAACTTTCAAAAAATGAAAATTTTAACATGAAAAAATGGAATTAAGAAGATGGCACCTGGGAGAAAAGAGAAAAAAACTAATAATAAACCCCTTGAGGCCTATTGGACCCATGCCACTAATGACTAAAAAATAATAAACTCATGTCTTTGACTTTCATTCACCAATTTCTTTAAACATGCCATCAAAACAAAAGGGCTTCAGCAAATATTTGCCCGTTATCACTGTTGCTCCAACCTGAACTCAAAGAATAAATTTGAGTTCCCTCTACAGAAACATCAAATAGAGGTTCCCGGTCAAAACTAGGTTCATTAACCAGTCCAAAGAATACTCTCACTGAATAATGCCCCTTGGGGCACCCTATTGATAATGCATAAATTTTCAGGACCTCCAGATGGAGGAAAATAACGGAGAGTTTTAAGAGGAGGAGAGATGAGACCGGGAATTATTGCATTAACATTTCAAGAACCATCTGAAAAAATGAGACTGTGTTGTTCGGAGACGACAGCACTCCTCCGTCGTCCACATCCTCGGCAACCGCGACAGCCACCGGAAACCAGTTCACGTTCCGCGCCCTCTCAGATCCATCTGATGAACTATGTTCAGACATCAGATTATCAGCGAGCCACGGAAAGCGAAACTGTGAAGAAGGATGGTGGCGAGAAACATGGGGAAATAAAGAAAAACAGAGTATGTGCATAAAAATATAATATCATTAAATCTGACTCCACTTTACCAAGGTAAAAAAGGGCTTATCAAACAGAATGGTGGGAGGGTTCGAGCGATCTCGACAAACAAGCAAATGGCATAGCCATTACACAACTCATATATAGCATGGTCATCATACAGCTCATATGGGGAAAACAGGGACCAAGCAATACATGGAATGAGGAGCAGATTTAACACATTAAATAATCCAAACAAGCATCCAAAAATCATAAAGAGTTGAGGTATGGCTGAAAATAGAACAAAATGAGTTAAAAATGGAGAACCTAAGGTGCGAAATAATCAAACCTGAGCGATTCTTCCCTTGCTCTTCTCTTACAGTTTTCTTGAAAGGCTCCTCTCCAGTTGAAATGAGCAAGGAGATTGTTGCGTTTCCCCTCCCCTATCGAACGCTTCCCCAAGTTGAAGGATCTCTTTTCCCAAAAAAAAAAAAAAAAATCATCTCCCATGTCCTGTTTTTCTTTCCCGCCCATTCCTTCACATCTCTCACCTGGCGGCCGTGAACTGATCAACTGTGACAATCCGCCGATCCATGTCTGATCTCTCGGAAAAGCAAACTAATCTCCCATCTACTCTAACCCAATATGACAAATCCACACTGAGAATGAAAAACCAATCCTAAAGAGCATGAAGCACAAGATACCTGAATAGAATCCATGGCATCTGTGAACTAGTCAACTGTGACAGTCTGCTGATCTATGTCTGACCTCTCGGAAAACCGAATTGAGCTCCACAGTACTCTAACCCAAGATGGTAAATCCGCACTGAGAATGAAGAACCAATCCTGAAGAGCATGAAACACAAGATATGGTGGGCACAGGGAAAACATGGAAGAAATGCTAGTCTGAACTGGAATGAGTAAGACATCAAAGTGCAGAAGGACTATCCGACTATAACTCAAACCCGTACTGATCTCTGTGCACTCTCAATTGGAGACTAAAAGAGGGAATACTGAATCCCAACTATAACCAAAGAGGCTCTGAAGGCCCTTAGATGCACCCACGTGCAGGTAGGGAGTCCTAATAGAAGGATCTACTGCTCAACCTACGAGGTCAAAGTGGCTCTAAATGGATATCGGTGGACTTTAAAAGATCCCTAGCAGAAGCGATCATACCCTCCGGCGGTATGCAACCCTCTGCACGCCTCCAAAGAGACGGGGCGCTTCCATGCAAGGTGGTCATCACCTCCACACATGCACTACCTCGACATCCCAGGGGGGGTTCCTATGGTGAAACCTCTCAAACATCCAACGCTCAATGGCCAACTAAAGTGCACAGTGAATGGTGTGGGTGCATCCAATAACCCTAGAAAGCTAAAACGAGAAATGAAACACACTGGTCGCACAAATATCCAAGAAACCTAGCTCAGGGCTATACGGGTCTTTAATGATCGGACTCCAATCGACATCAAAGTGTCGCTCTCCTCCAGAATGCTCCCGTACATCGATATAGCCCGTCGCTAGACCCTACTCCTAATCTCTGGCTCAGTCAGAGAGCAAGCACACAGAAGGTCTCACACTTGCAATAGTGAGAACCGAGATAAAAGGAATGACCGAAACCAAGAGAGTTGGAGGTAAAGGGATAGAAGTGCGACCCACATAGACAAGCAACATGCAATCATACAGAGGGAGGGCAGTCATGCATCATACAGTCAAGCAGAGTACGAGATATATCACTCATGTCCACACACAAACTATGATAGTCAAAATGAATAGTGATACAGACATCATGCTCAAAGACGATCAAGAGAATATATAATCCAGAGAAAACAGCATAGCAAGTCAAACGACGTACAATAGTGAGTCTATGCATGTGAAGTGAGCAGAATAATCAGAGAAGGTGAGCAACCTATGATAATCGGCATGTCGATGTACCAAATTAATCTAGCAATGGAGTATAGAAAAAAAAGCGACATTCGAAGCCCCAAATCAAGATAATCAACCATATCAATGTCACAACACAATATCCAAGCATGCATCGACAAATCCCAATGTGCAATCAAGAGACAGGTACTCACTGATCGACTCGTCAAATGCCATGTTCGCTTCATCTTAAGTTCAAGCTTGACCCTCTAAATCATCCCCAGTGGAGTCGCCGTTTTGTAGACCCCGCATTTCGACTCATGCGTTTCCCACTCGATGGCGAGCTTGGTTTTTGTTTCGAAAAATGATTTTATTTATTAAAATAATGACATGGAGTCGCCACTTATTTTTGTTTTATTTTTAAAAGGGTAAACAAAATAAGAAAGAAAAACCTTAAGTGCGACTCCTGGTTTTGGAAAAGGCGGTCTGCGAAAAACCGGATCGGGTTCGGGGGTCAGGTTACTTATTGGGAAGGTACGGTATAGACCGTAACACCCTTTTAATTCCCTAAAGTCGGGTCTCTACTAATAAAATGAAGCTGACATGACAATCAATAGGAAAATCAATGGATACTCGAGTCGATTATGTACATATGGGAATCAAAACATGCATAGAGAATGACCAGAATAGAAACGAATGCATACCTGGGCCACGAACGAGCGATGCACTATCATAAAAACAGAGTCAGTGAACAATATAGAGCACGAAATATATCACATGTGTTACCAAACATAAATTAAAATTGTTCGAAGGAAAACTAACTTTTTGAAATTCATTTTGAAAATCGGAGTCTTTATTTGAAAATTGGATTTTTAGAAATTAAATATAATAATGAGAATTTTAGAAATTAAATTTGAAAGGAATTGGAATTTCAGAGAACTAAATTTGGGAATCGGAATTTTGAAGAATTATTTAAAGACGAAATTTTAATAAATAAATAAGTGAATAAATAAATGAATGGAACAATAATAATGATGAAATAATAAATATTAGGTAAATAATTGCAAAAAATAGAATTTTAGAGATTGGAGATTGAATTTAGAGATTTAAATTTTGGGAAATTATTTGGAGATGAGATTTTAAATGTATGAATAAGTGAATAAATAAATGAACGGGATAATAATAATAACGAAAATAATCATTAAACAGCTGAATGTGAATAGTGGAATTTTTGAGATTGAAAATTAAATTTGGAAAACGGAATTTTGAAAAATTGAACTTTAATTATTGGAATTTGTAAAATAAATTAATGGAATGAGAATAATATTTAAATGAATGAACGTGAATAGTAGGATTTTTAAGATTGAAAATTAAATTTGGAAGTCGGATTTTTGAATAATTGAACTTTAATGATCGAGATTTTTGAAAGAAATGAATAAATAAATATGAAATAATAATAATAACTAACAAAAATGATATTTAAACGAATGAAAGTGAATAATGAGATTTTTGCGATTGAAAATTAAAATTGGAAATCGGATTTTTGAAAAATTGAACTTTGATGCTTGGAATTTTTTAAAAGAAATAAATAAATAAATAAGAAATAATAATAATAATTAACAAAAATGATATTTAAATGAGTGGAAGTGAATAGTGGGATTTTTAAGATTGAAAATTAAATTTGGAAGTCGGATTTTTGAAGAATTGAACTTTAATAATTTGACTTTTTAAAATAAATAAATAAATATGGAATAATAATAATAATAACCGAGATAAGGTTAAAACGAATGAACGTGAATGGTGGAATTTTTGAGATTGAAAATTAAATTTGAAAATCAGAATTTTGAAAAATTACTTGAAAGTGGAAATTTGAGGATTAAGTCTAATAAAAGGGCATTTTGAAGATTTATTTGAGAATGAAATTTTTGAAGATTTGATTTGAAAGGAAATGGAGTTGCGAAAATTTATTTGAAGGTGATATTTTAAAAAAAAAATGAAATTCGGAATTATGGAACTTTTGGGATATTAGAATTAAAAATTGAATTTTGGGAAAACTAAATTTATAGTTAGAGTTCTAGAAAATTATTTCGAGAATTAAATTTTGAAGAATTAAAATTAAAATATTGGAATTTTGGAAAATTGAATTTTAGATATGAAGTTTCGTAAGCTGAATTTAAAAATCGCATTTTACGAGATTATTTTGGAAAGGGTACGTGTACATATATATATTCTTAAATAAAATAATGAATAAATAAATAAATAAATAAAATAAATGAATGAATTCAGAATGTTGAGATTTTTAAAAGAATTATTTGATAACAGAACTTTCAAAAAATGAAATTTTTAACATGAAAAAATGGAATTAAGAAGATGGCACCTGGGAGAAAAGAGAAAAAAACTAATAATAAACCCCATTGAGGCCTACTGACCCATGCCACTAATGAATAAAAAATAATAAACTCATGTCTTTGACTTTCATTCACCAATTTCTTTAAACATGCCATCAAAACAAAAGGGCTTCAACAAATATTTGCTCGTTATCACTGTTGCTCCAACCTGAACTCAAAGAATAAATTTGAGTTCCCTCTACAGAAACATCAAATAGAGGTTCCCGGTCAAAACTAGGTTCATTAACCAGTCCAAAGAATACTCTCATTGAATAATGCCCCCTAGGGCACCCTATTGATAATGCAGAAATTTTCAGGACCTCCAGATAGAGGAAAATAACGGAGAGTTTTAGGAGGAGGAGAGATGAGACTGGGAATTATTGCATTAACATTTCAAGAACCATCTGAAAAAATGAGACTGTGTTGTTCGAAGATGACAGCACTCCTCCGTCGTCCGCATCCTCGGCAGCCGCGACAGCCACCGGAAACCAGTTCACGTTCCGCGCCCTCTCGGATCCATCTGATGAACTATGTTCAGACATCAGATTATCAGCGAGCCACGAGAAGCGAAACTGCGAAGAAGGATGGTGGCGAGAAACAGGGAGAAATAAAGAAAAACAGAGTATGTGCATAAAAATATAATATCATTAAATCTGACTCCACTTTACCAAGGTAAAAAAGGGCTTATCAATCAGAATGATGGGAGGGTTCGAGCGATCTTGACAAACAAGCAAATGGCATAGCCATTACACAGCTCATATATAGCATGGTCATCATACAGCTCATATGGGGAAAACAGGGACCAAGCAATACATGGAATGAGGAGCAGATTTAACACATTACATAATCCGAACAAGCATCCAAAAATCATAAAGAGTTAAGGTATGGCTGAAAATAGAACAAAATGAGTTAAAAATGGAGAACCTAAGGTGCGAAATAATCAAACCTGAGCGATTCCTCCCTTGCTCTTCTCTTACAGTTTTCTTGAAAGGCTCCTCTCCAGCTGAAATGAGCAAGGAGATTGCTGCGTTTCCCCTCCCCTATCGAACGCTTCCCCAAGCTGAAGGATCTCTTTTCCCAAAAAAAAAAAAAAAATCATCTCCCCTGTCCTGTCTTTCTTTCCCGCCCATTCCTTCACAGCTCTCACCTACTCTCTGCCCCTCTCCTGTCCCATCTGGCCACCCCATCAGCTTAATTCCCCGGGTGGTCAGTAGAGTCCACAAATAAAAACAATCATAAAGAAAAAACCTTACTGTCCGGAGGTCTACACAATTACAGTTAAAAATTAACTTTAACATGTGTATTTTTATTTATTTATGATTTTTTATAGTTTTTTCAAATATTTTCATGAATTTTGAACAATTTTTGTTGATATTTTTTTGTCAAAATATTTATCGAATATTTCTCCAATATTCTCGATATATTCGTAAAATTCAAGTACCAATATATTCATATTTACCAATATTTCAAACCTTGAAGAAAACTATGAAGGAATAAAATTATGATTTTAACAAAAATTGTAAAAAAAAAAAATAGATAAAGTAAAATGGGATATATTTATTATTTTATTCTTTTTATCAATCAATTTTGAAAAATCTCAAATATGATCTCTCTAAAAATCCATTTTTTAATATTTTTTAAACTTTTCTAAATCTTTTTATTAGATAAATAAATTTAAATCAAAACATATTTGATATATAAAATTTATTAATTTTAAAAAATAATTTAAAATTGGAAAGTTAAGAAACTTATGAAGGATACAATAATATTAAAAAGAAAAGGTTGGAAAATAAATTAATATTCAATTGTTTCATCTTTTAATATTGATTAAGGAGTGAAAGCATCGAGTCATTGGCAAAATATCGATCAATATTTACCATTACTGTAATGCCCCAAACCCAATTTAGGGGTAAAATCATAATTTAGAAATTAATAATTAGTTAAAGTAATTTAATAAGGGTAAAAATGTCTTTTCTTATTTGACAGAGATCATAAAGATCAAATAGCTCAAAGAGCAAGGGCTGAAAATTTGGAGGTTTAGGGTTTGAAGATCAATTTTTTTATGTAAGATTTTAACCCTTAAATTAATATTTTATATTTTTTAATTAGTTTTAAAAACTTTAGATATTTTTTAGAAGATCTCAATCTAGATTAGGATTTGTTAAATTAATTTTTAGATCAAAATAGAAAAATAGGAAAATTTAGAAAAACTCAATTAAAAAGAAAACAAAATCAATGAAAAATCAATGGAAGAAAATAAATTTTATATTTAGAAAATAAATAAGTAAATCATGTAGACTTTAGATTTGAAAAAAAAAATAAAGAATTGGAGTAAGCGTGTGTTGTCAAAGTGTTGACTTAGGCATTGGAAAAAATTGTATATGTAAATATATTTTTTATAATAATAAATAATAAGAATAAACATAAGGCTTACAGTTTTATTCTTAGGGCTTTGTGTGTGTAATGAAGATCGGAGGGTAATGGGTTAATTATGTATTGAATTTGAAAATTAATAAAAATTATAATATTTAGTTTTAAGCTAACATATGAAATATTAATAATGATAATAATAATAATAATAATAATAGTTTCCTGTATATGTTTTAAATTAATTTAAGTATGTAAAGAAATAAATAGTGAGGGTAAGAATATGAAAGAAAATGAATTTTACAATAATTTGGAAACTTACTAAATTAATTTATTATTATTTAGTAAGTTGAAAAATAATATTGAGTAGTAATAATATTAGCATGAGAAATTAATTAGAATATCTAATACTAAATAAAATATTTTTAGGATTTTCAAATTTATACATTTGGATAAATAATCAATAATCAATATTGTGTATGATATTATGTTAGGTGAGAAGGAAATTTTTCAGAGTTAAATACTTCAAGATTTTGAGTGCTTCTTCAAGGTAAGGGAAATTAATACAGATTTTTATAAAAGAAAATAATTTTCTTTTTATATTGTATTTTGAAATGTGTAAAAATATTATTTTTATCTTTTCCCATGAATCAAATATGTGTTTTGTATGGAAAGTTTTTTTTTAAGAATTTTCTTTGTTTATTTATGAAAAGTGAAAAATTGAGGAGATATGATATTGTAGACCCCCTTTGGTGGTGAGGACCCGGGAGTTTGTTTTTTTTTTAATTTTCATCATATTATTAGAAGGGGTAGGGGACCCCCAGTAGAGAGATGGGATGTGTAGCAGGTCAAGCTGACAGGGGCCATACTGGTGATTAGAGGGCCATGCTGCTGAGGTGAGGAATAGTGGAGCTGGTAATGGCTTCCGGGGGAAGATAGAAACAGGAGAGAAAAAGGAGAAAGAAAGGAGGAAAAAGGAAGAAGCCATTTGCGGGGGAAGAGGGAGTCACAGAGAAGAGGGCTGGAGGGTTCCATTGATCTTGGAGGAGTTTCTTTTCTCGGAGAGGAGGCTGAACAGAGGTGGAGGTTTTGTGAGATCCAAATATTTTTGCTTGAAGGAGCAACCAGGTAAGCTCACCACGTATCCTTTGCTTTATTTTTACCACTACTGTTTTCTCTTTCTCCTGGAGTTGTTCGGGTTCCGCTTTTATGCTTGTTTAGGAATAACAGGAGTTATATCTGAGTAGCATCAATTTCTGGTTTCTTCGTATGCTTGCTGATAGTTTCACTCATTATACTTCATAATATTGGTTTTAATCTGGAGAAGTTTTGTTGCTTCATTTTGCTATATGTGGAGATGTTAATTGTTGTTGTTGTCTCGTTTGAACTGTTTTGCTACCCTTACCCATGATTCATGTCTAAACCCCATCTTCCCATCTTGTGTGCCCTTTAAACTCATCGCCAAACCCTACACTTGTGTCCCTCGTGTGTCATTACTAAGCTCTCTTGCCTCCTCGGACCTATTTTGCCGAAGCACTGACCCTTCAGGATTATCTTCAACTTAAGAGTGGTGAAGGGGTCTGATGTCCGTCCCATCAGAGCAATGAAGTTCTCCGTCTCACCTGGTGTTCATATTGTCATTCAGTGCAAAGTTGCATCTGGCCTTCCTCAGCTAGTTGAAGGTTCGAAGTGTTTGGCTAAATCAGACCCTATGGTGTTTTGTGCTATTGGAAAACCTTGGGAAGCATCATTGATGGCGCTGGTGAACTCCACCTGGAGATTTGTTTGAAGGTTCTGTGGGATAAATTCATAGGTAATGCTGAAATGGTTAGGTCTGACCTTGTTGCGTCTTCCCATGAGACTGTTTTTTAGAACCCCTGCAGAGCCATGATGAGCAGGACCTCTAACAAGCATGACCGTCTCTATGTGAGAGCCCAACCTTCGGAATAAGGTATTACAGGGACTATTGATGCTAGTTGTCTTGGTCCAAGGTGGGTACTCAAAGCTCGACCCGAGATCTTGTCTGAGGAGTTCATTTGTGGCAAAAATCTTGCAAAGAAAATCTGGTGTTCTGGAACTGGGACCACAGACCCTAACATGGTGGTTGATATGTGTAAGGGAGCTCGGCATTTTGATGAAATTAAGAATTCTGTTGCTGCTGAGTCACGGTGGTTGACAAAGGCGGGCGTATTGGCTGAGGAAGAACACGAGAAGTCTGTGATGTGGTCTTTCACGTAGATGCAGTTCTTATAGGAAGTGATTAAATCGTGCCCATAGCCAAGAGCATGCCCAGAACCAGTCAAACAAAGGAGTTCCGCCTTGCGGAATTGATGTTTTCGTTTAAGCAAGGACGACGGAGGGATGGCTTAGGGAACTTCCAACAGGTGTGTTTGGTTCACTTACGCAAGAATGAACGTGGTGCATCATGAACATCACAATGAGATGAATGCCTTGATTCATGCGCAGATGCCTCCAGCAGCACGCCTTGGCTGGATATCCATGAAACTCTATGCATGCATGACAGCCCAAAACTCATCCGAAGCCTCCCTTGAAGCTCCAAATTCACCCATCCCTGCACGTATCCTATATGCAACAAGCCCCATGAACCCGCCACCACCTTTTCTCACCCCTTGTGCGCGTGAAACCCACTGCCCGTTTCCCCATTGCCATCCACCATGCCCATCAACCTATCTCTCATGTGTTTCCATTGCTCTCATACCCATCCATTGCCCTCATGCACACCTCCACTCCTTCTTGAACGACACCAAACCCATTCCCTCTCACTATTCGGTGCATATTCTCCCCCATGCGTGTCGCAGCCTTTCTCTCTCTACACCACTCTACTCACCCACTCTCCTTCAAATACCCCTCAAGTCCATTATCCTCACCTATGCATGGCCATGCATGGCCGCATTATGTTCTTCATGCCATGCATGAAATCTTGTGTACCCGGCCACCTCAATCACCCATCATTGGACCCGTTTCCTCTACCCTTGCGTGGCCACCCTCTCATGCACATGTAATTCATGCACACAGCTCCTTTATCACCCTTAAATTTTCTCATAAATTCCCTATCATCATGCATAGAAGTGGTCAGCCCAGTCGTACCCATATGCTACTCCTCATTCTCTCAAACCTTCACTTACATTATGCCTACGCCACATGCACTTCCTTCCAACCCATCCCCCGCCTCACTCACCAACTCGTCTTCATCATTTCCGTGTGCATGAATTCGTTCACTCACCACCTTTTCTCTCTCTACACTCTCAACACCCACTGCCCGTTTCCTCACACTCATCCTCACACTCATCACCCAACCACCCCGCATGCCTTTTGTTCTCGGAGGGAGGTTTCTTTTTTTTGTGTCAATGCTACTGCTCTTGGTGTGGTGGTGCAAGTGGTGTTCTCTGGGGTGACGGTGGTGAATGGTATTGATTTGAGCGTTCAGAATACTTGTTGTTGGGTTCGGAATAACAAAGAACAACAAAAGTCTGAGTGAGAGAGTTCGGCTTTTGCTTAAGGAATTGGCGTTTTTGAATGAATTGAGGGCTTGGGTCAGAGCTTCAGAGAAGAGATTTATTCCAAGATAATGCATGGGTCAAGGAGATATTATGGCGATGCTTGGGTCAGCTTCTCATTATACGCAAGGAGGAATGGCTGGGTCCGGGTCTGGGCCACAGTCTGGATTACATGGATCCTCGGGAAATCGTTCGTTAGCTAATCCGAGCATGCCATATCAGCCCAAGTCCACATTGGCCCAATAATTTAGCTCTACATGCATGCTCAGGGATCATAAAGAGCATTCCAATCAGTTCCGTTTTGGTTCCTATCAGCGCCATTCCATCTTAGGCCCACTCATGCGTGCATCCAACCGCATGGCCTCATTCCGCATGACCACCCTCCTAAGCCCACTTCCAAGGCCCACTGGCTCCACTTACTTTCATGCATATATATTTGTTTATTCGTACAACCTCTTCATTCTCAATATCAAGCTTCAATCCTCACCCTTTTAACTTTCAAATTTAATTGTCAAAATCTTCCTTTTCAAAGTTTCATTTCCCAAAATCCTTTTCTAATTTTTAAAAGAGTTTCTATTTTAGAATGTTCCTTTTTTAGCTCCCCATTTCCAGGGTCAATTTTCAAGATTCAAGATTTTAATCTAATTTCCGGAACTCAAATATCTTCCTAAATTAATTTTTAATCTCAAATATTCGACTATTCAATTTTATACGTTTAGATATTATGTCTTTCATTATTATTTTTATCTCATATATCTTTACTTATCTCATTTAAAAACTCCAATCATTAAAATTTCCATTCTTCAAAAATCCAATGTCATAATTTAATTTTTCAATCCCAAAAATATTACAATTCGTTTAAATCTTATTTTCATTAGTTAGAATTATAAATCCCGTTTTTATCTAAACCCTTCAAAAATCCAATGTCATAATTTAATTTTTCAATCCCAAAAATATTACAATTCGTTTAAATCTTATTTTCATTAGTTAGAATTATAAATCCCGTTTTTATCAAGTTATTTAAAGTCTAAACCCTTCAAAAATCCAATGTCATAATTTAATTTTTCAATCCCAAAAATACTACAATTCTTTTAAATCTTATTTTCATTAGTTAGAATTATAAATCCTGTTTTTATCTAGTTATTTAAAGTCTAAACCCTTCAAAAATCCGATGTCCTAACTTAATTTTCAACCCTAAAAATTCCACTATTCCTTTTTTATTCGTTTAAATGTTATTTCCCTTAAGCAGAATTGTCATCCTATATTTACTTATTCAGAGTCCAACTCTCCAAAAACCTGACTTCCTAATTTAATCTTTAATCTCACAAATCTCACTATTTACTTTCATCCGTTCCAATATCGTTTTGATTAATCGGCAGCATTATTCCATACTTACCTATTTATTTCTCTTAAAAATTTCAATGATTAAAGTTTAATTCTTCAAAATTCTGATTCCTAAGTTTAGCTATTCGAAATTCTAATTGTCCTATCTCCGAACTTCATTTTCAGTTTCTCGTGCTCCAATTCCCGTATTTATCCCGCTACTTATCATTATCATTGTCACTATTGTTTTATTCATTATTTCTATGAATTTCGCCTTCAAACGATTTTCAAGATTGCCAATTTTTTATAAATCGACTCTCGTAATCTCTACTTCTCAAATAACTCACAATTCTGTTTTCTTTCAAAATTTAATTCCCAAAGCCTCGAATTTCGCAACTTGGTTTTCCTCAAAGATCCCGAACTTTCAAATAATCCCTCAAAATCCCAATCTCTTTCAAATTTAATTTCCAAAATTCCCATTTTTACATCTAATTTCTACGAATCCAATTTTCAGATAAATTTTAAAGCTCCAATTTTCGAATAAATTTTCAAATGAATTTCAGAAATCCAACTTTCCTTCGAACAATTTTAATCCCTGTTTAGTGATGCATGTGATATGTTTTGTGCTCTATATGGTGTACTAACCCTCTCTATTGATAGCACATGGTGGCTCGTGGCCCAGGTATGTACCCATTTTCCCTCTAATCGTTGTCTATGCATGTCCCGATTCTTATGTGTGCATGATCATTTAGGATATCCATTGATTTACTCATCAATTGCCACGTCAGCTTCATTTTATTAGTAGAGACCCGACTTTAGGGACTTAGAGGGGTGCTATGGTCTTCACTGTGCCTTCCTGATAAGTAACCTGACCCCCGAGCCCGATCCGGTTTTTCGCAGATCACCTTTTCCAAAATAAGGAGTCGTACTTAGGGTTTTCTTTCTTATTTTGTTACCCTTTAAAAATAAAACGAAAATAAGTGGCGACTCCAAGTCATTTTTCCTAATCAATAAAAATCAATTTTTCAAAATAAAAAACGAGTTTCGCCATCGAGTGGGAAACGCATTGAGCCGAAATGCGGGGTCCACAGATATTTTGTTTTGTAAGTTTGAATTAATGAAATAAAATATTTGACTTTGGATTATATGACCCTTGTCAACGGGTTATAATTGTTGACATTTGGTTTTATTCGCCTTAAATAGAACAAATTTGAAACTAGTCGCTCATTTGTAAAGTCTCACTTAACCGAGCACCATTTGTTATTTGATAACTAGAGTACAGATATTTTGAATGTATTCGATTTGGTTTAAAAAAAAAAATTGTTTTGACATGGATATGAGAAAGTTTCGTTGAAAAGTTTGAATGTATGAATATTTTGAACTCGAAAGTTTTTATGAAAACATGTTATATCTCATATTTGCAAGCATGATTGAAAATGTTTGATCCATAAAACTATATTGATGTTCCTTATTGAGCTTTTAGTTCATGCCCCTTCGTTGATAATTTTTCAAGTACTCTCAGTTCGGGCGAAGAGTGATGGCTAGGCTAGGAAATTTTTTCTTTGTTAGGATTTTGGTTCAAACTTTATTTTGGACATTGTTTCGATGTTAAATGTTAATTCCTTTTTAAATTATTTGAATTGAGAGTTATTTGGACAATAACACTTTGGTTGATGTGTTAGTTTTTTTTAAAGTTGATACTTGGAGATTTTAGAATTTTGTCATACTACTCTGAACAGGAATTTGGTAATTGGTAAATTTTCAATTACAATATGAATGTTTGTGTCATTTCCACTTTGAGCTTTTGGGCTTGAGGTGTGAAATGATCGTCATGCCCTTAGAGTGTGTTTTGGGGCGAGACAACTACGAACTTAAAGTTAAGATTTGGGGTTGGGGTTTTCATCCTTCTAATATGTATTTGTAAAATTTAAAATGAATTAAATATTTATATTTTATCTATAATAAATATCAAAATTATATAAAATAAAAAATAAAAAAACTAATAGTTTTGAAGAAAGTAATTATTTAAGTATTGAAATCCAAACAAATTTAAATAATAAAATTTTATTTTATCTTAATCATTAAAAGTACATATTTAATGAAATCAAATTGACTAATAAGTTAGTAAATTATTGTGTTAATTTTATCATAATCTAAGCAATTAATATTTATGATGATAAAATGATGAAATATGTTTAGAATTTTAATTGTTTATATGTTTTCTAATTTCTTATAATTATTTTTAATTCTAATGATATATAAATTATATATTTATAATGTTATTAATTTAATCATAAGTCCGACTATTAAATCATGAATCAATAATTTTTTCAATTCTAAAAAAAATTGGATTTTTCTTATAATAATTTTCTCCACCCTGATTTTTGTGAAGATCTATTTGATAATTCACAACATGACAATGCAGCGTCTTTCAAGATGGCATACCTCCACATGATCATACTTCCACACATTCAAGATGGCACAATCCCTTGTCATAAAGAGGAAAGAAAATTCTATATCAGACTTCAGAGATATTTTATATAGATAGCAAATTGTCAAACCCCTTAAATTCTAGGTATCAATATTGACAATATCACGGTCCCAGAAGTGTATGGAAGAGGACCCGCAACCTAAAATATCTAAAGAATGATGTGACGCTAAAGGTGTCTGGGCTCTGGACTTCATTGCATAGGCAGCAAGGACGGGGAAGTGGATTAAAAACGAACATGGAAGGAGGGTGCGGTTCCTCTCCCTACCAGCAAGGCCCCACCAAATTGAGCTCCATTGGTTTCTTGTAACATTACGGTTCATGATTCGTCCTTCAATCCCTTAGGTAGATATTCTATAGTTTCTTTTCATTAAAAATAAAAATAAATAGCATGTGGAAGGGACATGTTTTTGTTATTTAAATTAATTATGGTTATAATTGAGGGTTTGGCTAATATATTAAAGGACATTTTTTTTTGTACCTAACAAAATCAATCATATGGTGTGAAGTATATATTTTTAGGTTACATTTTTTACATCCTTATTTGATTTATTTGTATCTTAATATTTTGATCTTAATCAATTATATCCTTATTCAACCGTTTAAATTTTATCATATATATATATATTCAATGGTTCAGATATTTTATTCATTAAACACCACTATGAAACTATAGTATTTTCCAATAATTTAACTAAGTGCCTTATCTTATTGATAGTTAATTAAAGTGAAATGACTCATTACCTAAATTGTATAAAACATGTATGCAACATGAAGAAATATTTGAATATTTTTTTTCAAATGATTATTTTTGTTAGATTTAGAGTGCGTTTGATAGAGATTTTAAGAAGCGTTTATAACATTTATAACACTTGAAAATTTTCGTCTTTCAAATGTTAAAAATATTTCTTATAATCACTGTCAAACGTATTCTTAGAATACACTTTGATGGTGATTTTTAAAAATATTTTTAATCATTTTAATAGTTGAAAAATATAAAAATACTTTCTAAAATCACTATCAAATGGGTTCTTAATATTAGGTGTTTTATATCTTATTTGTTTGCGGTTATAATATAAGAGTACGTTAAGTTAAGGTGGTGTTGGTTTGTTTAAAATTTAGAATTTGACTATTTTAAAAACAATAGATTAAATATAAAAAAATAATTAAAAATAAAACGCCTAGAAATAAAATTAATTTTTAAACATACAAAATATAAGTTAGAAAGCATTCCAAATTCCAAATAGTTCTTTATTCTAAAAATTAAAATACAATTAAAAACTGTTTTCAAAAATAGTTTTTTGAGAATAATTTTATGGAGTACCCTTAGTCACTTCCAAACATCTGGAATTGATAATAGAAAGACGAGAAGCAAGTACTAGTTACTGGGTATTTATCATCGCATGGATCAACCGTTCAAACGAATTGTATGAAGATCCACCCTCCATCAGAGCCCTCCTACTCTTCTCTCCCATCTCTTTCACCATCTTTCTCACTGTGCTATCAGCCTCCATCACACGTCTTACGGCTCCATCTATCTCCTCCGCCATCACAACATCTCCGTCGTACCTGGAGTCTAATCTCATCTCCACTGCCAATCCTAGTTCTTTCACCATCTCAAATGCATTCAACTTTTGTTCTGCGTAAAGTGGCCATGTGACTATTGGCACACTGTTCCACACACTTTCTAAGATTGAGTTCCACCCGCAGTGGGATACAAACCCAGCAATGGCTTCGTGGGCCAGAACTTTCACTTGTGGTGCCCAACCGCAGATCATTCCTTTTCCTCCGATACGCTCCATGAACCCTTCTGGCAACATCTCATCCAGATTCGTGCCTTCACTCGGGCGACCGAACTTCCCATCTGGCGGTGGCCGACGTAAAGACCACAGGAACCTGTGGCTGCAGCGCTCAAGTCCAAGCGCGATCTCTCTCACCTGGGGTACATCAAAGGTGCCCAGACTCCCAAAGCATAGGAACACCACAGAGGATTCCGGCTGAGTGTCAAGCCAGGCCGTGACCTTATCATGGTCAGCCCGGTCTGCACTAGAATGGGCCTGACCCTCGAGGTCAAGCACTGGTCCGACCGTGTACACTGGAGGAGCTTGGCCGTCGGAGAAGGAACCCACTAAGAAAGGCTCCAACTCAGTAAATGTATTGATTATAATGCCCTTAGCCTCTCTAAACCTCTGAGCAACCTTTATAAAAGCGGCATAACCACCATGCTTGTTCCTCAGTGATTCAGGCAAAACGCTAACCGGAACCGGGTTTATGAAACCTGGAATCACCAACTCAGGATCCGCGTCCTCAAAGGCAGTGCTGATTTGTGTATGGCGGGTGGGAAGGTAGAGCATGAGGCTAACAAGAGCAGCACCAGAGGTTAGAAACAGATATGAGGGAAGACCCAGTTCGTTGGCCACATCAATCATTGAGATGCATATAAAATCAAGGACTACCCCAGCGAGAGGCCGAGTTGATTTGAGGTTGATGATGGCGTCTTTCACATGAGGAATGTAACTCTCGATGTAAACTGACAGGAATTGTGCAATGGATTTTTTAAGGTAAGGTGGAGGGGGATCCTGTGGAGGGAGATCGATCAAACTGAGACCGGGTTCAAAAGCAAGGTGTGATTTGTTGTATCCATGCGCGTCGGGGCCGAATGGGGAGTTGATGGAGAGGATGGTGACCGAAAAGCGATCATCCCTTTGGATTAAGCGTTTTGCGAATTCTACAGTTGATACAAGGTGACCGCGGCCTGCTACCGAGACAAACACCAGCTCTGCTTTCTTCATTGCAATTCTCAGGTGTCTCTTCTTTTTCTGAATTCCTACTTTTCTTGATGCAGAACTTTACCTTCTTCCTTGCTGATATTTTTCCTGCTAAGGGAAATGATTTATGGTCTCGTCGGCTGGTCCCACCTTTATTGTGGTTTGGCTGTAATGGTGTCGATAGCTCCTACACAATTTTCAATATCCAATGAGAACTAGGTGAGAGTTGTGCTTGAGGTGAAATGTGCCTAAGTCAAAATTGTCCAAACATCCTTATATCAATCTAATTGATATTAAGGATATAAAATAATAATAAACTAATATATATTGTATGTTTACTATTAAACAAAGTAAAACATTAGGGGCACATTTTGATCTATTAAAATAAATTATTTTCTAATTTAAATAAATAAAATGAAATAAGTAAATAAATTTTGAATTATTTCTAATTCCAACATATCTTATATTAATATTTTTATGGTTGAATAAATTTTTTATTCTTTTTTTCTTTAATTTCAAAAATAAAATAAAATGAAATAAATAAATTTGATATTTTATAACCTATCTTATATTTATATTTCTTATGGTTAAATAAATTTTTTATTCTTTTTTTTATTTCCAAAAATAAAAGAAAATAAATAAATAAATTTGATTTAAATAATAATTTTTGTCTTATTTTTAATTACATTTTATATTAAAAATAAATAAATATCATTTTATTTGTTTTAATTATTTTAAATGTCAAACCATTATGAATATAGTTTATGGTAGACATAATTTATGTATATATATGAAATTTATTTAACTGTATAAGGTTGTTACATTATTTGTATAAGAAAAATACACTAATTATACAAAGGGGTGTATAAGACTATCATTTATTAAGGATTTTGTCCTTTTTGAAAATACACTAATTGTACAAAGAAAATTTTATGCATTATTCATATGGTTGTTTTTGAAAAATAATTTAAAATATAGAGCAAAATAAATATAATTTTTCCAATAATAAATTAAAATTATTTTCACTTATTTTTAAAATTCAAAGAAATCTATGACAGAATAAAATTATAATTTTAACAAAAATTATATAAAAATATTGATAAAGTAAAATGGGATATATTTATTATTTTATTCTTTTTATCTATTAATTTAAAAAATTCTCATATATGATCCGTCTAAAATACATTTTTTTCTTTAATCCTTTTAATTCTTTTTAGATAAATAAATTTAAATCAAATCATATTTGATTCATAAAATTTACGAACTTTTAAAAATAATTTAAAATTAAAAATCCAATCCAATTAATATTAGAAAGTTAAGAAACTTATAACGGATACAACTAATATTAAAAAGAAGAGGTTGAGGAAGAAAATTCAATTGTTTCATTTTTGAATTTCGATTAAGGAGTTATAGCATCGAGTCATTGGGGAAAGATCTATATTGACGATTAAGGGGTTAAGGTTCAAGGTTGAGAGGGAGTGGTGATGTGAAATAGCGACAAGGTAATAGTTTTCATCCTCTTCTAATACACCAATTGATTTTTATCAAACTTAATAAATCGAATACAATATATATATATATATATATATATATATATATATATATATTTGTAAAATTTAAAATGAATTAAATATTTAAGTTTTATCTATAATAAATATCAAAATTATATAAATAAAAAAATATTTATTTAAGTATTGAAATCCAATCAAATTTAAAGAATAAAATCTTTTTTTATCTTAATAATTAAAAGTACATATTTAATAAAATAAAAATGACTAATAATTTAATTTTTTTTTTTTTTGTTATCTTTACCACAATGTAAGGTATTAATATTAATGATGATAAAATATGTTTAAAATTTTTAATTGTTTATATATTTTTTAATTATTTTTAATTTTAATAATATATAAATTATATATTTATAATGATATTGATTTAACCATAGGTTCAACCATTAAACATAAATCAATAATTTTTTCAATTCTTAAAAAATTGGATTTTACTTATATTAATTTTTTCCACTCTTGATTTTTGTGAAGATCTATTTGATAATTCACATGTAATTACGATGTCATTTCATTAATTGAACAAAAATGTTGTGGATTTGCTCAAACTCTGAAATTAAATTAATTTAAAAATTTTATTTATTTACTTTGGAGGAAAGAATGAAACTACTTATAATATTTCAAAAAGTAAAATCTTAAATCACTTTTAAATGCATCAAATAACCAATAAATGTGTACACAAAATATGTTATAAGATTTTTTTTAAGGCGTGTGTTAAGGCAGCTTTATAATTAAGCACAAACAAAGATAAAAAACACGGTGATATCTTCTTGTTTTCATTGAAATGTTTGTATCATACATATATGTTTGTATATTATTGAAAATTTTGATATATTTTAATCTATTTTTTTTATTTTTATATTAATAAAAAAAATTAAAAGACATTAATTCTTTCTTTAAATTTTTCATGAAGGGTAAGACCGTAAAATGCCTTGTGTTTGGACCGGCCAATATTTGATCCGACCCAAAATACAAGCCAGTTATGCCAAAATTTGTGGCACCTGCCCTACTAATTTGTATTGTTCTCAAACCCAATCTAATCGGGGCTCATTACATTACGTTATAAGCATAGAATTGATAAAATGATGACTTTGTACTTCATCCTCATGATATAATAATTGCGGTGTGGTCAGTGGTGGGCCAGGCTATGAGAAGTAATGATTGTGTCTTGGCATGTCCAACACCCAATCCACTCAATTATTCCACCGCCTCTCTTCTATTTTATTATATTCATTTATTTAACATTTTTTTATTACGAAGGAAAGAAGAAAGCCCACGTGATCACACAAAGCAATAAACTAGTTAGTGTTAGTCGGGAACTGGGGATGATTAATGATATCCGCGATCAGGCGTCCAAGGGACTTGGAGGAAGACCCACCGTCCATCACAGCCCTCCTGCTCATCTCTCCCATTTCTTTCACCTTTTTCCTCACCATGCTATCATGCTCCATCACACATCTTATTGCACCATCTATCTCTTCCGCCATTACTACTTCTCCCCCAATCTGTCGATAGTCCAGTCTCATTTCCACTGCTAATCCCAGTTCCTTCACCAGTCCAAAGGCATTCAGCTGCTGTTCTGCATACATGGGCCAGGTCGCCACCGGTACACTGTTCCATATGCTCTCTAAGATGGAGTTCCACCCGCAGTGGGATACGAACCCTCCGATTGATTTGTGGCTCAGCGCTTCCATTTGCGGTGCCCACTCGCAGATCATTCCCCTCTCTCCGATTCGATCCAGGAACCCCTCAGGCAAGATATCGCTGAGTTCCGTGCCATCAGAGCTTCCACCGAGTTTGCCATCGAGCCTCAGCAGACGCAGGGCCCAGAGGAACCTGTGGCCGCTGCGCTCGAGCCCAAGGGCGATCTCCCTCACCTGGGGCGCGTCGAAGGTCCCCATGCTTCCAAAGCAGAGGAACACCACGGACGATTCCGGCTGAGCGTCAAGCCACCCCATGATCTTACCGTGGTCAACCCGGTCTGAACAGGAATGAGCCTGACCCCCGAGGTCAAGAACCGGTCCTACCGTGTACACCGGGGGGGTCTGACCATCGGCGAACGACTCAACGGCGTAAGGCTCCAACTCGGAAAACGTATTTACTATAATGCCCCTAGCCTCTCTGAACCTCTGAGCAACCTTTATGTAAGCAGCGTAACCACCATGCTTGTTACTCACGGCTTCAGGCAAAACGCGAACAGGAACTGGGTTGACGAAACTCCGGAGCTCCAGATCAGGATCCGAGTCTTCAAACTCAGTGCCGATTTGGCTATGGCGAGTTGGGAGGTAGAGCATGAGGCCAAGAAAACCAGCACCAGAGGTGAGGTATAGATAAGAAGGGAGGCCCAGTTCCTTGGCCACATCAATCATGGGAAGACAGAAGAAATCAAGGATTAACCCGGCGAGTGGGACTGAGTCTGGATTTGACATAAGGTGGGTGATGGCATCTTTGACATGAGGGATGAAGCTTTCAAAGTAAAGTAGTATATAGTGTTCTACAGATTTGTGGATTAGATGGGATGGAGGTGGATCTACAGGAGGGAGGTCAATGATACGGAGATGGGTTTCAGAGGCAAGGAGAGATGTGTTGTATGGATCTGTATGGGGATGGAGTGATGAACGCATATGGAGTATGGTAACAGAGAAGCGATCGTCTGTGTGGATTAAGCGCTTTGCGAACTCTACGGCGGATATGTAGTGACCGGCGCCGGGAGTTGGGACGAACACCAGCTCTGCTTTCTGCATCTCCGAAAATCCTATGGTACCTCCTTCAGTACCGTACCGAAAAGTTTTTAAGCCATCGCATGTCCAAGATTACGTCATCCATTTTAAATTTGAAATAAAAATTGCACTTAACCGGTTAAGGGAAGAACCGGTTATGGCCTTCACTCGTCTCCTTTAATTTCTTCGTCCATTCTTAATAATTTTGGTTTTAAATAAAATAAATATGAGAGAAATATTGAGATAAAAATAGAATTTAAAAAAAATAAAAATGAAATTGATATAAAATTTGAAAACATATTTTTATTAAAAAAAATCATCATATATCATGAGTACATTATTTTATTTTTAATAAATTATTAAACATTTAAATTCAACATAAAAATGAATATGGTAATTTTTAATATGAAATGTGTATTTGCTTTAAAATTCAACATTTTAATAAGCATATGTAAAGTTTAGGTAATTACATCATTTTAATTATTTTTGTACTCTCCAAATTTTACATTTTTTAAATTTAAGGTTTTCAAATTAAAATTATAGTAAAATAAATTACTAATACTCTTTTGAGTTAGCAATGATAGTATTTTGGAAAATAAATATGTAATTTCAAAAAATTAAAAATTAAAAATCAATGTGAAAAATGTGATGAAAGTACCAACATATATTTATCACTTTTTTGGTACCGTTCTCATATTTTTCATACCTTAATTATTTATATTTTTAAAATTTCAGATTTACTTTTTAACTTGAAATGACAATAACATAGTTTAATAATATTATTTTGAGTTATTATTGATAGAATTGTTAAAAAAAAAGAATTAAAAAAAATTAAAATTGGAAATGATGTAAATTATCCTAAAAAAATTTAAAAATTAAAACAATAAAAAATTAAAGAGTATATGAAAAATGTGAGGAAATATATAAAAAAATATAAGGAATCCTTACACTCTTCGTACCCTTCCTCACAATAATATTATTTATTGATATTAATTAAGTTTAGAAATGATGAAAATTATTTTTTTAAATTAAAATTTAAAATTTAAAATTTCAAACACTAAGTTATGGGTATGAAGAATGTGAGCAATCTTCACATTCTTCATACTTCACCTCACATTCTCTGTACCCTCGAAATTTAACAATTTTTCGAATTTTTCAATTTTTTTCCACTTAGAAATACAAATTATATTATTTATTAATACTAATCAAGCTTAGAAATGATGAAAATTATTCTTAAAAAAAAAAACTTAAAACACTAAGTAATTATAGAAGGTGCGAATAATGTGAAGAAATTATACAAATAATGTGAGGAAGCCTCACATTCTTAGCACCTTTCATCACATTTTCTTTACCCTTGAAAATTTTACAATTTTTTAAACTTTTAATTTTTTTTCTACATGGAAATACAATAATACTATTTATTGATATTAATTAAGCTTTGAAATGATGGAAATTATCCTTAATAGAAGTTTAAAAATTAAAATATTAAAAATTGAAAATGGTACGAAGAATGTGAGGAATGGTACGAAAAATGTAAGGAATCCTCACATTCTTCGTACAATTTCTCACATTCTTTATACCCTCGAAATTTTACAATTTTTCGATTTTTTCCACTTAAAAATACAATAATATTGTCTATCGATACTAATTAAACTTAGAAATTACGGAAATTATCCTTTAAAAAATTAAAAAATTAAAACACTAAAAAATTGGGAGAGTACAAAGAATGTGAGGAAAGGTATGAAGAATGTGAGAAATCCTCATATTCTTCGTCCCCTTAAAATTTTACAATTTTTCACATTTTTGAATTTTTTTTTCCACTTGAAAATATAATAATATTTTTTATTGATATTAATTAAGTTTAGAAATGATGGAAATTATCCTCAAAAAAATTAAAATTTTAAAACACTAAGTAATTGTAAATGGTACGAAGAATGTGAGTAAGGGTACAAAAAAAATGTAAGGAATGGAATGAAGAATATAAGAAATTCTCACATTCTTCGTACCATTCCTCATATTCTTCGTATAGTGAAAATTTGACAATTTTTTATATTTTTTATTTTTTTTTCTACTTGGAAATATAATTATATTGTTTATTGATGGTAATTAAGCTTAGAAATGATGGGAATTATCCTAAAAAAAATAAAATTTGAAAAAAGTACAAAGAATGTGAAGAAGGATACGAATAGTGTAAGAAATCCTCATATTCTTCGTACCCTTCTTCACATTTTTTCACATCCTTGAAATTTTATAATTTTTCAAATTTTTTTCCACTTGAAAATACAATAATATTGTTTATTGATATTAATTAAGCTTAGAAATAATGGAAATTATCATAAAAAAATTAAAATTTTAAAACAAAGTAATTGTAAAGGGTATAAAGAATGTGAACAAAGGTATAAAGAATGTGATGAAGAGTACAAAGAATGTGAGGAAAGGTCGAAGAATATAAGAAATCTTCACATTCTTTATATCATTCCTCACATTCTTCGTACCTTGGAAATTTGACAATTTGTCATATTTTTAATTTTTTTTCCACTTGGAAATATAATAATATTGTTTATTAATACTAATTAAGCTTAGAAATTATGGAAATTGTCATAAAAAGATTTTTTAAAAAAACTAAAAAATTGGAGAGAGTACGAAGAATGTGAGGAAAGGTACAAAGAATGTGAGAAATCCTCATATTCTTCATACCATTCTTCACATTCTTCGTATCTTTGAAATTTTACAATTTTTTTATTTTTTCAAAATTTTTTTCCTCTTGAAAATGCAATAATATTGTTTATTGATATTAATTAAGCTTAAGCTTAAAAGGGATCAAAATTACCCTTAAAAAAAATTAAAATTTTTAAAAACATTGAGTAATTGTAAAGGGTACAAAGAATGTAAGTAAGAATATAAAAAATGTGAAGAATGATACGAAGAATGTGAGGAATGATACGAAGAAAATGCAATAATATTGTTTATTGATATTAATTAAGCTTAAGCTTAAAAGGGATGAAAATTATCCTTAAAAAAAATTAAAATTTTTAAAAACACTGTGTAATTGTAAAGGGTACAAAGAATGTAAGTAAGAGTATAAAAAATGTGAAGAATGATACGATGAATGTGAGGAAGGGTACGAAAAATATGATAAATTCTCACATTCTTCGTACTATGAAAATTTGACAAATTTTCACATTTTTTTTTTATTTTTTTTCTACTTGGAAATATAATAATATTGTTTGTTGATACTAATTAAGCTTAGAAACAATTAAAATTATCCTAAAAAAAAAATAAAAATTGGAGAGAGTTCGAAGAATGTAAGGAGGGATACAAAGAGTGAGAAATCCTTATATTCTTCATACTCTTCTTCACATTCTTCGTACCCTTGAAATTTTACAATTTTTTTTCCCACTTGAAAATGTAATAATATTGTTTATTGATATTAATTAAGCTCAAAAATGATGAAAATTATCCTTAAAAAAAATAAAATTTTAAAAGACTACGTAATTGTAAATGGTATGAAAAATGTGAATAAATGTACGAAGAATGTGAGGAAGAGTACAAAAAATATGAGAAATCCTCACATTTTTCGTACCATTCTTCACATTTTTCGTACCCTGGAAATTTGACAATTTTTCATATTTTTTTAATTTTTTTTCACTTAGAAATATAATAATATTATTTATTGATGCTAATTAAGTTTAAAAATGATGGAAATTATCCTAAAAAAAATTAAAATACTAAAAAATGGAAGAGGATACGAAGAATGTGAGAAATCCTCATATTTTTCATACCATTCTTCACATTCTTCGTACCCTTAAATTTTTCAATTTTTTGAATTTTTGAATTTTTTTTCCACTTGAAAATACAGTAATATTGTTTATTGATATTAATTAAGCTTAAAAATGATAGAAATTATCCTAAAAAAATTAAAATTTTAGAACACTGAGTAATTGTAAAAGGTACGACAAATGTGAGTAAGGGTACAAATAATGTGAGAAATGGTACGAAGAATATGAGAAATCCTCACATTCTTCGTACCATGGAAATTTGACAATTTTTCATATTTTTTGAATTTTTTTTCATTTCTAAATATAATAATATTGTTTATTGATATTTAATTAACCTTAGAAATGATTGAAATTATTCTCAAAAAAAATTTAAAATTAAAATACTAAAAAAATTGGAAATAGTACAAAGAATGTGAGGAAAAGTACGAAGAATGTAAGAAATCCTTATATTCTTCGTACATTTCTTCACATTCTTCGTACCTTTGAATTTTTACAATTTTTCACTTGAAAATACAATAATATTGTTTATTAATATTAATTAAACTTAGAAATGATAGAAATTATCCTAAAAAAAATAAAATTAAAACACTAAATAATTGTAAAGGATATGAAGAATGTAAGTATGAGTACAAAAAATGTGATGACAGATACAAAGAATTTGTACTATTAAAATTTTACAATTTTTTGAATTTTTCAAAAAAATATTTCCACTTGAAAATACAACAATATTTTTTACTAATACTAATTAAGCTTAAAAATTGTTGGGAATTGTCCTAAATTCCTAATTAGTAAAATATTCATTTTTATAAAGAATATTATATAGAATATTTATAAGTTGATATATTATTATAATATTAGATTTTTTTTTATAAAATAAGGAAGGTTGTTGGAAATATCTCTATAAATATTATAAGTCATGAGGGAAAAAAGTTATGAGATAGAGATAGGCCTATAGAGACTATAGGATGTGGATAGAGATGTGAGAAAGAATGGGAGGTATCCGGTGGAGCGAGATGACTCGTGGTGGGGAAACAATGGATGTTTTAAGAACTCAAGGAACTCAATAATTATATTTGGTTCTATCCTCTGTAATATTTTCTATTGAATAGTAAAATGATTCTTTCTCATTCGTGGACGTAGGCATGGTTGGCCGAACCACGTTAAAACCTTGTGTACCTTATGTGTGATTGTTTTATTTTTGTGTTGTTGAATTAACCTTATTTGCATGAAAGCTGTCACTATCACAACAAACGATATCAAAGCTTGGGTTGAAGATTTATAGAAGAGCAAAAGATTACAGATCACACAAGACGAAGACAAAAGGAATTTTAGTTGAAGGTGGAGTCGATTGCTCTCTCATGGTGATATGATACAAAAAGCTTGTGTCAATGAGAGATTGAAGATTGACTTTATGAAATTTGGTACAAAGTGGAGATTGTTGGGAATTGTCTTAAATTCCTAATTAGTAATATTCATTTTTATAAAGAATATTATATAAAATATTTCTAGGTTGATATATTATTGTAATACTAGACTTCCTTATAGAATAAGGAAGGTTGTTGGAAATATTTCTATAAATATTCTAGGTCATGAGGGGACAAAGTTATAAGATGGAAATGAGTCGGATAGAGATGTGAGAAAGAACGAGAAGTACCCAATGAAGCAAAAGAGCTCATGATAGGGTATGGATACAAAGAGTAGGGAAACATGGGATGTTTCGGGAACCCAATAAATGTATTTGATTCTATCATCCTCTATTGTATAGTGAAATGATTCTCTCTCATCCGTCAACATAGGTATGGTTGGTCGAACCACGTTAAAACCTCATGTTCGGTATATATGATTGTTTTATCTTTGTCTTATTAAATTAACCTTGTTTGCATGAAAGTTTCCACTATCACAACAAAAATGATGAGATAATAGGACGAGATGGGCAGGTTTTTTTACGGCGAGATGGGACGGGAAGAAGGGGGATTTTAGGGGAGTTTGGCAGAAACCAGAAGAGGGATTTTTTTTCTTTTGGGGACGGAACTAGAGAGGAGAGGTGAGGAAAAAATGCAGCAATCTCCTTGCTCATTTCAGCTGGAGAGGAGCCTTTCAAGAAAACTGTAAGAGAAGAGCAAGGGAGGAATCGCCCAAGTTTGATTATTTCGCACCTTAGGTTCTCCATTTTTAACTCATTTTGTTCTATTTTCAGCTATACCTTAACTCTTCATGATTTTTGGATGCTTGTTCGGATTATTTAATGTGTTAAATCTACTCCTCATTCCATGTATTGCTTGGCCCCTGTTTTCCCCACATGAGTTGTATGATGACCATGCTATATATGAGCTGTGTGATGGCTATACCATTTTCTTGTTTGTCGAGATCGCTCGAACCCTCTCACCATTCTGGTTGATAAGCCCTTTTTTACCTTGGTAAAGTGGAGTCAGATTCAATGATATTATATTTTTATGCACATACTCTGTTTTTCTTTATTTTCCCCTGTTTCTCGCCACCATCCTTCTTCGCAGTTTCGCTTCCTGTGGCTCGCTGATAATCTGATGTCTGAACATAGTTCGTCAGATGGATCCGAGAGGGCGCGGAACGTGAACTGGTTTCTGGTGGCTGTCGCGACTGCCGAGGATGCGGACGACGGAAGAGTGTTGTCGTCTCCGAACAGCACAGTCTCATTTTTTTCAGATGGTTCTTGAAATGTTAATGCAATAATTCCCGGTCTCATCTCTCCTCCTCCTAAAACTCTCCGTTATTTTCCTCCATCTGGAGGTCCTGAGAATTTCTGCATTATCAATAGGGTGCCCCAGGGGGCATTATTCAGTGAGAGTATTCTTTGGACTGGTTAATGAACCTAGTTTTGACCGGGAACCTCTATTTGATGTTTCTGTAGAGGGAACTCAAATTTATTCTTTGAGTTCAGGTTGGAGCAACAGTGATAACGAGCAAATATTTGCTGAAGCCCTTTTGTTTTGATGGCATGTTTAAAGAAATTGGTGAATAAAAGTCAAAGACATGAGTTTATTATTTTTTATTCATTAGTGGCATGGGTCCAGTAGGCCTCAAGGGGGTTTATTATTAATTTTTTTTCTCTTTTCTCCCGGGTGCCATCTTCTTAATTCCATTTTTCATGTTAAAATTTTCATTTTTTTGAAAGTTCTGTTATCAAATAATTCTTTTAAAAATCTCAACGTTCCGAATTCATTCATTTATTTTATTTATTTATTCATTATTTTATTTAAGAATATATATATATACACGTACCCTTTCCAAAATAATCTCGTAAAATGCGATTTTTTAAATTCAGCTTACGAAACTTCAGATCTAAAATTCAATTTTCCAAAATTCCAATATTTTAATTTTAATTTTTCAAAATTTAATTCTCAAAATAATTTTCTAGAACTCTAACTATAAATTTAGTTTTCCCAAAATTCAATTTTTAATTCTAATATCCCAAAAGTTCCATAATTCTGAATTTCATCTTTTTTTTTAAATGTCACCTTCAAATAAATTTTCGCAACTCCATTTCCTTTCAAATCAAATCTTCAAAAATTTCATTCTCAAATAAATCTTCAAAATGCCCTTTTCTTAGACTTAATCCTCAAATTTCCACTTTCAAGTAATTTTTCAAAATTCCGATTTTCAAATTTAATTTTAAATCTCAAAAATTCCACTATTCACGTTCATTTTATTTATTTATTTATTTATTTTAAAAAGTCAAATTATTAAAGTTCAATTATTCAAAAATCTTACTTCCGAATTTAATTTTCAATATAAAAAATTTCACTATTCACGTCCATTCGCTTAACCATTATTTTTGTTATTATTATTATTATTATTATTCCATATTTATTTATTTATTTCTTTTAAAAGTTCAAATCATTAAAATTCAATTCTTGAAAAATCTGACTTCCGAATTTAATTTTCAATCTCAAAGATTCCACTATTCACGTTCATTCATTTAAATATTATTCTCATTATTATTATTATCATTCCATTAATTTATTTTACAAATTCCAATAATTAAAGTTCAATTTTTCAAAATTCCGTTTTCCAAATTTAATTTTCAATCTCAAAAATTTCACTATTCACATTCAGCTGTTTAATGATTATTATCGTTATTATTATTATCCCGTTCATTTATTTATTCACTTATTCATACATTTAAAATCTCATCTCCAAATAATTTCCCAAAATTTAAATCTCTAAATTCAATCTCCAATCTCTAAAATTCTATTTTTTTTTGCAATTATTTACCTAATCTTTATTATTTCATCATTATTATTATTCCATTCATTTATTTATTCACTTATTTATTTATTAAAATTCCGCCTTTAAATAATTCTTTAAAATTCCGATTCCCAAATTTAGTTATCTGAAATTCCAATTCCTTTCGAATTTAATTTCTAAAATTCTCATTCTTATATTTAATTTCTAAAAATCCAATTTTCAAATAATCTCTAAAACTCCGATTTTCAAAATGAATTTCAAAAAGTCAGTTTTCCTTCGAACAATTTTAATTTATGTTTGGTAACGCATGTGATATATTTCGTGCTCCATATTGTGCACTGACTCTGTTTTTATGATAGCGCATTGCTCGTTCGTGGCCCAGGTATGCATCCGTTCCTATTCTGGTCATTCTCTATGCATGTTCTGATTCCCATATGTACATAATCGACTCGAGTATCCATTGATTTTCCTATTGATTGTCATGTCAGCTTCATTTTATTAGTAGAAACTCGACTTTAGGGACTTAGAGGGGTGCTATGGTCTTTACCGTACCTTCCTGATAAGTAACCTGACCCCCGAACCCGATCCAGTTTTTCGTAGATCACCTTTTCCAAAATGAGGAGTCACACTTAGGGTTTTCTTTCTTATTTTGTTTACCCTTTTAAAAAAATAATAAAACAAAAATAAGTGGCGACTCCAAGTCATTTTTTTAAATAATAAAATCATTTTCAAGGTAAAATCAAGCTCGCCATCGAGTGGAAAACACATGAGCCGAAATGCGGGGTCCACATACACTAAAAAATTGGAGAGAGCTCAAATTATGCTTAGAATTAATTGAAATCATACAATTTCTTTTTCAGCTTCAATTAGCCATTGTATTGGTTTTCCTACTTTTAATATTTCATTCAATCTTATCCCAACAAAAATAATCAAATTTACAATAAAAAATTAATAATAAAATTTTCAAATACTAATTAACAAATGAAACTTATTTTAAAATTTATTTAAAAAAAATTCCAACTCCAAATAGTTATGATATTCTTTAAAAAAAACTAATTACACTCACATTTTTCCTACCTTCTATTTTTTTTTAAATTAATTTTTTTTGTCACTTCTAATAGTTTCAATATTGCTTAGGCATACTAATCATCCTTAGAAATGATAGAAGTTAGACACAAAAAAAAATTGAAATTAAAAACACAGAAATTTTTTTTCACATTTTTGTACCATTCCCACAATACTCTCCAAAATTCTCAAATTTTTTATTTTAAGATTTTTTTTCCACCTCCAAAAAATACTTTCAATATTTAATCCCATCCTTCCCATAAAAAAAATTATATTACAATTAATAAAAAAATTAATAATACAATTTTTAATTAATAATTGATTGATCATAATTCTAAATTTTAATTAAAAAAATACTCATTTTAATTTAATTATAATAAACCCTTATATCATAAAATAAGTGGCAAATTTTATTTCACAAAATTATTATTTTTACAAAATTTTAAATATTTTACAATTTTTATAAAATAAATTGTTCAATAATATAGTTGGTGGTTGTAAAGATAATTTAAATGTAAGCATGAGATTGCTTAAAAAGACAGTCACCGGTTGGTAACTTGTAGTATTGGTTTTTTTTAATTTTTTATTCATCCATACCTTACATGTGGCTTATTCTTATTGGTTAAAAAATGGAGGTATGGTAACAAAAAGCACTTGTCGGTACCATTGAATGACCCGCTCTTGAATTTTTCTTCTTCCTATCGCAAACGCGGGTTGTTCTATGGTACCCACTCTTCATTTTGGGGGTACCTACCCACATTTGACCCCAATAAAAATATGACATGTGTAAAGTACATATCATTAAAAAATTTATAAAAACTTGTCAAACAGGTAAAGATGACTTGTTGGTAAGAAATAATCACATGCATTTTATATATATCTAAATATTACAACTTTTTTATAATTTATTATTAAATATCAAATATAATTTATTATTTAATGTATTACCTAACTCTATCTAAAAAAAGAAAATCTTATCTACTACTCTTATACTCTCATTATTCATATATATAAAAAAAAATAGTAATTTAATATGAAAATTAAATAATTTCAACTACAAAATTACAAAATATGTAAGATGTATTTTGATGAATCAAATTTCAAGATCAAGTTCAAAACTTTTTGAGAGAGAAAATTTAAAATTTGTATTATATGAAGAAGATGAAGGATTTCAAGTGATTACAAGTGTCAAAGGTAATATTTGATATTTTTTTATCCAAATATAATTGTTGTAGGAAGAAATGTGATGTTAAATAACGATTTTAGAATTTTTTATGAGTTTATTATAAAATTTTGTTATCAAATTGTTATTAATATTATTATATAATTTTTTTTTTTTTTTTTGTTCATAGATTAAATTTGAAGATGAAGCTTTATATGTCTTGAAGGATGTCAAGTGATTACAAATGCTAAAAGGTAACATTTGATTTTTTTTTTTTCCCATTTACATATAACTATTGTAGGTAGAAATGTCATGTTAAATGACATTTAAATTTATAATGATTTATAATATCTAGATTTTTTAATTTTTTTCTGAGTTATTTTTAATTAAATTGAGAGCATTTAGTAATTTGTTATGAAATTGTCATCAATATTTTGTAAGAGAGGGTATGAACTTTCTAAGAGTGGGTACGAACTTTCTAAGAGAGGATACGAACTTTCTAAGAGAGGGTACGAACTTTCTAAGATAGGGTACGAACTTTCTAAGACAGGGTACGAACTTTCTAAGACCGGGTACGAACTTTCTAAGATAGGGTACGAACTTTTCTAAGAGAGAGTACGAACTTTCTAAGAAAGGGTACGAACTTCCTAAGAATTGGTACGAACTTGCTAAAAGAAGGTACGAACTTTCTAAGAGAGTGTACGAAGTTTCTAAGAGAGTGTACGAACTTTCTAAGAGATGGTACGAACTTTCTAAGACCGGGTACGAACTTTCTAAGAGAGAGTACGAACTTTCTAAGAGAGGGTACGAACTTTCTAAGAGAGTGTACGAACTTTTTAGGACCGGGTACGAACTTTCTAGGACCGGGTACGAACTTTCTAAGACAGTGTACGAACTTTCTAAGACCGGGTACAAACTTTCTAAGAGAATGTACGAACTTTCTAAGACAGGGTACGAACTTTCTAAGAGAGAGTACGAACTTTCTAATTTTTTCTGAGTTATTTTTAATTAAATTGAGAGCATTTAGTAATTTGTTATGAAATTGTCATCAATATTTTGTAAGAGAGGGTACGAACTTTCTAAGAGTGGGTACGAACTTTCTAAAACAGGGTACGAACTTTCTAAAACAGGGTACGAACTTCCTAAGAGTGTGTACGAACTTTCTAAAACAGGGTAGAGAGGGTACGAACTTTCTAAGAGATGGTACGAACTTTCTAAGATCGGGTACAAACTTTCTAAGACCGGGTACGAACTTTGTAAGAGAGGGTACGAACTTTCTAAGACCGGGTACGAACTTTCTAAAAGATGGTACGAACTTTCTAAGAGATGGTACGAACTTTCTAAGAGAGGATACGAGCTTTCTAAGAGTGGGTACGAACTTTCTAAGAGAGGGTACGAGCTTTCTAAGAGTGGGTACGAACTTTCTAAGAGATGGTATGAACTTCCATAATTTCTTTAAGAGTAATTTTTTTAATTTCTTTTAATAGTAATTTCCATCATTTCTAAGCTTAATTAGTATCAATAAATAATATTATTGTATTTCCATGTGGAAAAAAAAAATTGAAAAGTTTGAAAATTTGTAAAATTTTCGAGGGTAAAGAGAATGTGACGAAGGGTGCTAAGAATGTGAAGATTCCTCACATTATTCGTACCTTCTACAATTACTTAGTGTTTTAATTTTTTAATTTTCTTAAAAGTAATATTCATCATTTCTAAGCTTGATTAATATCAATAAACAATATTATTTATATTTTTAAGTGGAAAAAAAAATCGAAAATTTGTTAAATTTTAGGGGACGGAGAATGTGAGGTAAGGTATGAAGAATGTGAAGATTTCTCATAATCTTCATACCTTTTCTCACATTTTTCATATTCTCTCTAATTTTTTAGTGTTTTAATTTTTTAATTTTTTAGGATAATTTACATTATTTCCAATTTAAAATTTTTTTAATGCTTAATTTTTTTTAACAATTCTATCAATAATAACTCAAAATAATATTATTAAACTATGTTATTGTTATTTCAAGTTAAAAAGTAAATCTAAAATTTTAAAAATATAAATAATTTAGGGTACGAAAAATATGAGAATGGTATGAAAAATGTGATAAATACATGTTTGGTACTTTTATCACATTTTTCATATTGATTTTTAATTTTAAAATTTTTGAAATTACAAATTTATTTTCGAAAATACTATCATTAGTAACTTAAAAGAGTATTAGTAATTTATTTTATTGTAATTTAACTTTAAAAACCTTAAATTCAAAAAATGTAAAATTTGAAGAGTACGGAAAAAAATTAGGACGATCTAATTACTTAAACTTTACATATGATTACCAAAATGTTGAATTTTTATGAAAATACTTATTTCATATTAAAATATTACCATATTCATTTTTATGTTGAATTTAAATGTTTAATAATTTGTTAAAAATAAAATAATGTAATTATGATATATGATGATTTTTTTTTTGTTAATAAATATGTTTTCAAATTTTATATCATTTTATTTTTTATTTTTTCCAATTATATTTTTATCTAATATTTATTTTATTTAAACCCAAAATTGTTGAGAATGGAGGAAGAAATAATGTCACAACCGGTTCTTCCCTTAACTGGTTAAGTGGAATTTTTATTTCAAATTTAAAATGGATGGTCAAGATGTAATCTTGGACATCCAATGGCTTGAAAAGCTTTTTGGGTAGGTACCGAAGAGGTACCCTAGAATTTTCCCGCAAACGCAAGAATAGTCAACCTCCTTAATTTCTCAGCTAATATGTCAGTGTTCTTGTCTGTTGGTGCCTGGTGCCTAGTTGTTTGGCGTTGCTTTGACAATTTGCCGACTGAGAGTGAGCAAAAGTCCAATTGCAGTCGGATTGGGCATTATAAAGGGAAGGTTATGATTTGAGATATTTTCTTTAAAAAACAAAAAAAAAATTAAATATTACTATCTTGGATGTGAAGGAAACTTCAACCACTGAAGCCAAAGATGTACAACACAAAGAAATATTTGAACATAAATAATTTTTTTACTAGATTTATTATAGTAGAGTTGCTGGTGCATGTTTATTTTGAATTTAGAATTTGATTCAATGATTGGTAGTTTTAAAATGCAATATATTGCGAATTTTGTTTGTTATGGCTTTTGGCTAGTTGATATCAATATCAACCTTGCATTCAATGACAAAGATGATATTTTAATGACTTGTGCTGATTTTCTTTTCTTGTTTCATAATCTTTTGGTTTGTTTCATATGCAATTTTAGTAATTACACATTATATAATATAATACTTTCTCCTGACTTCAACTTGCAATGTGGTAGGTGGTTAACTTGTTTAGCAATTATGCATGATGTACAAAATATTTATATTAAATATATAACACTGTTCATTTATATGATAAAAACCTTATTTATTTAATTTTTTAAACATTTCTATAAACCTTTGGTAAAATAAAATAAAATAAAAAAGTTACACCTCTCACTCTCTTCTAATAACTTCTTTCTCACCATGCTATCTTCCTCCATCACACATCTTACGACTCTTATCTCCTTCGTTGTCACAACATCTCCATTGTACCTATAATATGACTTCATCTCTACTGCATTCGACTATTGTTCTACATACATTGGCCATGTGACTTTTGGCACACTGTTTCACACACTTTCTAAGATTGAGTTTCACCCATTGTGGGATACAAACCCTCCTATGGCTTTGTGGCCAGACCTTTCACTTATGTTGCCCAAGCACCAACTCAATCACTTGGGGATATCAAAGGTGCTCATACTAAGGTTGAAGTTATCTCACATAGGAAGAAGACAAAGAGGGGGAAGCTTTCTTGTGCCAAAGTCTCCAACCTATTCATTAAAAAAAAAAGGCTTTTATTTTTGTGTAAACTTTTATGTTCTTTTTTTCTAATTGAGAGAGGTTTTAATTTTGTCTTCATGGTGAATTTTTTTTAGTCTTGCTTCAAGAATGTTTCCCTCATAATTAAGAGAGTTTTATTATGTAAATATTTTCTACCCATTGTTTTATTTATTGTTCTATTTTTTTATTATTTTATTTTTAAATTATCACTACATATATCATTTTATAACAATGGTATTAGATCCTAAGTTTAAGACAATAGATGGTTACTTGTGTGATTAGTACATGTCTAAAAAAGTTCTATCAAAAGGGTGATAGAGCCTAAGAAAAGCAAGTTTTAAGGGGGATCATTGTGTATTTAACATAGGCACTTACTACTATTTTGGGTTATTGTTCACTGCAAAAGTGAAACAAATGGCGACAAAATTTGAAATAGAAAAATTCAATAAGAGCAACTTTGGGCTATGGAAATGAAAATGAAAGTCATCTTGAGGAAGAAAAGTTGACTAGAAGCAATTATTGAAAGGTAAAAAAATGTTGAAGACAAAAAGTGAGCAAATAGACGGGATGTCGTTTCAAGCTTGCAATTAGCAATAACAGATAATATACTATCAAGCATCTCAGAATTATAGTCAGCAAAAGAAATTTGGGATACTTTGACAAAACTATATAAATCCAAGTCATTGCACAAAAAAATCTCATTGAAAAGAAAACTCTACACTCTTCAGATGTCAAAATCTACTTCAATGATTGAACACATTAACACCCTGAAAACTCTATCCTCTCAACTATCAACTATGGAGCATAATATTAAAAAAAAAAAAAAAAGGACATGTTGAACTTCTACTCCAAAGTCTTCTTGATTCATATGATTATCTTATCATAAATGTGGAAAATGGTGCTTTGAGGATAGTGCTAGTCTTTAATGATGTTGCGGCCACTATACTTAAGGAAGAAAGTAGGCGTAAAAACAAGGAAGACAAAATATCATCTTCTTAGTAAACTGAGCCTTTATTTATTTCTAAAGAAAGATCAACAAAACATGATTCTAGTAAGAGTCTCAAACAAAATAAGTCAAGGTCCCAAGATAAGAAGAAAGTTAAATGATATCACCATAGAAAGCAAGGGCACGTAAAAAATGAGTGTTGACACTACAAAGGGGTAGAGAAAAACATGAAAATGAAAGAATCTATGCCATTAAATACTCAAAGTCGTGTAGCAAGTACTTCCGATGAAGGTCAAATCTTATATAGTGAGGCAACAACAATTGCGAAAGGCAAAAAAAAGATTTGCTAAAGTTTGATTGACTTAGCAACAACATGACATATGATTTTTCATGAGAATGGTTTTACCAATATGAACTCATCTCAGGAGGATTAGTGTACATGGTTAATGATCATGCCTGGGAGATTGTTGATGTTGGCTCCATCAAAGTACAAATGAATGATGGTGTGATTCGTGTTATTCTAGATATACAACATGTGAAGGGCTTAAAGAAGAATATGTTATCAATGGGACAACCAGATGATCTTGGATATGAATTCCATGCTAAAAGGGGAATCATGACGGTTATCAGAGGTGCACTTGTGGTGATGAAGACAAAGAAGATTGTTGCAAATCTATACACGTGCTTGACAATTGGTTCTGGGTAGCTTTAGTGAGACGAATAGCAAATTGTGCAATGGCTTTTAATTCTGAGAATTTGTTCCAATTTCTAACTACTAGTTTCCTGATTCTAATTATCCTATTTTGGAGACCGAAAGTAAAAGTTCTACAATATGTCATGAGAAATAATTGATCCAGCGAATTGTGCTTGATCACATCCACAAATTCCACACTACATGTATCTAAGGATTACTCTCTTCTCATTCCATTTCTGTATTCCTGTGACTGCAATGGAATGGGGATGGAGTATCAGGCTGTCATATCCACCACTACAAGGGAAAAGGCGCTATCTTGACTATCATGTCACCTTCATACAGTAGAGAAATCTCTCCTCCCAGCATAGGGAATCTACCCTCCTACGGAGCTTCAATCTCTAAAAAGAACCTCATATTAAGGTCAGTTTCCTTGATAAACCCACTGTTGTTGTTCCATCTGAGATGCTCAACCTCAGCAATGATAATCACTTTCAAAGGGCAGATTCCAATAAATTTAACTTCCTGCTCAGATATGCAGGCTGATGATTCTGTAACTTCTAGATTTCCACTTGGGCTTGGCTATGTGCCAACATAGAAATTTAGTAGCTTGTTTGTTTCTCTAAATAATCTCATATGAAGCATCTCACATCTTTTGGACGGTGTGGAAAGAAAGGAATAGATTAGCATTTAGGGGGGGGGGAGCTAGCTATACAGAAAATTAAATATTCTTTTGTTTGTAATATGTGGGGGTGGGCAAAGTTGTATAATGGTGCGGAATCCCGCTCCCTTATAGGTTTCCTGGAGTGGCTAGCCTCCAGTTGAGGGCTGGTGGGTTTTTTGTTTGTTTTTTGGTTCTGTGTTGTGAGGCCGTTGTCGCCTCGTATACTCCCTGTGTACTTTGCGGCGTTTGCCTTTGCTTATATATTTGTGTTTACTTATCGAAAAAAAAAAAATGAAGCATCTCACATCGGCGCACGTTCACAAATTCACTTGCCTATGGCAAATCCCAGTTGTTTTTAATCTAAGTTCCAGCATCAAACTATTGGTAACTCCATGGCTGCTTGATCAAGCACCAATTCAAAAGTGCAGAGATCAAAGTTGGCGTGCAAGTTTGGAGGCAAGCTTCCCTATCTAAAAAATGACAACAGGATAGGAAAGGCTCAATTACTGACTCACCACACTACAACTGCAGTCGCCAACCACTTCTTTATACTTCTTCGACGCCCCTCAGCTATTAAAGGTAATGTTCTCCCAAGATGAAGACACATCTCTAAGATGGACATCTATAGATGAACGCCCCTCAGCTATTAAAGGTAATGTTCCCCCAAGATGAAGACACATCTCTAAGATGGACACTCACACACTCACATTCACTGCAATATGTTCTTAGCCTTGAAATTTGAGATTTCAGTTATCTCTCTTGTTCATTATCCCAGAACCTTTTTAACTTGCCAATGGGACACCCATAAGGTGCACTGACACTACTCTCACTTTGCAGGTCCGCTGGTTTGCATACAGAGGCGTGGGAAGGATCTAGTAGTGTCAAGGAATCATTCTTACGCACCAATTCCAAAGGTGCATATTTCAAGCTCAAGCCTATCTAAAAACCTATACAGTAGTTCTTCTCAAGCACCAAGTTCGAAGGTGTAGATTTTGGGACTCTTGTCTAGAAACCAATACAGTTGTTCCTCAAAACAAATGAAAGTTCGAAAGAAGGTCGCCTATCTAAAACCCAATACAGTAACTCTAATCCAGCACCAAATTCAAATATACATGGAAGTCTACAAGCAAGTTGCCTACCTAAACTTCGATTCAGCAATTCTTCTCAAAGAGTCAAGGCTATATTCGCCCACTTAGAAGAGAAGAACCAGTTAGATATGTCACTCTGATAAGTATTTCACCTTTTATTTCCTTCTTCTTCTTAGAACTGCGGTTTGCTTAAATATCAAGATGAACCTTATAACTTAGCAGTCTAAATATATCTTAATGTAATTACAGCGGTTTTAAAAATGTCCATGCCACAGCTTTGGAACTATCCTGTTAGAGATGTTCACAAAGGCCAACATACTCACAGTATGTTTAAGAATGGTCTGACAGCTACACAGATTTGCTAAGAAGAAGGCAAACATGGCAAAATCGCATACGATTAGGGAAAATTCCATCGGTATTAGGATTTGAAATGATAAACTACCAGTCAAATTGTGCCTCTTCTTCTAGACCTCCAAAGGAGCACCAAAAGGGAAAGAATCCTAAGATTGCAGCTAAGCCTCCACAGATTTACTGAGATGAAAGAAAAAATGGCAAAAACACGTACAATTAGGGAAAATCCTCTCGGTGTAAGGATTTGAATTATAATCTACCAGTAAAATTGTACCTCTTGTTCTACACCTCCAAAGCAGCACAAAAAGGGAAAGAATCCTAGGATCGCTGATGAACCTCCAACACAATAGATTCGTGCGTTAACAGACCGATAAAGAAGTACAATCCAATAACAGAAATGGAAAAACACTCTACGCTGAACTAAAGCAAATGAATTCATCACAAAAAAGAAAACTCAACAATCTCTCACTCTAAAAAACCACAGAACTAACACAGAATTTGCATCGAATAAGAAGTTGTAAAAGAAATCAAACAAAAGGAAACGATAAAAGATCACAAATTCCAAAGCCCTTTGAAATCGATCCAAACCCGTAGAAAGGAGAGCGCCACAATTAGAACAACAACTGACTCAAATTAAAGAAAATTACAGATCCAACAAGAAAAGAAAATACAATTTTCTTTACAAATAGAGCCACGAAAACGATATTATGTACACACGCGTATAGAGGATTAACGAGATGGAGCGCACCTCTGGTGTATACAAGCACAAACACAGATCACCGTTTGCAATCATAATCGACGACTTCGGAATCCGTGACGGATCTCGAATGCTGGACTATGGAGCGTCCGATGGAGTTTATCCATTCCTCCTTCTCCTTCTCGGAGTCGGCGATGAAGTACATGGTGTCCCGGTTGGTGGAGAGCTCGAAGGCGAACTGCTTGTTGAGGACGTCCTCGGCGCCCTTGACGGTGAGGCAAGTGCCCACCGGGATGACGCCACGTGGCTTGGAATCGTGGGTGACGTAGGAGTCCTTGAACCAGAAGAGCTTGCCTCGTTTCAGGACGAACCAGCGGCGACGCCAGGTCTTGATGTACTCGCCTTGCTTGGTGAGCCAGCCGGCTCGCTCGGGGGTCGACCAGAAATCCACGCCCTCGTAGTCCTCTGGCTTCGGGTCCAGCCCAGCCGCGGCTCGCCACAGGCCCTCCATTTTCAGCTTCCGATGGAAAACGAAGATGTTAGGTTCTCAGAGTCAAAGCCAGGGCAGAGGAGGTGAAACTTCGGTTTAGGCAACACGACGTCGTTTTGACAAGGAGGTTACCAAAAATAGCCGAATTAGTTGGGCCGGGAGGAAGTGTCTTAATTAATTTTCAATTTTGTCAGTCGGGAAAACGATGTCGCTTTAGATAGTACATGTCATTCTTAACCAGTCAGTTCGAATAGTGGAAAAGTGAAAAAAATATGACAGATTTTTTTTTTTTCACTTTTTTTAGAATTATATACCAATAAAAAAATTATAAATTATTTTTGTCGTATTTAGTTTTTCTTCTTAGCTATCATAATGAATCAAACAAAATATTTCAAATGTCTTCTAACTTAAGAAATAATCTCAATTTTGTAAATCTGAACTTCAAAAATAAATCATTTTTTACATAAATATCCTTTGATCTTTAGATTTTTACATGCATATTTTAATATAAAAATATATTTTTTTTTTTTTACAAGAAAAAGGGGAATTTGATCAAAAATTAACTTTTTTGAACTTAAAAGATATAAAAAAAAATTAGATTTTGAAATTAGGATTATTCATCCTTTTAATGAAATAACTCTTCAAATAAAGTCTTCATTTGGTTGATGAGACAATATTTTTTTGATAGGTGGGTGATAGGTGGGGTTATATTCTTTTGGCCAATAATCTAGGCGACTAATGAGAGAAGCAAGAGAAAATATAAAAAAGCAGGAGATTCCCCCTCAAATTCGTATCAGTCCAAACAGGGAGTTGGTGAGACAGTAAAGAAGTGCCATTGAGAAAAGCCCAATATATATTGGGTTGGGCACAGCCTGTATAAAGAATCTGTCCCTATAATTTATAAATCATTCCCTATCATGCATTTTCTAGGCTTCCCAGCTGTTTTAGCTTCATGAAAACTCAGCAACTCATTGGGCCAATCAGACACCCTTTTAAGATAAAAATCTCTATTTTTAAAAAATAAAAAAAAAATAGAAAGTAAATGAATAAGCTAATTTGTCCTAAAAGCATTGAAAGAGGTGTTTAACGGGGCTTACAAAAGATCCTATTGCTTGAGAATGGTGTGTTACAGATCTCATTTTTTTTGTAAGGTTCCTTCAGAATTGTCCATAAGTTAATAGCATATCAATTCTGAAGCTGTTAAAGTTTGTATTTTCCTTCAACTTCTAGTACAGTATCATCCACAACGGGATTTTGCTACGCTGGGGCTGGAGGGTGGGGCAAAACTTTGAGCTTTTTAACGATTTCTGCGACATATTTACCCTGGTAAAAGGCTTGTTGGAGTTCCAGCTCTGTGGGCTGACGAGATCCATCTCCTGCATATGTCCCAGCGCCATAGGAAGAGCCACCCTTCACCTCATTCATCTCAAACATCCCTTTCCCAAAGGTGTACCCAAGAGGAACATAGATCATGCCATGATGTGCTAACTTCGTAATGGTTGTTAATCTGCAGAGACGGATTAGAAGGAAGATTAGAACACTGAAAATCAACTAATTACCAGCTTTTGCTTAACTGGAGAACCAGGAAAAAAACTGAGACAAGCAATAGTTCATTGGTAATTAGCTTCACTTTTAGACTCCCTCATGGTCCAAAGCATTAGTCACCAGCCTTTTCCTTTGATATGTTCCAAGCCATAATACTTCCAAGATAAACCCTAAAACCCTAAACCATGAGGAGAAATAATGTTTAGGAATTGAAATTTACGAGTCATTAGATACTTGTGGGAGTGACCAAGGTTTGTTCCCATAGGTGTTTTAGAACTTATCAAAAGGAAAAAGAATTACTTGCTGGAATGAGAAACGATGGAATGAGAAATCATCATTAATTAACCAGAAGGGATGTAGTTATTATCTTGAAAATTCCAAAGAAAATTGTGTAGGAGAAAGCTTGGAACTGGCAGACGCAGAGTAACAAGCAATTAGAAATTTCCATTCCTAGTCTTTTGCACCTTGACATTACCCAATATTAAGAAGGGGGTTAAATGTGAGAAAGCTACATGGAGCCTCTTAAGGGAACATATACGAGACAGTTCAAAAAGTTGCAAATTCACCTATCAAATGGATCAAATATAGAAGAAAATTTACACTAGCAATATCAGCATACTTACATCATAAATAAGAGCTAGCAAAAGGAAGAGGAAGAAACTCACGCAGAATTCTCCTGCCCTCCCCCATGGAAACCAGTACTCCAAAAGATTCCAGCCGGCTTGCCTGCAAGAGCTTGAGATGCCCATAGCTCATCTGTGGCATCAAAGAAGGCCAAGAATTGTGCTGGCATCATGCCAAAACGAGAAGGAAACCCAAATAGAAAACCATCAGCCTCTGAAAGTTGTTCTGGTTTGATCTCTGCAACATCATTTGCTTTAGGAGGGGCCTTCATCTTTTCTAACACCCGATCAGGGAGTGTTTCAGGTATCTGTTCCACCCCAATCCAGTCAAAAGTAAATTAAAACTACTATAAGATTTCTAGCCCTCCTATTCTTATCTCACCGACATTTTGCCTGAGATATCCAAAAACTACCTGCCAAAGTGTTGCTTCAACACCATGAACTGTATTAGCTCCCCGCTGTACTTCCCGTGCCACAATCTCCACATGCCCATATAAGGAGTAGTACCTGCACAGCAAGGAGATACAAATGGTAATTGTTTAGGGAAGGAAGGAAGGAAACCAAATTATTCCAAATTCAAATCAATGGTGTGCATGTGCAAGTAATGACTGAGACAGAGGCACCTACACTATGTAGACCTTGGTGGCTGCCATAAGAGCAATCTGAAGAAGGGTTTTGATCTGAGCTCACCAACAATTTATGCAAGTATGTCCAGTCAATAGCATTCCCTGTTGAGACAATGAAACCTACATAATTCACATAATGCATGTACCACCAAGCTGTGTGATTTCTTCAGCTGCGGGATTGAAGTCTAATATGCAATTGGAGATCTCAAGTCCAATTTCTCAGGTTTTTTTTCCCCTCCTTTTTTTTTTATTTTATGCAGGAAATTGAATGCAAACAAACAGAAAAAATAAAATAAAATAATAATAATAATAATAATTGAGCACAAAAGCCATAGACCCCATTGACACATTATATTGAAGGTGTCAAATCCAATTCCAAAGTTGGTTGTCTTTTTTTTTTTTCCATTATATACCACGGACAGGAAATTGAATGTAAACTGAAAACCCCCATATGCTCAAAGACAATATAACTTCAAATCCCTAGACCCATATATACATTTGGGGGGAAATTGTAAGCCCAGATATCAGATATAGAGAGCGAGGGAGAAGTTGACAGGGTAGATTTTCAAGTTCCCCAAATTAGAATTATAAATCAAATCCAATTCTGAAAAACGAAGTGGATTCACCACTCAAATGAAAGAACCCTACAACCATCTTTCCTGAACAATACCCAAAACAAACAGGAAAAGAAAACTATAAAACCCTGCATGATTCAGCAGCATACATTCATTCCAGACATTTCATCAAACAAAAAGAGCCCAATAATCGGATGACCCTTCTTGAAAAGGACCCCACCAATTAAAAAATTAAATCAAAGGAGCAGAAGCAGAGAGTTATGATAGGTGAACCTTGCAGATCCGAAGGAGAGGCAGCCAAGAAATTTCAGAAGGGACGATGGAGACGGAAGCAATAATAATTTCTTCAAAGCAAGTACCATGTCAGATGATACGTCAAGGCTTATCACATGTGCTTCTTTGGATTTTTGCTCTTATGCACTCCATTCACTATCTTACGAATTGAATGGATGATTTTACTCCGGGAGGCGAGGTAATAGACTAACCTTATCACATGTCCTCAGTACCAGTGGCCTGGCTTGTGCACATGGGACAAAAGGGTAGCCTATACACAAAGCAACCAAGAGAAAAGTTAGGCTATCAATTTATGTTATAATTAAAGTACATTTTTTACATTGGTTGGTGGCAAAAGTACAACCCAAAAAAAAGATGAATGGTTGGGGGCAAAATTGCGGTTTGTCCAACTTTGACTTGCGCATGAAAGGGTTGAGCACACCAGAAGAAGTGTGTAATTTACTAATTTCACTCAACATATTAGAACACAAACTCAAGTAGCCAATGTGGCTGTGTATGTGCCTCTACAGTTAATATGCATGAGAGCAAAGCACTTTCTGGCTTCATTTGATGCAAGAAGAAAGCAATTTTTTTTTCATATTTTATGTAGAGTTGAGGTAAAATCTCAAAAGCAGACACAAGACAAGATAAATAGCTTTATTTGATCTAAAAATTCAACCTGATGAACACTGTACAATTTAGGATCATGAGATCCAATTGAAAAGTTTCCTCCCTCTAGTGCTACTTGAAAATGGATAAAAAGGGTGGACAAAAAATCTTAGTTATTTTTCAATGAATGAAGACTCCGCAAGATCAATGGCACGGGCAAGGGCAGCAGCTTTGTTTTCACACTCTTTCTGCTCATCAGCGGGAACACTATCAGCTACGATACCAGCCCCAGCTTGAAGGTGGGCAACCCATTCTCGCCGCTTGTTCATATCCTTGTATGAGAACATTGTGTCAAAACGGCTTCCAGATGGGAACACGATGGTTCTCAGAGCAAGGGCAATGTCCATATCACCCGAAAAGGAAATTCCCCCGAAACCACCACTATATGGCCCACGCCTTGTGACTTCCAGCTGATCAATCAACTCCATGGCCTTCACCTGTATTGTAGCAGAGCTGACAATGTCATCCACATAAAATGGACCCTCATGAAAACAGGTACATAGATCATGCATTAGCGTACTTGTGAAAGCCTGGATGGACTTGGCAATTTATTTTCTCACAACTCAGGACCACAAACAACCAGACACCACAAATGCGTAATTAGAGAAGGAAGGAGGTTGGTGCGTGCATACCTTTGGTGCCCCACTAACTGTTCCAACAGGCAATGCAGCACGTAGAGCATCCCAGCTGGTTAAATGATCAAGTAATTCTCCAGTAACCTGCAAAGCCGGTTAAGGATTTTATTAGTAATGAATCAGTTGTTATACTGAATAACAAACTAATTTGTTTCTCCAGCATCCATTGCCTTTTATATTATGTTATCAAATCCTATGATGATATGTAAAAACAGCCTTGATAAATTATTACAAAATTTATATTTACCGTGGAGCTGATGTGCATGACATGGGAGTAGCGCTCAATATTCATGAGCTTTTCAACAGTCACAGAACCAGGTTTGGACACCTGTAAGAACAGCTAGTATTAGCTACAAAATTATGGCCATTAAGCATATGCTCTGAAAAAGAAATTTAGACAATTTTAATATATATATACACACACATATAAGATTAAGATATGTTAATTGTAAATAAAGTGTCATCAGAGAAGCAACTTCAGATATCTTTAAATGGTTAAATCCATAACTGGTAATATGGTACTATTGCGATCCATTTCCATAAGAATCTATCAACATACAGGAGTTTTTTTTGGTGCAACACACATCAGTATGACACTATTTGAGACTTGTATACATCCTCCATACTCAAGTGAGTTTTACAAGGAGAATCAAGATGCATCTTCGAAGTCTATAGCATTCACATAGACATTAAGACATGACAATAGAAATTGGTTCTATCTTAAGTCATTCCCGTCATTTTTCTTCATTTACAAAGCTCAAAGTTTTAAAGAAGAGAGTCCAAAGTTAGGCAACCAGACCAGATTTTTCAAATCAGCCCCTCCTATTCAAGGTCTATTCAAGATGCTATGGAATGTAATTGTGTTAAAAAAACTCCTAAATGACCACACAGAGATAAACCCGCTACAAAAACCCACCAACCACACCTGAAGAACCAAATAAGAAAATCACTTAATAACAACTAAACTTTCCTTTTTTGACAAGTTGTTTTTCTCGATCCTTGATGGGACTAGAACCTATAACCTCACACATCTCTAGCCCAACTCCTAGCCACTTGAGGCTTGAGCCAAAGCTCAAGGACTTATAATAACAACTAAATAATAATGACCAATTGATGCATGGTTGTTGCCCTTCAATCATGTGACCAATAAAGTAGACCACACAAAAACAACATATCTTTGAAGGCTTATCTGATGCCAAATCCATGGGTAGCCAGAAAATTTACAATTTTAGTAGATTGAGCTTTACTTTATGTCTCTCAAATTTTCAAAATTAGAAAGCCACTTATGTTTAGTGAGCCCAATCATCACTCTCCCATAAACCATTCATTGAAAATACACCATTGCAAGATATATCTTGGATTTGCAATTAGGAATTTACCAGGAAACCATTTGGATTCATCCAAGAATTTTTGACAAACAAATTTGAAAATGGAAGCAGAGTAGCGTGTTAAGGGGAGTTGAGAAACTATTTCCAACCTAAAATTATAGAATACTCTAGAATCATTCAGAATTATTGAATTATTATGAATAAATAAGAAATTAGGGTGCACTTCACCTTTCCAACATCATTCCTTCCCAAATCAACCAACATAATGTGTTCAGCACACTGCTTTTCATCATTCCGAAGCTGGTTTTCCAACATGACATCTTCTTTAGGTGTCTTCCCTCTTCTAACAGTTCCGGCAAGAGGTCGATTAATAATCTTGTTCTGCAAATAAGAATGGAAGGGGGCCAATCCTTGATAGTCAGTGCCAATGAAAATGAAAATCTAAATAAAAATATGAAAAACCTCATTACCTTGCAGGAAAAGAAAAACAAGGGTTGAAAACAAATTTTTTTGGAATGGTATCATTAAATGTCACCATCATCAGAATTAAGAGTGGTGGAAAAATAACATCACTGACTTGATTAATCCTAGGCTCATTGTAATAGTTAACCTTTTTCACACGCGTGAGAATTTCAGGACTGGAAGCAACTAGAATACACCCTCTCGCCTGGTAACAAGAAATAAATAAATGAAAGGTCAGACTTTAGCATGAAATAAACACTTAAACCCAAAAATAAATGGAAGAGCAAGCACACCTGTAAATAAGTCATATATGGACTTGGATTAACAATTCTCAATGCTCTGTAAACTTCAAATGGGTCCGCAAATGTCCGTCGTTCAAAACGCTGACTTAATACAATCTGGAATATATCCCCAGCCAGGATATGTTCCTTAGCCTCCAATACTGCTTTCATGTATTCATCACATGTCATTGTTGACTTCTCCAATGAAGGACCAAAAAGGCCAGTTTGTAATTTTATTGAACCTGCAGCCAGCTTCGGGCTGAATTTGATAACCATCAAAACATGATAAAAATGAACTTTGAAGGAATATCAATGTTAAGAACGATACAAGAATGATGGGTAAAAATGAATGCTTACGGAACTATATCATGCACTCTTGAAACTAAAGTTTCCAATTGGTTCATTCCATCATTGAAAGCTTCCTCAACAGAAGAATATTGATCTAATCGCACCCAGTGAATCACAAACACTTGCTGAGGTCAAACAAATTACATCAATTAAAAAATCTTTAAAAAACAAATGAAAGAAAATCAATTTAACAAAAGAAACCATCTTATCCATTCAAGATGAACTCCATAGTTAAAAGCTGGAGAACACTAAGAAGATGGCAACCTCTTCATAGACACTCATGTATGAGAACTTCCCCAGTATAAAAGAGTCTCTGAATTACAACATTGTATCAGTGTTTTTATTGATATGTATTTGACACAAAGTACAGATGTCCAACTTTTTATTTCAGTCTGAATGAGCCCTAAAGAACATTTAGGGGCAAAAAGAAAGCCTTCCATTCAAATTAAAGAAATGCCTAAATGGAAGATAACTCTAAAACATACATATATTCAGAATTTTATGCAAAGAATGCAAAGAATAGGATGCTGTGATTAAACATATGTTTTAAAATAAATCAATGATTCATGGATCAAGTGAGACTACCTTCTTCACATGATCAAACACAAGCACATCCTCATAGAGGCCTAGATGAACATCAGGTAGGTTTCTATCATCCTTAGGGGCACTCAAGAATGGCAGCTTTTTCTTTTCCACATAACGCACCGTATCATATGAGAAATAACCAACCCACCCACCTGAACAGAAAAGCAGTAAATCAATAAAGATAGTTAATTATTTGATAATGAAGTTTCCATTTTGAGGACGAGCTGTGTAGTAATATATCAATCGGGAAATCTCTTAGGAATCTACAAAACCAACAAACTTGCAAAATATTTTTTTCCAATCAGAAAAAGAAAACACAAGGATGGACAAAACAAATGAAAAGACTGAGTCCGACCAAGAATTTTATCTGGTTGGTTCAGATAGTAGATATAAATAAAAAGAAAAAGACAAAACAAACAGAAATACAATTATTATCCTAACCATACCTAGGTTAAATTCAATAATACAATTATTATGATAACATCATCACAAAAAGATAAATCAATGTTTGTAAAATCCTCCATGCCCTCCTAATATTGCACATAAATTCTAGCAGTGTGTAATACATAACAGGACCTATACAGTTGTAGGAAGGGTTATAGCTGGACTAAAATGTGCAGTTGAACCCACATAGATGGAGTAAGGTTTTGTTGGATTAAGATGAAACAATAATCTTCTCTCTCCCAATATTGATCTTCTCTCTCACGGTTTGTATTTAAATTATTCTTAGCTGCCCTCCACATTCCCAAACAGCAGCAAGCCTTTGCTCGGATGGAGACAGATGTGTTTCTGGATTTACATTAATTAACAAAATCATGAAGGATTAAAATGATATTCATTGGGATTTCTACAAGCTCAAGTTAACAATTCAGGGGTCTTACCACAAAATGCTTCAGGAAGTTCATCTAAGAGTTGGGGTTTCCACCCCTCCATCATTCTCCGAGGAATGGACATTGGATCCTCCACAATCTCTTCTGTCCTAGAACCTGCTCCATGGTCCATAATTGTAACCATATTCTCTTTTGCCACAATTTCTATGGTGGGTTGGGCTCCAATGACACTATACCTTCCCTAACATAAACATTTAAAAACGCAAATCAGAAAATGCCCAGATTTAGGCTAAAAGAACACATCAATATGCTTTTACATATGCATGCCTAACTCCACTTACGCAATCCTGATCCAAAATTTCCAGGTGTTGCGCTATCCTTTACCCTTCCAACATTTTCATAATATCCGTACAATTGCTATTCCTTATGTATAGGTGCAAAGAGTAAAGGTCTTACAACATTGGAAGACTGAAAACCAGGCTCCACCGACTCAAACAGAAAGCTGGGTGCGTCTCTGTCGTCTTCCTTAACCAAGCATCGATAAGCCAGAACTGGAGTCAAGTGATCAGAAAAGATGGATCGATAGAGAGGAATTAAATTTCCCTTCTTCGCAGCTTCAAAAAACTTCGCTGAATGGTCGACTGCAAACACTGGATCGCACCAATTAAAACTCACAACAATTCATCAACAAAACCAACACAATTCCCTGTTTGGTCATTGAGAAACCACAACAAAAACAGAACAAAAAAAATAATAATAATAAAATATAGAAAACAAAACTCCGCATCTCATATCAGGAAATGCAGCCTCTTCTCCGGCCCTAAACAACGAGAACCCAAAAATTCAAAAATCCAAATCTCCTTTCCCTTACCCACATTTCCCCACTAGCCAAACACAGCCACTCACTTCTGACACTAAATCAGAGGAATACCTAGTGAAGGGGACGAGTGAGACAAGCACGCGACCGCATGCCAACGACGCCCTGAGCTGACGAGAGCCAGAGAACCCGATGTCAGAGCTCTCCCGTTATCCGAAACTCCATTCAGACCTCTCCCGTTGCCAAAAACAACGTTCGTAGCTCTGCCGTTAGAGTTACCGCAAGTCGGAGCAGCATCGAATCTTCGATTCGCCGGAAGGAAACGGTGAGAAGCGGCTAGGGTTTCCATGGAGAGAAGGAGAGAAAAGCAGAGAAAATTTAGAGACTGAAGCTGAGAAAAATGTAGACTGAACCGCTATTTATGGTTTGAGCGACTTGATTTATAGGTCCTTCTTCTGACTCTTTCATTTCATGTGTCTGTAGAGACAATTTTGAATTTCGCCTTCCAAAACAGTAATCCAACGACGTCGTTTTTATGTTTTCTTTTTTTAAAACGACAGATTTATGACATTGCGAAAAAAGCATGGCATTTTTGTTTTTTGACTTTTTTCTATTTTTATACTTCCTTCACTCAAATTAGAATTTTCTTTTGGATTTTAGGAATAGATCTGAGGAGATGATACTTGTGATCCATTTGGATTTTGGAATCCACGAAGAAAAAAGAAAAATAATTAAGGTAATGAGAATTACAATATTAAAAAACCTAGAAAAACAAAAAAAAAATAACTACAATTAACCCCAGATGCTCAACAAAGGAAAAAAAAATTATAAGATATGATTTTTTATGATTGGATATTAAAAAAAAAGAAAAAATATATATTTTTTAGAAGAAATAATGATAAAAACATTGAAAAAAAATTCGAGACTTTAGAGTATGTTTAAATGATGAAAAATTAAAAATAAATAAGTTTTTTTGATATATTTTTAGAAAATCATTTCACTTTAGTTTTTTATATTTTTTTAATTATATTTTATTCTCCTTATTAATATAAGAAATCTTTCTTTAAAAAAAAAAAAAAGAAAGAAAGTGAAATTGAGAGAGAAGTGATGGTGAACTAAAGTTCTACGTATCTTTTCAGTGCTAGGACGACCAATGGGAAAAGCATGAAAATCATGGGCTGTATCATTCTCAAGTCAGATTACCAAATTACGATGTAAGACTAACAGAACGAGCATGTGAATTGCATTGGTCTGGGCCCATTTCCTCCCAGTCCAGATTACCAAATTACAATGTAAGACCAACAGAACGAGCATGTGAATTGCATTGGCCTGGGCCCATTTCCTCCCAGTCCATATAACTGGCCCAGCCATCCAATTGTAAACCAGAGTGGACGTTGAAGAAGACAGGAGAACCAACTTCATCCATTTAATTTTTCAAAATGAAAATTTCATGGTTCGTGGATTATCCTCAAACCAAACAGTGCGCAAATATCTTTTTCAATGACAAAATAGTGGCCAAAGAATTTATCATGTTGGGTGTTACGACCAATAATTGTTTGTTCTTAACAATACAAGTATGCAACACCTCCACAAAGAATAAGCAAAACGAAAAAAATAAAAGAAAGTTAAATATAATTAAAATTATTAAGAGATTTATATATTTTTAAATTATTTAATTTACATATAAAAGTGTTAAATAAATAAAAAAATTTAAAATAATATATAAAAATTATTTATTTACTTTTTTTTTCACTTTTTCTTTTCTTTTACTTTTTGTCACTATTTTTTTTTTTTTTTAGACAATTGTGTTTTCAACTGTTGATAATTAAGATAAGGTCCTCCAACCACTCATAATTGATGATAAGGATATGAGATAGTAATCGACAAAAATACTCACTTGACTTATTTTTGTCTTTATTCTACTACTTGTCACTATTCTTTCTTATTTAACCATTTTTGGATTTTTCATTATTTTTTTAAACTCTTTTATAAATAATTGAAAATTTAACATTATTTTTTATTTTAAATTATAAATAAAAAAATTATATTAATGATTTAAAGACTATTTTGGAAAATACTTTCTAAAAAAATATTAATTTAAATAAATAAAATTATCTTTTACATTTTAGAAGTAAATAATTTAATGATTAAAATACCATTTAAAATAAATATATTCACTATTTTAATTTTTTTTTCTCTAAAAATTATTTTAAAGTTTTTTTTTACTATTATTAAATAAAAAGTTTAATTTTTTTTAATCTTCTTCCTTCCTTATTTTAATAATTTTTTGAACATGACTTTTAGTAATAAGTTATATGAAATGTTACGACCAATAATTGTTTGTTCTTAACAATACAAGTATGCAACACCTCCACAAAGAATAAGCAAAACGAAAAAAAAAAAAAATTATATTTGAGTTTCAAACAAAACTTTTGCATTGTACTTAAAGCTAAAGCTATGTTTGATTCTCAGAAAATACTAAAAAAAATAAAATGTTAAGGAAACTGATTTTTTTTATATTTGGTTTTTCTATGAAAAATGTAAAAGAAAGATAAATATAATTAAAATTATTAAGAGATTTATATATTTTTAAATTATTTAATTTACATATAAAAGTGTTAAATAAAAAAAATTGAAATAATGTATAAAAATAATTTATTTACTTTTTTTCCACTTTTTCTTTTCTTTTACTTTTTGTCACTATTTTTTTTTTTTTTTTTGGACAATTGTGTTTTCAACTGTTGATAATTAAGATAAGGTCCTCCAACCACCCATAATTGATGATAAGGATATGAGATAGTAATCGACAAAAATACTCACTTGACTTATTTTTGTCTTTATTCTACTACTTGTCACTATTCTTTCTTATTTAACCATTTTTGGATTTTTCATTATTTTTTTAAACTCTTTTATAAATAATTGAAAATTTAAAATTATTTTTTATTTTAAATTATAAATAAACAAAAATTATATTAATGATTCAAATACTATTTTGGAAAATACTTTCTAAAAAAATATTAATTTAAATAAATAAAAATTATCTTTTACATTTTAGAAGTAAATAATTTAATGATTAAAATACCATTTAAAATAAATATATTCACTATTTTAATTTTTTTTTCTCTAAAAATTATTTTAAAGTTTTTTTTTTACTATTATTAAATAAAAAGTTTAATTTTTTTTAATCTTCTTCCTTCCTTATTTTAATAACTTTTTGAACATGACTTTTAGTAATAAGTTATATGAAATGTTACAACCAATAATTGTTTGTTCTTAACAATACAAGTATGCAACACCTCCACAAAGAATAAGCAAAACGAAAAAAAATATATATATTTGAGTTTCAAACAAAACTTTTGCATTGTACTTAAAGCTATGTTTGATTCTTGGAAAATATTAAAAAAAATAAAATGTTAAGGAAAATGATTTTTTTTTATGTTTGGCTTTCCTATGAAAAATGTAAAAGAAAGTTAAATATAATTAAAATTATTAAGAGATTTGTATATTTTTAAATTATTTAATTTACATATAAAAGTGTTAAATAAATAAAAAAAATTGAAATAATATATAAAAATTATTTATTTACTTTTTTTTCACTTTTTCTTTTCTTTTACTTTTTGTCACTATTTTTTTTTTTTGGACAATTGTGTTTTCAACCCGTATAGGGTTGATAATTAAGATAAGGTCCTCCAACCACCCATAATTGATGATAAGGATATGAGATAGTAATCGACAAAAATACTCACTTGACTTATTTTTGTCTTTATTCTACTACTTGTCACTATTCTTTCTTATTTAACCATTTTTGGATTTTTCATTATTTTTTTAAACTCTTTTATAAATAATTGAAATTTTAACATTATTTTTTATTTTAAATTATAAATAAACAAAAATTATATTAATGATTCAAAGACTATTTTGGAAAATACTTTCTAAAAAAATATTAATTTAAATAAATAAAAATTATCTTTTACATTTTAGAAGTAAATAATTTAATAATTAAAATACCATTTAAAATAAATATATTCACTATTTTAATTTTTTTTCTCTAAAAATTATTTTAAAGTTTTTTTTTTTACTATTATTAAATAAAAAGTTTAATTTTTTTTAATCTTCTTCCTTCCTTATTTTAATAACTTTTTGAACATGACTTTTAGTAATAAGTTATATGAAATGTTACAAATTTGTTTATTAAGGATTTTTTTAATGATTTGAATTAGTTGAAAATTTATTAAAATAAGAAAAAGAAAAGGAAAGAAAGAGGATGGATAAAGAGTTTTTATATTTTTTTGGGAACCAAACATAGTCTAAGTATGCAACACTTCCACAAAAAATAAGAAAAAAGAAAAAGAAAAAAAAGCTTTCCATGTTTGAGTTTATTCAAACAAAACTTTATTCATAAAAATAATTGAAAATTGTTTTAAAAATATTTTCAAAAATTGTTAGAAAAAAAAAAAAAAAGCTTTCCATGTTTGAGTTTATTCAAACAAAACTTTATTCATAAAAATAATTGAAAATTATTTTTAAAAATTGTTCTTAAAGAATCGGTTTCTAAAATATTGTGAAACATGCCCTAAAACTTTTTTTTTTTTCTTTTTGAAGTTTAGAAGAATTTTTTAATGTCTCAAAATAATTTCATGAAAAGTGGTTTTTATTTATTTATCTTTTTTAAATTCAATATGAAAGTTATTACTCCTTGTCACTTTTGGTTTTCATATCCTTTCTATTAGTCCAAGGTTTCTTTTAAACTTGATTTTAATGATAATAAAAAAAGGTTGAGAAACTCACAATTTATTTGAGCTTAAAAAGTTTAATTTCTAAAGAAATTCAAAGTTAAGAGCCAAATGAGGATTAAGATCCAACCATAAGGACTTTAGTACCTTGAAGAACCCTTAGGAGCAAATTTGTGAGATTGAGTTTGGTTCATGCACTTAAGCAATTATATCCATCCAAAAATGTTTGAAAAATTGAAATAAAATCCTTCAAAATTGGGTGATTTTCTTGTAGAAAGAAAAGCCTACCTAAAAATCTTCAAAATTCTCTTTAAAAGGTTTTCGAACATGTTAGTAGTTTATAGTTGGACTTTTCCCTTTGCTTAAGTAAAAGATAAAAAATTATTATTATTATTATTTTAAGAATACATGAAGACTATTGGATAGTCGGTTGTGAGCAATTAGGTTGTTTTAGATGTAAGAAAATAAAGTAAATAAAATCTCATAATTATAGTTTAATGAACCAAAATGAATCTATAAAAGTCATTTTGTGTCATTATAATAAAGATCACCTTATGTGGATTTTTCACAATGTTGTATCACCTCAGTAAGTAGCACTTTATCACCCTATATTGATATCGACACTTTGTATTGTCTCTCTTTTTATTTTATCTCACTTAATATTTGTACAAATGATTAAAACTTCACAAAGTTAGGATGAGTGAAAAGTCAATACCTTTTATATCATATCACATCACGTGACATTCCATCAAGAGTCACAATGAATACTTCCTACTAGATTATATACATCCACATTTTTCAATTTCATATAATATTTAATGGTACATGAAAACTTTAATATAGGTACTTGACTTTGTTGCCCACTTCGAGTCCTTCGAATAATCCAATTTTTCATCCATAGCGACAAAAAGCTAAAAGATCCACTACTTTAATTATCGTTTCAAAAATAGATAATTTTATATTTAAATTGTATACAAGCGCACACATATTTATGAATAGGAAATATTATGCGAGTATCTATAGGAACTAAATTATCAGTAAGCTCTCCAAGCACATTGAAATTCATCTGAGATTTGCTCCATCAATTGGAACACTTAAGAGGAACGAACTCCTGTGTCGTTTCTTCAATTTTGCAATATCTTGTATTTCTCCGTATACTTTATACAATTAATCTTCTTGCACACATTAAATGTATAATAATGGGAAATATAAATACATTAAATTCATAATTTTGGTCATGAATCTTTATAATATTCGGATTAACTTCACGTGATCATGAAGGCTATAATAATTCCAACATTAGAGTCTCTCCTGAAGATATTCCAAGCAATTAACTAGCAATATTGAGGCAAAGCCTCAATCAAGCCAAACCCCTCTGGTTAACCTAGATTGGATTAATATGACTTTACATTTTAGCAAAAAAAAAATTATACCACTCCATGCATGTGAAAGAAAGCAATGTTGAAAAAGGATCATTCATTTTTATTTTCCTTTAAATCGAACACAACAGCCGTCCGATCGAGGAACGAATGATCAAATCCAGACCGTACGATCCCATAAAGTCTGACACACCCACTGTACTCACGCATAAAAACACTGTTCATGTTAACGGCACAGAGCAGTGGCTACCTCCTTCTTCTTCCCGAGGTTTAGCGTTTTAGGGTTTTAGGTGGGTTTTTCTCAAGCTCAACAGCAGTTCATTGACAGCGGTGAAGCTTTCCAGGGCAGAGAAGAAGGTCCAGTACGACAATGTGGGTTCGAAGCAACTCCAGGACATTCGCAGGGCGTTACGTGGTCATTCCGTGGTGTTGATGGGAAAGAACACCATGATGAAGCGCTCCGTGAGGCTTCACGTTGAGAGGACGGGTAACAAGGCCTTTCTCAGTCTCATTCCTTTGCTCGTGGTGAGTTTTATGCAGGTCAAACACGGTGTGCTTTCCTTTGCTTTGGTTGGTTGATGGGAAACTGCCGGGAAAGAAGCTGAAAGTCTGGTTTTAGTTTTTTATTTTATTTTTTGGTTACGTTTATTGTTTGGATTCCGAGAAAATGTAAAGAAACTACGTGGTTTCGCAGAAAAGTAGAGAAGATAAATCAAGCATAAGATTCAACATTTTCATTTTCTTTGCTTTTGTCTTTTTCTCCCTTCAGGCTCTATGTTTTTCCTGATGTGGGTCTCCACTCTCTAGCAAATTCTTGCTGCTCTGGAAAGAAACTGTGTTGTTATTTTATTTTCTGGGTCATGTATATTTATTTTTAAGGATCTGAGAAGATCAGAGTATCCGAGAAAATGGGAAGAAGCTACCTGGCTTTGGAGAACTGATAAAACATAAGATTCAACATCTTCATTTGCTTCCTTTTTTTCCTCTTTTCATTTCCTATGTTCATGGGTCTCTCGGAATTTTTGTTCTCTTTTTCTACTGATTTTCATATTGGGTGTTGTTGAAATAGGGAAACGTTGGGCTAATATTCACAAAGGGAAATTTGAAGGGAGTGAGTGACGAGGTTGCCAAGTACAAGGTATGGCTATGGGTGCTGCTGTGAGGCTGAATATTTTAGCTTTTAACGTATTCAGAACTTCATGATTATACAAAACCCCGTTGGTAATATACGATTACTATTTGTATTTTAATATTCTCAACTCTCGTATGCTCTATGATGATATTTCATTAATTTTCTTTGTTTTTGTTTATTTGCTTTCTATCTATGGAATTGTATAGTCTCCATCCTTATTCATTATGTGCTTATTTGGCTCGTTTTTCCTTTTTTTTTCCTTCTGGCAAGTTTGTTAGTGACTTTTTGATAAGTGTTTTGAAAAATGGTCCTTAAAAATAATTTTTAAAAACAGTTTTACAATGTTTTGTAGCACAAAAATATGTTAGGAAGTTTAAGATATTTTTAATCTATTTTTGATATTTTTAAAATAACTTTTATGTCTAGTGTTTTATTTTAATCAATTTACATGTTTGTAGAAGGGAAAATTAGAAATAATTACTTTTTAAAACAACTCTAAGAAAATAAATGAAAATAACTAAAAGATTTTTTCTGAAAATATCATATTTTTTGTTTTTAAGAACAGAAAATAGTTTTTGATTGTTTGAAGAACAAAAAATTGTTTTAAAAAACAATTACCAAATAGTCTCTCCACAAGGGTTTTGTCTTTTAAGCTCACGGGGTTCAAGAGTTACACCTCATTTAAGAGATTTCCACATTAGTGTTAAATTAAAATATCAATATGTTAGGAAATATTTGATTTTAAAAATAAAAAAAAATTAAGAAAAAAATGAAAGGGAAAGAAAAAAAACAAAATAAAATAAAAAATAAATTTAAGGTTTATAAATTATTTTTATATATTAGTGGAAAACTTACTTCACTTATTCTAACTTTTCTATATAAAATTTAAATAATTTGAAAATGTATTAATTTTTTAACTAAAACCAAAATATAACAAAAGAATTTTTCTTTCAAATTTCTTCTTTTATGGGCGCGTTCTCGAACCAAACATAACAATGTTGTTGATGGGAAAACAAAACATAGGCAGGTGATTTTGTGGGTCATGATGGGTGAACCAGGCTACCATATAGGAACCAAACTCAAAGCATGACATGCAAAAAGCTCAAAGATTTTATGTGGAAAAATATTGTCTACTGGGTGGAAGATAAATGGAAACAATGTACCCAGTTATATTCTCCAAACGTTTGTGAGGGGAGAGAACCACAATCAGCCAACTTTACGATAGAAGGCAGGAGCAACACCTGCTGCCAAAAAAAAAAAAAAAAAGACCTTGGTTGTGATATTCTTTCTTTCCTGGCTAGTAAATATGGTGAATCTCACTTTCTTGTCCTTTTCTTTAAATCATCCATAATTCAGGTGGGTTATATGTTAAATCAAGTGGACAAAATTTCCTTAGACTTTGAAATAGTACTTCACTAGTAATTTTGTTTGCATTTATGGTGTAGAATGATCTCTGGCGTGTAGTTTGATATGTAATCTTTAGCTTTGGCATTTACTTATCGCCATGAACAGGTGGGAGCTCCTGCTCGCGCTGGCGTTGTTGCTCCTATTGATGTTGTTATTCAACCTGGAAGCACAGGACTGGATCCTGCTCACACTTCCTTCTTTCAGGTCTGCATTCATACTTCACCCCCTCCGACTTCTTTTCGGCCTATAGCTTCACAATTTTGCCTTTTTTTTCAGGTGCTTAACATCCCAACCAAGATCAACAAGGGTGCAGTGGAGATAGTTGTCCCTGTGCAGCTTGTTAAGAAGGGTGACAAAGTGGGTTCATCTGAAGCTGCCCTTCTTGCAAAGTTAGGGAAGAAGCCATTCTCTTATGGTCTTGTTGTCTTGTCTGTTTACGACAATGGGTCGGTCTTCAGCCCTAAGGTGCTTGATCTCACAGATGATGATTTGGCGGAGAAGTTTTCTGCTGGGGTCTCAATGACAGCCTCTCTATCACTGGCCATCTCATACCCTACACTTGCTGCTGCACTCCATGTGTTCATTAACGCCTACAACAATGTCCTCACTGTTGCGGTAGTTGCAGAGTATTCCTTCCCACAGGCTCAGCAAGTGAAGGAATACCTAAAGGTACTTGGCATCGAGCATGGCCCTGAAAATTCTATCTTGCCTTACAATGTGTCCATATCCAGATGATTGTTTGAACAACCAAATTGCAGGATCCAAGCAAGTTTGCGGTTGTTGTGGCCCCAGTTGCAGTTGCTGATTCTGGTGCTGCCCCGGCTGCGGCTACCAAGGAGGAAGAATCAGTTGAGTCGTGCGATGAGGGATACTATGATTTGGGTTTGTTGGATTCAGCTTACTAGTATAGCAGTCTGCAGCATGCAGAAGCAAATAGTGGAATACTAGTTTAGTGGGTCTTCAAAATACTTGATTAAAAAGCAAAGTGGAATAAACTTTCTTGAAGTAATGAAATATGAATGTGGTTAATTTTCTATTAGTTTTTTCAAAACTAAACATCATTATATGATTCTCTGGCCTTATAATCTGGTCAGCAACCACAGGTTTATTTTTTGTTTTCTGAATGTGCTTTCTTTCTCTTGCAATTGAGCACAAAAACGTCCAATGTACAGAAATTGATGAGCTTGTTTGGGTTGTTGGAAACTATATTTGTCTGAATATAATTATGCCCAAAGTCATCTACCCCACCGAGAGTCATATATAATTGTGATGTTTATTGCATTGGGAAATGGTCAAAGCGTTTGCCTTGGGGGGCACACTCATCATTTTCTCATATAGTCCTCTACCTCTTTGCTCTCGTCTTCGCAATCATTATGATTGTACTCCATTTTCCATCCACTAAACGTAGTATTCCTGACTCATAAAATTTTGATTCTCAATTATAAATTTATAACTTTAAATCATTCTCTGATCCCCGATAAGGTTGTGAGCGAATTTGCGAATATTGGAATTTGGGATCTAGTCACTGCGCTGCTACTGCTAGAAGAAAATCAATTCCAATCTCAGGACTTGATCAGTCACATGCACCCAGGGAAAAAACACAACTATTAAGTGCTATTTTATACACTTTTTAAAATTTTTTGTAGCTCTTGAATAGTAAGGATTCTACAAATGCTTTCTATCAGCATTAAAAATGTTATTGATGTTACATATTGTAATTGGTTTAAAATTTTGAAATTTTACTTTTTTTTCTGAGAGTATCTTATTTTTCTTAACGGGAAAATATGGGGGATGATTGAAGTATCTGCAGTAGCTCTTTGCTTGCATCCGGCAGATATCCATTCAGATCTGCCATCCATCCAAACGTTTGGTTTCTTATAAACCAGAACCTTTGAAGAATCGAAGTTTTGCCAAGGAACTGATCTGTATTCAAAGATTGAAAGAAGGATTTTAGAATTGAGGTTCACATCGAAAGGAATAAAAATTTATGAAAGAGTTATGAGGCTCACGGTTTCTAACCTTCAAATTTGGAGTAGGCAAAGAATTGAGAAATGAAGCCGACATCAAAATAAATCATGAGTTGATGTTCTTTAACCAGGACTACTGAAGACAGCTCCGGAAAAATCGAATGCCCTGTTCCAGAGAAAACTTTCAAGCCTCAACAAGGAGACGGAAGCTAAAGAAAGAGAATCCCAAGAAAATGAAAAGCAGAACCTCTCAGGAGGCTTCAATTTTGTGCCCCTACCTGCAATGCAAAAGCAATATCTGCTTCATCTACTTTCAATGTTACTCTTTTCAATTTGTCTTCTCGAGCTTGACCTAGTTTAAGAAGGCCCTGCAGTTTGAATCATGTGTTATTATTTTGCCCGTTTCATTTTTTCAAGTTGGTAAAGATGGTATCAAATCCGATTGTGAAAAGAAGTAAATAACTTTTACCTGGTCGCTTAACACCCTGCACATACTTGAAAGTTCCAGAATTCCAATTGGTGGGACTAGAACTGATTTGCATATGTCCACATAAGATTTATTCAGCTGCATCCATGTAAGAAACTCAAAAATCAGCCAATTGCTAGGTGTTTCATGAGTCTTGAATTACCAAAGGTGAGAAAATGTACCTCCCCTACAGTTGTATCCTTCTTTCCCCCACGGAAAAGCTTCACAGCAGAGCATAGTATAATCTGCACCAAAAACAGGTTAATGTGAATATTATTGGAATTGAGATTCAAAGTGAATGCTGTGAAAAAAAGAGAGGCAAACAGCATAAGGACAAGAGTTGAAAATCTAAATGTAGAAAGAAAAGAAGCAAAACATGCAGATTTTTATAGAAAGCTCTGCTATTTCCAAATGAAATACACCAGATTTCACATGTTGTATTCAGAAGCAAGAAACCGTGTGTTGCAAGTTTCTCCTCGTGACTTACAACTTGAAATTTTACTGGCAACTTGTCCAAGGTTCTTGTTGAAGACCGAGTAAATGGAAAAAATAGAAAGGTAGACAGCATCAATACCTTAAGCTTAAATTAGGGACCATACAAGCAACAACATCTAGGACACTATATTAATCAATGAAGTATAAATTAAGTAATATAAGCTCTATAATGATAATAATACAAGAAATAGTAGTACAAGTTTACCTGTTGGTGCTGTGGCAGAGATTGTATAGTGTCTACTATTGGTGATCGAAAAGTCTTCGACAAAGCAGTAGCCATGTGGTCAACCCTCACCTGTAACAAGTTTCTCAAACTCTAAGAACAAGAGGACAAGTACTATCATGGAGCAGATAGTAGTGAGTACTAGGTCACAGAATTATTCAGTCATGAGAATAGTTCAGGAATCAATCAGTAAAAAGTCGTGAAAAAAATTAGAGAAACTAATGATAACAACAAAATATGGAAAGAATTTTGTGAAAAAACTTGACAGAAAGTAGGAACAATAAAAATCAAAGAGAAGATAAATGGCATATGCTCAATATAAAATTATCTTCAATTGTTGGGGCATCTTGTGAATAATGTTGGGATTTATTCTCTGTTAATAAAATCTATGAAATAATTAAAAATTGTTAAATGTCCATTCAATCAAAGCGCCATTTTCTCATTGTGGGTTGGAGCCAGGTCACAAGAACAACTGTGAGAAATGCTCATTTTTTAAAATTGGAATATTCACCACTTTTTCAAAGTAGTTGTTTAGTTGGATGTAATAAGTCAAATAGTCATGAAAGCATGCTTGTGTATCAACAACTATAAGCATGGAAGATGATACATGATGTCAGAAATGAAGACTTACAATATTGATTTCCTGATTTGTTAAAGAGTCAAGAGCTGGAAGTGTTTGCTGATCAAAGGCTCCCTTCTCTGATGATAAACTTAGGCTATTTATGGATTCTCTCAGCTCTGCTTCTACAATCTCAAGTACACTCCTGGAACAAAATTTTAAAAAAAAAAAGGTTGGTGATCAACACAGTTTGTCTTCTATTCTAATCAAAGCAAGGTTCTTTTGCATCGGGATTCATTTTATTCGGTATATTGAATTTATTTATTTCTCACATCAGGGTTTAAAATGAAACATGCATCATAGGGCTAGTTGTTCACTTCATTGTAAAGACTGCTCAACATTTTATAACACAGGCCCGCAAAAGACCAAAAGGTGACACATTTTCAATGATGTTTCATCTTTTGGAATAATTTTCCCACTTAAATGAGAGCACAGGAAGGTGTTAAATATCAACTTACAAATTAGAAAGAGGAATGCACCCATGCAAAGAAAAAAGGCCCCATGAAACTCACAGCAAACAAGCTCAGAGAAAAGGAAGAACAAGTAAATGTGGCAGCTTGGTAAAACCTGTCAAGAAGGGCTTCATGCCAACCACCGACATTCAAAGGATTCTAGTGCAACTCCTAAATTTCTTTTTATTTAGTGGCAGAATATTTAATTAAGCTCCACTATTAAGTATCCACTGCATCCATTCCAATGCAATATTCCCACATGGGTAATTGAACATTTTTAAGCTCACCAACACTTAGATTTAACTTTTTAGAGTACATTTTACCAGCTTAACTGAGCTCTAGACTATTCCCAAATTATAGGGTTGCCTCCTAAAGTCCTAGTTTTCAAATCTGTAAGAAGTAACCAGGGTAAAATTCTGACACTTGCATTCCAGTTCAATATAGGCTACAAATGAACTCATGCAACAACTGCAATAAAAAACTGACCTGCATACACTAAGTGCTTTCCTCATATCTCCAGATGCAGCTCCAACTTTCTGTCATTTTTCAAACAGAGTCAGTCTTTAAAATAGCTTCCTGAACAAATAAGAATGTTCATTGGTTTTGGATAGTTCAGAAAGGGTGATGATGCAAAGTAATCCTTTTGAATACCTATGCCACAATACAATAGGGTCTAAATTTACACATGCCATGATGTGAAAAATAAGCTTTGATTCAGGTATCCTGTCAGGACCCAAAAATTTGACCAATTGTTAAAACCAATGGCATGGTTTACACTCAACCAAACTGCAACATCCTTTATATTTAAACAAAAAATGAATAGTTACTCATCAGTAACCATTTCAACCTACTAACATTTCTTTATCTGCTCAATGGAAATATGTTGAGTGAAGAGAAGCAAAAATGAGTGATTACAACACATTAGATAATGCATGATAGAGGACTTACTCTTGCACAAAGTTCCAATGCCTGTGGTTGAAAGACAGGGAAAGGAAGTGCCTATTGGAAAAGAATAACCATCAGTCACAAGTTAATAAGAATTTTATTTCTCCTTCAGAATTTAAAGATACATAACCACTTTATTTTTGCCTTTCCAATTAATCATTCAAAGTTATAATATTTTCTAAAAACTTTAAAATTTCTATATCATAAATAAAGAAAATGCCATCAAGGTGAATCCAATTCAGTTTCTAGTGAGAAAAATGGAGATCATTGAGATGATCAGTGTTTTCAGTTCTCATGCAGCCAGTAGTTGGAATGAGAGAAACATGTTATTTCATTGATCTAGAACCTTCTTTTGGGACCATAATGATCACAAACTCAGAATTCATTGAAGTACATGCAGAAATATAAAATCATCGAATCCATTAGATAAAAGCATTTTTGTTTATTATTGGAAGATAAGCAAGGGAACATAGAAATTACCATTAACCTCTGTTGAAGAATCTTGAGGATCTGATCCTTAGAGTAAGCCCGGAAAGTTACAACCATAGGCTTGCCTGGCACACGAAAGCGGTAGAAACATCCAATGAATACTATTAATACTGCTATTTTGTTGGTCAATGAAGCTAGAGTGCATCAATCTGGCAAGCTATAACAATTGACTACAAACTTCATTCTTAGGTGCTAACCTCCAATAAGACACCTAAAAATAATCCTTGCTAGTGATAATTCATTACAAAATTTAGATGACAATTAAGATAAGCTGGGTTGCATAAAATTAAATAATTATCTAACTAACCTTTTAAGCACTACCATTTTCCTGAATTTCTAGTTAGCTTCTTCAACAGGATCTTAAAAGACTTGATTTAATAAACAATATGGTAAAGATATAATCTGATGAAACCAAGTAAAGAGCTCACAATTCAACGACTGAAGTTTTGGAAGAAAACGATCTGCTAGATCTATAGCATTTGATACTCCTGCAAAATCAAAAGATGGCATGAGAACCCCCTGCACATAAATTTATCATAGACTTTAACCCCAAAAATTCACCCTGTGCAAGAAAATCCCATATGAATGAACAAAAGACTTAATAATACATTTGCTACAAGTTATACCAATTAATATGCAACTGGAGAATGGTAAAGTTGTAAGCATGAATAGATCATGAAGCACAGTTCGGTCTCTTGTAATCAAATAATCCAATTCATCAGCAATTATCAGCCTGTCAAAAAGAACAAATAGCTGAGTACAAGAACACTTTGACTATGCTCACATCATGAAACAAAGCAAAGAATTCATATGATGGTCAGTTCAACATGTACCAAGCAAGTACATGAAAGGAATCATGTGTGCTAGTGTAAGTAATGCAAACTTCATTGAGTACACAAAGCAAAAAAATTTCCTTACATCATCTTCATCCCAGATGACTGCTGCTTTTTTGAATAAATGTTCCGAAGATGCTGCAAAGGGGAGGTAGAGCTCTTGGTTTTCTTTCTTGGTTGGTGTTTTTCAAGTATCTGCCATAATAAAAAGCAAATGAGCATATAGAATTCCAGGTTATTCAGTGGAGTAACGAGCATCTGGTATACCTTGCTGAAAATCTCTGAAGTATTTGTTAGAGAAGTACAATTGATGGATAACAAATCAGGTGGCTGAAAACCTGCCTGCAATAGGGATCAATAGTCCCATTAGTACTGGTGTTAACAACTAATTACAAAATAGAAGAGACCAACATTCAGCATTGTCAATTTCCTTTCCGGAACACCCAAAGGTGGATGTGGAGCATTGGTAATGTTGGGAGCACCCATTCAACCAGTCGTATTATGAAATTTTGGCACCTAAGTTTCACAAATTTCCATGTCATCTGAAAAAATAGTCATATCTATCACAGCTGATACCCATCTTGAAAGTCATATCTTTCTCTTTTTAAGATGGCAAATGACTGAGATTCAAGATGAATGCATAAGGAACACCCTAGGAACAAATGACCAGAGTTATTGAAAAGAAAATTGCCCAAGGAAATAAAATCAGCCCGTTTTCAGTAAATGGGATGGGAGTTAAATCAGCATCTTCCTCATTTCTTAATAAGTTAGTCAAAATTCAATGTCCACAGTTGACTTACAAAAGTGTTTGCCAATATCATGAAATATAGTGCGAGAAGTTATTGGTTTTGTTTCTATGAATGATCATGTTTGCCAAGAGCAACAATTTTGAAAAGATCCTCCTACTGAACAGTGAGTGCATGCGCTATACTAAGTTTACCCATTGAGAATAAAAGAGAAAGGATTGGTACAGAATCATTAAACTGCATCATTGTTTGTAAGCCTCTTGGAAGGTGATCATCGCAATTAAATTCATTCCCCCTTTCTAAAGAAACAAGCAAGGTTAATGCCTTACCTGTCCTGCCCAATCAACGAGAGCTCGCCTCACTTTTTCCATGGACAGGGATTTTCCGGTCCCTGGACATCCGCATGCATATAAACTCCCAGCTTTCTCATGCTCTATACATGCCTTACAAAAATCCATAATCCTGTTCTGCTCATCTTCACGGCACACAACAGTGGAAGGCACTGTTGACACGTGCAAGGCCTCCTTCGCGGCACTCATCTGCTTAGAATCTGTACATGGAATAAAAAGTAATACGTAATTAATATCAAGTTGACATAATTAACCAAATCATTACAAAATTGAAACAACAAATATCCCGGCAATCATAGCTTACCTCCTGGATTCCATTTGGATTTATCCAGAAAACTGTCTGACAAATTTTTCATCGGTGACTTATGCAACCTTGTGGCTTTAGCATCAGAATCTTTCTCGATCTCCTACAGAAAAATCAAGGAAAAAAATTATTTCAAGAACCATGATGTAATGCTCGATTTAGCTCAGCTTTAAGTAAAAGCGAGACTGTTATTGAGATCTACGCATCACTTTTTTTTCGTATTCTCTTCAATTTTTCCCAGCAATCAGAGGTATGTATGAGCGAAACAATCGAACTCACTTTTGAAGGAGTTTTTGGGCTACCATTGATGGATCGGCGAGGGGATTTCCATTTCACCGGCGATGGCGGAGAAATCGGGCCACCGGATATCGATCGCCGCTTCTGAGGCGTCGAACCACTACCGGACCTAATCTCGCCGGAACCCTCCGATCTAACTGCTCCTATGGACGGCATCTTAGTCTTCGTCAAGTCGGAGAGCTTTGGATTTTCAGACAATGTGGTTCTTGAGCAGGGGATACGATAACGATGATATAGGGTTTAGACTGGATCTGGCGTCTTTTCGCGGGAAAAGATAGCCGTAGAGCGCCTATATTTCCCGCCACATGCATTTTGAGTTCTTTAACTGGGCTACAAAGGCCAACCTGAATATGGGCCTCATCTGGTTAGTTTAAGCCCATAAGATGCTTCAAAAGCTAAATTCAGGCCCGGTATTCAAACAATCAGGAAGGCCGTGTCTGATTTGAGAATTGATCCGAAAAGACAAAAGTAGCCAAAAGTTTTATTCAAATTACATTTTGAATCACAGAGTAAAGTAAACGTCGAATTGTACATCAAATACAAACTGCAGCAGATGACTTTGTACTTAACATTTAGTATTAACCGCTTTTATTGACTAGGGGATTCGTGTTTTGTATGGACTCCAATGGCGCTATGGTGGGGACTGAGGCAGGTGCAGTGGTCCACCATGGCCATCCCTCGTCGAAAAGGACCGGCAGCCAAGATATTTTTTCCTATCAAATGATTAAATTACCGGCATGTCCTGAGGGGCCATCCAAATAAGGAAATGCTTTTCTCAGCTTTCTTTTCTAATCCATGTATGGACGAGAGGAGAGAATGAATCCAATTCACTGTCAATAAAATGAAGGCCACTAAAAATTTGGGCTGTTTCTCAACACTCATTGATGGGTTCAATTCAGAGAACCCGTAAGAAAGAAAATATCTTTGCTAGTGAAATATTTTTCACGGGTGGCCTAGAAAAGCCTACGATTTTGTTTCTAAAACTATTAAAAATAGTTTTTAAGAATTATTTTTGAAAACTAGTTTTAATAAGGTTGCCAAATAAAGCAAATCTTCTTGAAAATTAAAACGTACGAAAATTGGGGGATTGGGAGAGAAGATGAGGGGATAAGGAGACTGGCGTGGAACTGGCGTCCATAAGCCTCTGTCCTCATCTTGTGCCCATGTGAACTCACTGCTCCAAACGTTTTTCTTTTGGCTATTCCCTTGATGCCAACGCTCCAGTCTACACCAACTAAAAAGATCCAATAGGGAAAGACTCTGATAGACTATGAAGTGTGCGAGTGAGATATTTTCATTCTTCCCCTCATCTCCTCTGGTCTATACGTATTATACAATCTTTTAGCTAACGTACGTATATGCCTGTAGCCACCGTCATAATACAAGTATACAACCCCTGCTCTTTCTTCTCATCATGCCTCATGAGAACGCTTTTTCATATGGACCGTGAAATCAATGATTAGAGGAAAAAAGCAACGCTCGATTAGGAGTCTAATAATACTAGGGCCGTTTAATATCATGCTTCATGGGATAACGTTTTGAACTACCTCGAAATCATTGATTAGAAGAAAAATGTAAATTGTGTTGTTCAAACTCGATATCGTGCAACATAATTTCATGTCATATTAAGTTTATTTCATTTTTTTTAAGAATTCTTTTAAACACAAAGATTATGTTGGTAACTATTATAAGAACAAATTTGTGCTTTTGAGAACACCTTTGGCTATCAAATTTGAGAATTATTGTTTTTTATAATATTAAAAAAATCACTTATTTTACAAGTTTTAGTTTAAAATATAATTGTATAAATATGAAAAACAATTTAAAATAATTGTTATAAATAAAAATTAGTTTTTTAAGTAAGATAACAATATTCAAAGTTTTAAAAATATTTTTATTATAATATTGGAATTGGGACTGAGTATCCAAATTGATTCCGGTCCGGGAGATAAGTTCAAAAATAAATTTATCCCTTCTATAAACCTTATCATCTCTTTGACAAGACACTCTTTGTCTTGTAAAAGGATTAGAAAAAAATAATAATAATAGTAAGGAGTGTTAAAAGATTATTGGAGTATAATAATACATTTAGTAAAGTTAATGATGAATTACGTAAATGATGGTAATCGAATATTGAAAATAGCTTAACCTACCTCGTTAGATACTAATTAATTTTAAGATAAGATGCTCAAATTTGTTTTGAATGGTATTCGAAAGCCGCCTTCCGGGAAATAGTAAGGAGTTGAAAGGTGAGGTGGAAGGGGGCACGGGGGAGTGATGAAAGGTGAGGTGGAAGGGGCCCACGGGGGAGTGATGAATGATGATGACGAGTATGATCGGCTTTAGTAGATAAAACCGTGCAACACATGGACGACAACTTCAAAAGGGTGGCGGTGGTGAGCACAGCCGCACAAGAGGGGTGGACGTACCTCCATGCTCCACTCAAAGATTATGTGCACCTCCTCCTTCATCGGATAAGAAAATGACATTCAACACACCCCACCACTCCATTTATTTATTTATTTATTTAATTTTCTTTAAAGGTCGATTTTAAAGAAATATTAATTAATTAAGATTAGATATATTTTATAATTTTTTTAATTAAAAACTTTTACATGCAAGTAAAAAACTTTAATAACTATCTTATAGAATAAAGTAAGAATGATTTGATAAAAAGTACATATCTTACCATATGAGTTAGTATTATTAAACATATATAATATATTCATTGATATATATTATGTTTATATTTTAATTTATGAAATATATGTTATTTTTAATATTTAAAATAAAAATTATATCACATTTCAATATTTTTCATGATTAAAATATTTAAATTTTATAAATAAAACAGATTTATATAATGTTATTCAATATATAAAAATAACTTATATATCTTATATTTAATACTATGTTGCAAGTATTTAAAAAATAATAATCATAAGTTTAATTTATAAAAAAAAAATTATTTTACAAAAATAAAGATATAAAAAATATTATGATATATAAAATATACATATTTCATATTTTAATATAAAACTAACATATTCTGTATAAAAATGATAAAAATAATAATAATAATATATCTTACTATTTATCTTATTCAATATTTAATATAATAAATGATGTGATAAGATAATATATTATATTTTATTATTAATTAAATATAAAATAAATAAAATATCTCATTTCTTATCTTATCGAGTCAATAAGTGTAAAAGGTTTTTATATCTTAGCCTTTTTAAAATCAGCTTAAAAAATTCATGCATTTTACCCTGGGTGATATTTTGGGTTTCAATAAAGTCATGGAGTATGAATTGATGGAAAGTGACATAACCATTATTACGCCACTCCAATTATGTAATAGCATGTGAAAATTAACTTTTAAGAGCATTTTCAAAAAAGGAATATGATACGTGTTCAAATGACATATAAAGACGATAAATCAAATATATTATCAAAATCAGCGATATTTTACAATTTTTAATTAATTACCCCTCAAGAAAAAGAGGGTTTTTTTAATAAAAATATTTTCTATACAAGCATCATGAACCGCATAAATTGTTTGGATTAGATTTTGAAAAGTTATAAAAAAAAAAATTCACTTAGTAAAATCTTTTATATTTATTTGATTAATTTTATTTCAAAATTATAATATAAAAACTTTATTTTGGCTTATGAAAAAAGTTATTTCTTAATATAGACTTTTTACTATACCAATATTATTATTTAAAAATTATGACTCTTAACTCTAATTTCAACTTTCAACTAAAACAAAAAATGGGAGACTTCTCAAATGGGTTTTTGGTAATGTCCTAAGTGGGTTTTAAAACAATAAAACATTTGATTCCCAAAATATTTGTAAAAAAAAATGATGGAAATAAAATATAAGGAGAGAAATATATATATATATATATATATATATTTAAAATTAATAAATTATTTTGATATGTTAATTTCAACTCATTTTATTTATTTTAACTATTTTATACAAAAATAGATAATTTAAAATGTATAAATTTTTAACTAACTTAAATTATAATGGATTGTTTTCATATTTTAATAAAATATAAAAACTGAGAAAATTATTTTTTTTAATAATTTTTTATTTCCTCGATGCTTTCATAAAATCAAATAAAAAATTGTTTAAATTAATCTTTTAAAAGTGGAGAGTGTATTTTTAGTTCAATAAATATTTTTGTACATGCTGGAGTAATTTTTAGTTCAATAAATATTTTTGTACATGTTGGAGTAATTTTGTTAAAAGGGTTTATGACTAAAAAAATTAGAAAAATGCTATTTTTCCTATCAATTTTTTTTTCTTTACACATTAAATTGTTTTATTTTGTTAATGAAAAATTTAATATGAAAGGTAATATCCATGCAACATGCAAATATAAGTTCTCATCTTTTGACTTCGTTTATATAAAAATGCCCTTACTCTTTTTTTATAAAAATAATTATTTCTTTTAAAATCTAATAAAAATAAGGAAAAAAATTAGATTTACAATTTTTTGGGGTTATTTCATATCTTTTAACCAATTTGTTGATGCCTTGCGTCACCGGGGTCATCGCGGTAGCCAGATGGATGCTTCCTCTCAACTGAAGATGATTCCTGCCTCAATCAACCTGCAAAAGATGTCCGGACAGGATGTCCATACACACCCTCCGATGGTTTTGTTAGCCATCTCTTTTATAATTAATCTTCTTCTTTTTGTTGAGCTATAAAAACTTACCTCCCTCCTCACATGAGGGCCATTTTTATAGTGTCAGAAGCTATGTCTCCTTTAATGATGGGAAGACTTTTTGGCTTGTCATGATGGCGCATCGCTTTGCAGGCGGCTGTTAGAAATCGTGGGAGATGACTTACCGTCATTCTTGTCCTTTCGCTCTGCAGGCGGCGGAATGTGAGCTGTGACAGACTGTCTAATATGACTCAACATGACCCACGTTTTATGGTCAAGACTTCCTGGGTCCGGACAACATATCCAGACAAGGGAGAGAATCGTCCAGGTAGTGGATTTGAGAGTGTCGTATGCCCCCCGAGAGGATCCGGATAGAGAGCTAACATGCCACGTGTCGCATGGAGGGGTGCTGTGCGGGGTTGCCACGTGGGAGTCTGGGGTGATCCCTACACAATTGATTATATTTTTATAAATCAAAGAAAATCAAATATTAATACGTAATTATTATTATTATTATTTTGGGTATATCTTACTTTATATATATAGAGTTGTGAAAAGAAGTATTGGCCAATCGATGGGAGTGGGCAAGCAATATAAGCCATGGAGAGTGTTGTGGTGTATCTTTCATGTAGAGAAATCTAGCCAACTAGTTAGCTACCGTTTCACATGTTTCTTTACAAACAAGGATCTAAACGCATCATTTCACATGCTCCCCTTTTGTAAAAGGATCGTCTAATTGAGAGAGACACACCATTTCCCCATGTTCCCTCCTAATCGCTCCATTTACTATTTTGATTCTTTCCTTGTTATATCATATCATACATCTCAAATAAACCCTTTTCCATTGGCCGTTTCCCCCCTCTCTCCCACCCTCTTGTATCCGACCTTTTGCTTTCGTCCTATACCATCATGCACCGCCCTCCTCCTCTTCATTAATGGAGGGTCATTCCACCCAAAATTTTGAATCAAATATTGGTTCTCACGTACAAAACAAAAGTTATAAGCCAAAATTCCTAATAAAAAATTAGAGGAAAAATGCTAAGGAAAAACAGTACCTGTCTGGCATAATTTCAAGAATTCAAAAATAATTCATAATAAACATTATATTTCAAAACTCAAATATAAAAAATAGTTTAATGGCTTATTTTTTCATATTAAATTAATGTAAATATAAAAGTTTGATCACAGGTCAAACTTTCAAAAAGATGATTAGAATTAGTTTTATTCGAAACGAGATTGATCGTAATCAACAAATATTTTCTACTAAGATTGCTTCCAGTAAAATGAATTGTAATCACACTTCTTAAGTATTTGAGATGAAAATGTATACAGGATTGATGTATATATCCATTCATACTACATCGATCAAGATATCACATAGTATTACATGTTGAAATTAGAGAGAGAATTATTGAGAAACAATGATTTGACTTTTTCATTAATTAAGAATGAATATATATACACAAACCTAAAACACAAAAATAGGAAACAATATACCCAAAACACAAAAATAGGAAACAATCCTAAAATTAGGGGATTACAACCAAAATAAGAATTTACAACTAATTATAAGAATTTAAAAATATAAAGAAAATCTATTGTAATTAATTTACTAATATGCCCCCTCAAGTTGGAGCTGAGGTCAATCTTAGAAGTGGCTTTGTGGAAACGGTTTAGTAAGAGTGTCGACAAGTTGATCTGTTGAGGAAATTGGATGATGACCAAGATAGACAATATAGACACTTTGTATTGAAGCGTAACCAAGAAAAACACAAGGAATGGAACAAAAGTCAAATTTATATTGAGAATAAAGACGAAACCACGGATAACATAAGCAATCGAACACCTAAAGTTTAGTGTAGCTGGGTAGAGACTCAAAGAGTTTGTCAAAAAGAGATGAGAGATGTAGTGTGGGTGTGGGCATATGGTTGATGAGATATACAACAGTGGCAAAGGCGTAATTCCAATAAGTTAGAGAGCCCTTGGTACACCGTATTAATTGTTCATTCAATTGTTTAATATGACCACAAGATGGTTTGGTATAGATATTGGCTAAGGTTTGTCATGCATCAAGGGAAGTGATGATGCAAGCAATAAGCGGTTGTAGTGAAACGGAGATAGCACCAAGGAGAGCACTAAAGATGAGATGATCCTAACGCTTCCAGACTATGTATGCCAAATTTGGGGATGCAACACCACTGACGGTGACGATGGGTGGTGGTGGAGTATGAGCGCCATCAATGAAATTATGAAAATCATAACCTTCAAGAAGAGATTGGATTTGAAAGCTCCATGTAAGATAATTGGTGGATGACAATTTGGTGGTATTGGAGAGATTGATTATAAGGAAGGGATGTTAAGGATCTTGGGAGTTTTGGATGGTGATAAGAAGATTAAGCTCTAATACCATGTTAAAACTAGAGAGATAATTATTGAGAAACAATGACTTGACTTTTTCCTTAATTAAGAATGAATATATATACACAAACCTAAAACACAAGAAACAATTTACCAAAAATACAAAAATAGGAATAAATCATAAAATTAGGGGATTATAACAAAAATAAGAAATTACAACTAATTAGAAGAATTTTAAAATTAGAAAGAAAATCTATTATAATGAATTATCTAATATTACAATTATGGAGTGAAATAATTTAACCCTTTATAACCCTTATTCCTATAAACATAAAAGTAAAGATAATATTATTTAACACGGTAATTTCTTTTTTATTTATTTCAAAAAGATTTTCGTGTTTAATTAAATTATCATAATATTAATGTTATTCTCTTTGAAATATGGTTGTAACTTCAATTAAACTAAAGCCAAAAAATAAAAAATAAAAAAATATTACTTTCTGTTATGAGTCATACCATGGTATTAATTGTCTGATATATATTCCTCTTATATTTTTATCATCTTCACAGCTAAAATGCCGCGATGACAGACTCGAGCCTATTAGCCAATAGCCAATAAGATTGGGAAAGCCCTGTATATAAACTACTCGGACGCTATCCGCGTACGCTACAAGCCGAGGAATCGAGACGTGTCCTTCAATTTTTTATTAATAATCGAATTTATCAGATATTCACATTCTAATCAAGTCACGCGAGACTCCAGTCAGCCAATCGGTTCGAGAGAAAAAAAAAAGGAAAAGAAGACAGCGTCAAATTAATCCGAGCCGTCACGAGAAAATCCAGGAAGACGACTGTGACCGTTGATCTTCCTCGATGTAATTTCTTCAGTGCTGTGCCGTCAGTTGTCATCTGTCATCTTCACCAGCCACCTTTCTCTCTCTGTCGCCTGATTGTAACTAGAGCAAGTTGGCTTCAGTAGTCTACAGCTTCGGTCGTTCTGGACCGTCCGTTCCTCACCTCCAGCTAGATTTTTACTTATTTAATTATATTTTTATTGATTTTTAATTTTTTATGCCTGGACTAGGAATAAAATTAATAAAAAAACAGGAAAATAACAATTTTAGAAAATGACAACTGACAACAAAAACCCTAACTTATTTAATTTAAAAGTATATATTATAAAATAATAATCTACGGAAATGGACGGACGCATGGGTCTTAGAAAAATTAATTGTTAATTAGTAGAGCCTTGAAATATATGGCACGTGCTCATTCAATCCCCACCACACAGCGACACAACACTTTTTATTTATTTATTTTTATTTTTTAATTTTGACTTTGTACAATGAATCATATTAGAGGTCGATTAGGAGAAATATGAGGCCTGCGTGGGCTACGATTCAGAGGTTGAAAATAAAAGTGGTTAGGCCCCCCAAACATTGTATAGTTGATGTACAATTTTAAAACTCATAAGTACTTTTCTCATTAAGATCATGGTATAATACCAAAACACATTTTTATCACATGCTATCAGATTTGTAATACGAATCATATTATTTTATACTCAACTCCTATTATTTTATATTTTAACATTATTTCTTAATAATTTTGTCTCACTTATTTATACTAATTTTTTTTATATGTTTTACATTCTTAATTAATAATACAGATTTTTGTAGTTATTAATTAAATTATGAATGTTGTACAATTAATGAAACCTACTTTATGGGTTAGAGATGACAATAGACTTGGATTTAGAACGAGTTACTTCGATCTCAATCCTATATCGTGTATTTAAAATGATTATCATCATAATCTCATTAAAAAAATTAAATGGGACAACATGAGACAAATATAAGAAATTATCATACACATTCAAGTAAAAAAAATGTAAACTAAATATCATCATTGAAGAAAATAACTAATTGTCATGCTATTAAAAGCACAAATTAAATGTCATGTTCTTGAAAAATACTACATAACATTGAATCTCGTAATAAATATAAATACAGCGTATGTAATGATGACTTCAATTTTAGTTTTTAATAAAATTTTAAAAAATAAGATATCTCTATCGAGAGACATGAATGTTTAATAAAAATTATAATATCAATATTTTATTTTTTGAAAATGGTTTTTGCTTCGTGGTAAAATTAATGCTAAAAACAAAAACCTATAAACGTGGATAAAAAATTGAAAATCATCGTATGATTTTGTTGTATTTTTTTAGTAAAATATTAAAAATATGGAAGTTCCTTTTTCGAATGAAAATTCAAATCCAAGAAGAGTGAATAATTAAGAGAAAGTCACATTATTCAAAAAATATAACCAATGAGATTTTAACAAAAAAAAAAATGTACATATAAAAAATTAATCTTATATAATCTTTAGTAGTTTTGCCATAAGTTAGGCGGCGGCGGATCAGAGTATTATTGTCGTACAGGTATAAACAACTTCCTATCAATCAGGGAAATCTATGGGGCTATGGCAACTACTGATTTAAATGGACTCACTCAAATTAAACGAACTTTTCCCAGTAAAATATCCCATAATTTGATTTACTAGAAAAAAACAAAACCACTATTTACCACTTTTTATAATAAAAGAATTAAAATTGATTACGCACGTTGCTTCATATTCCCTACCCTAAAGATAATAATAATAATAATTAATAAATAAGGAAGTGATGGCCATGATAAAATAATAATAATAAATAGGATTAAAAAAAAAAAGGAGAGAGTTTTAACCTGATAACGTACGGTAGCATCTTAAAGCTAATGCACCGCCAAGAAAGAGGGTTATAAAGTGGCCACGTGTCCATAAGCAAGAGAAGAGTCGGTGATATCACGGTTTCACAAACCATTTAATGGCCTTGTAGTCGGTGTGAATACGTGGCGAAAAGGGAACGGTCAGATGGGATCAGATTTCCGTGAGGCAAGCCGCGTTGGACCTAAATATCTGAGTCGTCCACGAGCGATTTCGTAGGCGGCTGACTCGGAGTCGGAGCCAAGTTCCCACCTTTCGATGCAATTTGACCGATTACCGAAACTGCCCTGCCTCCATATACACAATAATATACGGTTTCGTAGTGTATAAAGTCATGTATTCAAGATCTACAACTCTTTACGTATTCGGTGTGATTTTTTTTCCTTTCTGCGAGAAGGGATATAAGACTCAGAGGCCACCCTTTCTCAGTCGCTCAGATAAAAGTGAAGCTACGGTCGTACTTTGCTTTAGCCTTCGCCGGAGTTCTCACCGGGCAATTATCGGAATATTCATTGAATCTGAGTAAGTGTTCTTGAAAACTACAGATGTTGTTATGGTTTTAGATATCGTTTTCGTTGTTATCTGTGGCATATGTGTGGTTTTGGATTGAGTTTTCTGATCCGACTTTCTGGGTGAATGATGGAGTGGGATGATGCGACGAAGGGGAATTTCTTAATTTGAAGTAAACGAGTGTTTATGTGTATTTTTTATTTTTTTTCTGTCCATTCGGTTTCTCAGATTTTCCGGGAATCGTTTATTGATTGATGTGTTGGCTTAATTTGATTTGATTTATTTGGTTGCAGGTTGGAGTGAATTGAAGGCAATAAAGCAACTCTTTTTTTCTGGATCCGCTCGAGAAAGTTGCGAGATTTCCGTTTGGAGGGAAAGAAAATTCTTGTTTACTCAAGCTTTTTGGGAGGGACTTGGATTCCCTTTTTTAATGACTCTGTTTGGCTAAGCTTTTGGGGTTTTTTTTCTTCAACTGCATCTCGACGTTTTCAGAGTAGTTTTCCCATCAGAGATGGAAGTTAAGGTAGCTACGACCTGTTTGCAGTGGTCACAGCCAATTGTTTCCCACTCGCCTTCTTCTTCTCAAACTCTAGCTTCCGCTATCTCATCTCCCCCTTCCAAACGTCGGAACCGCTGCGACGGAGGAGCGCTCGTGTGTCGATACGTGCACAGACTGGACCGATCAGCTTTCTTCGGAATCCCATCCACTAACCTCTGCAGGTCCCGATCCTTCGAGTCTCCAAAACCGAGAGCTCACAAAATAAAAAGAGCTTGCAGTGCAGGTCTAGATTCATTATCCGATGAAGAATTCTCGAAGAGAATTGAAGAATTGGCTCTTAGATTTCAAGTCTCCGACGAAGATGAAAGTACAACGAACGACGCCATGGATGCAGAGTCTGAAATGGTATCTGATTCTATAAGTATGGACGCCTGTAATAGTGGAGATTGTTTCAACAGTTCCATCGAAATTTCATCCAAGATCAACTTCGTAAAGCAAAGACTATTTCCGTCCTCTAAGCTCGAACCCGTAGAGCCTCCGTGGCCAGAAATCCGGTTAGACCCACCGGACTGGCCTGGAAGAGATGAGGTTGTGTCGGCGAATATTGAACGAAAGGCGAACAGTGTTGATCTTCCGTTTTCGCTTCGAATCATTAAAAGAAAGAAGCAATGGAAAGAGGGATTCAGAGAAGCAGGGGAATCCGCATACTGTTCCGTGAAAAAGGCCTTCTCTTCAATGGTGTTCATCATTCGAGAGCTTCACAGTTTCACGTTACAGATGAGAGAAGTTCCCCTCTACCAAGATTTACAGGGCATTCTGGATCGTGTCCAACAAGAAATGCACGCTTCTTTTGTGTGGTTATTTCAACAAGTGTTCTCCCACACGCCCACTCTCATGGTTTATGTCATGATCCTCCTAGCCAACTTCACCGTCTACTCAATAGCCAACAACACCGCAATCGCCGCTTCTCCCCCACCAGGTCCTCATGCTGCTACCATCGAGTCGGTTTTAGTATCCGATTCTCAGCAAGACAAGCAACAAAAGTTCGATTCCTCCATAATCAAGAAGTTCTCGGTATCTTCGTCAAACGGTAAAACAACTTCAATCGGAAACAATGGCGGCGGCGGCGGCAAGGTCCGACCCACCGCCAGTGGAACCGACGGAGACGGCCGTTTCGACAGGTCGGAGTTCCACCAAACAATCCTTCCCGATGGGGTCTCTCAAATCTCCATTGGAACTACGAGAGAATCCGAATCAGTAACAGGCGAGGTAGCCAGAGAAGAAGAAGTAGCTCACTGGAACTCAATCGTCGACGAAGCTTCGAAAATGCAAGCTGCATTGCGAGACGAGTCTCTAGACCACGAAACCATGCAGAGATTCGTTTCGCCGGTGGAGGCGAAGATCGAAGCTGACGACTACGCCGACCACTTCAGAACAGAGCTGCTATACCAAATGGGCCTTGCCCGTGAGCCGAACAATCCTCTTCTCCTCGCCAACTACGCCCAGTTCCTCTATCTCGTTGCGCACGACTATGACAGGTAAAAGTCGCGCCACCCTCCTCCATTGCCGAGTTAAGTCGGTGCCCATTCTACGAGTCAAAAGATTTGTAGTCTTTTTCCAAATCTCCGATAGCGACTTGTGTGGTTACCCGTTCATAGAAAAAGAAGAAAGAACTGGAATCAGTCACGAACTTCTCACGTGGTGTTGATTGTTGACCTTAATTTCTCTTTGCTTATTCACAGAGCGGAGGAGTACTTCAAGCGAGCGATAGCGGTGGAGCCGCCGGATGCGGAGGCGTACAACAAATATGCGAGCTTTCTGTGGGTGGCGAAGAAGGACCTTTGGGCGGCGGAGGAGACGTATCTGGAGGCGATCGCCGCCGATCCAAGTAACTCCTACTATGCAGCCAATTACGCGCATTTTCTCTGGAGCACAGGAGGAGATGACACGTGTTTCCCCCTGAGCCCCTCTGACGACACCCAGGACGCATAAACCCCCCAAAAAAATCGAATTAGAATTAAAAATGACACACCGCCTCTACCCTCGCCTGTTTGTTGATTTTTATTATGAAATAAGAAGAAAGAAAAAAGAAAAAAGGAGACTTCGTTTTTTATTTTTCCACTGGCTTCTTTGAGATGTGAGAATGTGGGAAATGCGGGGGCCGGTGTTGGGGCGCGCGCGAGGACGCACATGGTCGATAGGAGATCCGATTCCTGAGCCGGAGATATTCGGGATCTGTTTGGCTACTTTATTCTTGGTGAGCGGCTTACTAGAGATCTACTAATAGGCCAATCGAGAGCTGTTGCTTTGGGTGTTGGGTATTGCATTTTGCATAGATTGATATGCTGCTGCCCACATGCCAAACTGTGATTACATTTTTGGTTTTGAATTTAATTTTTTTTGTGGAATATTTGTCATTTTAAAATCATAGAAAAAAATGTTGAGAAAGAGCGGTCTCAATAATCCAATCAAGTGTGGGTAATATTTGTTGAAAACAGAAATTTTGAGTTGGAAATAGGGTGTGAACTAATGGGCTGTTATGACTGCATATAAATGTGAAAGGGATAATGCAAATGGGGTTTGTAGTTGATGGAGTAGGCTCCATTCTTCAATACTCCACTTTCTTCAACAACACTAATTATTAGAAAGTTGATGCACGGGCAAAAGTCCATTGGCTAATGGGGCGACTATTAGCAAACATATACCCTGGGGAAAGCATATGTTTGGAGTAAAATCACCAAAAATTTGGACCCCTTCTATAAGTGCCCATTTGAATATGAGAAGCTTTTGACGAGTCCCACCAAAACAGGAAAGCCAAGATGTGGTAGTTACAAGGTGGGTCAGGCAAAGGATGGTGGTGGTTGTTGCCACATTAAGTGGCTCAATACTGCTTGTTCTCTCAATGTTTTACAATGCTGTCTTGTGGAGGAAGATAGACCTCCAACATATAGCCATGGCAATTTATAGATGTTTAAAAATTTTGTGAAATATATAATTTCTATTAAGACATAAGCTCCAAGTACCAAGAAGCACTGCTAACATTCTTGACACATACACATCATGCATGAAGAGGAAAGACGCGATATAGAATTTTCCTGAAATCGAGTGAATATTGGAGTTTGAGAAGAAAGTTTTTGTAAAAAAACACATGGGGCGGACTGTGGAGTGCATATTTATGGGCCCTTGCTCATTGGGATGGGCGTTTGGACAAACAGACAATGACGGCAACTCACGTGAAGACATGGTGAGATTGAGCTGCTCCCATGTCCCCATTACTCTCCCTCCCATGCCTCCCTCCTACGCCAACAATACATTATGGAGGATGTTTTTCTACTTGGGTGTATGCATGCACATTTATTTTTTATTTCATATGGAACACATTTATTAATGTTGAAATAGCCTAGAACGGATGAATGAGTTTTCTTTCAAAACTAAAATTGCTTTTGGAATGAGGTTAATGGGGTGTTTGATAAAGCTTAATATTTATTATTTAACAATTTAAATAGTTAACTTAAAACTTAATACTTAATTTTTACTTTGTGTTAAGGTTGTTTGAAAAAATAAACTTAAGATTTATTTTAAATTATCAAATTAACATATTTAGTTTCACAAATTACAATTAAGGTAAAGGAGGTTGAGTGCCAAGGTTGTGGAATAGCATAAGTGAAAGAGATCGTGGACTTAATTAAAGCAAAAGAGATCGTGGAGTTAATTAAAGTAAATGAGGGTAAAAAGGTAAAATGAAGATATGAATTTAATAATAAATTAATTATTTTTACTTATTACTTAAAGTTGTTTTTGACTTTAAGTCATATCTGTTAACTCAAGGGTTCTCCTAATAAGGTTTTGATGATGATAAATCGTGGTTAAGCTACTAATTGGTTTGAATTGTAAAGAATCTCATGTATTAATTTGGAAATTCATCAAATGACCTAATGAATACAAGATCAAGACGTTATGAAGACCTTTAATTATAGGAAACAAATGTAAGATGAATGCATGAGTATACTTAGGTTTTACATATCATTTCATGCATCTTTGGAAAACTCAGTTTATTCTTTAAAGTTACAATTTCATTAAAACCCGAGTTTTATCAAATGTGCTTTAGGTAAAATGTTTCAAAATTGACATATTAATTTACCTAAAGACTTTGCTTAAGTATTAGAAGAGAAAAGAACAGAAAAAGATAGGTTTATGGGCCAAAATGTTGAACTGGTCGAGGCATTGGGCCAACCGGCTCAACTAGCCAAGGTACGGGTCGATCGGTTCCCTTTGTCTGGTCGAGGAGTGCAAAAAGCACCTTCTCTTTTCCAGTAGCCTTTCCTTTCTGGTCGAGGTATCTTTCTTCCCGGTCAACCTCTAATTGAGGTCCGGTCTAAGCAACGGTAACCTGCTAAAACATTAAATGTTCCAACAGCTAGTAAACCTGTCGACCCACAGATTGACTGGTTGAGACTACTTTTTTATTTTCTTGGCTTCTGATGTTAGAAACCTATAAATAAAGAGCTCCACTTCATTTATGAGATATAGAACATATGCATTTATTTGTATACCCACTTGTTCTTGCCTTAAAAGCTCTCATTTATTTCTTGGTGCATTAAATCTTCACTTGCATATCCTTTAGCGCACCTTTGTAATTCATCATAACTTTGATTTGTATTTAAGCTATTATTAAGCTAGGTTGAGGGATTCATTTTTGTAAAATTGAGTGTTAAAACCTTAAAGTGAGTTGAATCTTGAAGAGATTGTGTAAGAGCTCATTGGAGTTGGAATTCAAATGTAAAGGAGATTAGAAACTTGGTTGAAGCTTCAAGTTAGTAGAACTCTCACTCGGTTAGGAGCTTGAGGAGAGTAGACGTAGGTAAGGAAGTGTCGAACCATTATAAAATCCAAGTTTGATTTCTTTAACTCTATCTCTATTTAGTTGCTTCACCCCCCCCCCCCCCCCCCCCCCCCCCCCCCCCCCCCCCCCCCCCCCCCCCCCCCCCCCCCCCCCCCCCCTCCTCTTGGGTGTTTTTCTCATTTAAGATTAACCTTTATTTTCTCAATATCATTAAGTTATTTTACCAAACATAATTAATTTAGTTAATGACTTAAATTAAGTTATTAAACCACTTTAAGTTATTAAGTTAATTTATCAAATATCCACTAAATTATATTAAAGAAGCTATTAGTCAAAGAGTTCTTCTAATCGCGTTTTGATGATAACAAATCATGGTTAAGTTGTTAATTGGTTTGAATTATAAAGAATTTTCATGTATAAATTTGAAAATTTATCAAATAACCCAATGGATGCACGATTAAGACAATTGGAAGACCCTTAATCGTAGGAAATATATGCAAGATGAATGCACGGGTGCACTTAGGATTTTCATATCTTTTCATACATCTTTAAAAACTTGGTTTATGCATTTAAAATAACATTTTCATCTAAACCCGAGTTTTATCAAATGAACCTTAGACAAATTGTTTCAAAATTGATATATTAATTTACCTAAAGACCTTGCCTAAGTGTTAGAAGCAAAGAGATCAGAAAAAGATAAGTTTTCGAGCAAAAAATGGTGAACCAGTCGAGGCACTAATGAATCGGCTCAACCGGTTAAGGCATCAGTTGACTGGTTGACCCTCCTTGGTCGAGGTTCGGTTGAGAGATGCAAAAATTTTCTCTTTTCTAATAGCATTTCTTTCCCGGTCGAGGAATATGTATTTCCAGTCGAGATTTAACAATCACCTACCAAACATTTAATGCCAAACGGCTAGTGAACCGATCAACCCCAAGCTCGACTGGTCGAGGTTGTTTTTTGACATTTTGGCTCCTGAAGCTAAAAATCTATAAATTGGGAGCTCCACTTCATTTGTGAGGAAGAGACACCAACATTTATTTGTTTACCTACTTGTTCTTGCCTTAAAAACTCTAATTTTTTTTGTTGGTGCATTAAATCTCCGTTTGCATATTCTTTAGTGCACTCTTGTGATTTTCCTAATATTTAAATTGTATTTAAACTTTGTTGAGCTAGGTTGATAGTTTTAAGCTTCTTGTTTGAGTGTTAGAACCTTCAAGTGAGTAGAGACTTGAAGAGAACAGTGTAAGAGCTTATTGGAGTCGAAATCTAAGTGTAAAGATAATTAGAAGCTTGGTTGAAGTTTCAAGTATAGTGAAACTACTCTCACTCGGTTAGAAACTTGAGAAGAATGAATGTAAAGAAGTGTCGAACCACTATAAAAATTGAGTTTGCTTTCTCTAATTTTATCTCTTTACATTTGTGATTTTTGTGCTTAAATTTATTGTATTTGATTTTTTTTAAAAAACCCCAATTCACCCCCTCTTAGATGTTTTTCTCTATTAAAATTAGCCTTTATTTCCTGAGAAGCTCAAAGCTTTGGTTATAAGTAAATAAGTTCTAAATGAGTTTTGGGCTTTAAAATTTGCTTAATACGAAATACTACTTTGAATTGCTTTTTCCTTTTGGTTTTTAAGTTATGAGAGAAAGTTGAAATGAAAATGATAAGTTTTTAAAAATAATAATAATAATAATAATATTATTGTAAATTTTGACTTCACACTAATTACTTTTGATAATCCTGGTATTTTTACTTAATATTTACTTTGGTAAAATTATAACTCTTCCTAGAGTTTTTCCATATTTTCATTGTGATCGTGCAAAGTGGGTTATTTAAAAAAAATTATTTTTTGACTAATTTCTTTAAATAAAATTAAATTGTAAAAGTGAATATACAAAGCCAATCAAGTCATATTATGAAAAGCATAACTTGTATTGGGAAATGGGGAAAGCTTAAAATAATGAAAATTATTTAAAGACTTATTTATTTATTTTTTAAATTATTCATTCTATTCATACAAGAGAAATAAAATTAAAGAAATATTTCAATTTTATTTTTAAAATTTTGTCTTCAATCATTCGTTCCTTCCAAAATTTTTCCCATTTCCTCTTCATCAAAATTTCATGATTTGTGGAGCCTAAAAATGTCAAAATTGGAAACCCAAAAAATAATTAAAAAATAAAAAGAAGTTATAAATAAGAAAGAGTGAATTTTGGTCATATTCTCAAAGATGGACTAAATACATTTAATCTCCATAAGTTTGAAATTTCATCATATACTTCCTTATTTTAAATGAGAGGGAAGTTTGGTGAAAATAAAAAATGAAAAGAATAAGGAAGGTATTTGATAAAATTTCAAACGAGACTAAATGTATTTAATCGAAATCTCAAAGACCGTGAATAAAATTAACCCAATAAGAAAAATAACCCATTTTGATCCAACTTGCATAGAGTCCAAGTCGGACTTTATCTTAGGCCTGAAATTTAGTTTGATTGGGCTCGGCCCACCCCACAGCCCCACAGAATTTGCATCGGAATTTTGGGTCTATGGGTGGGACAAAATGAACTCAAGTAAAGCCCATTTTCCATTCAATAGTCCCTCTCTTTCTATTTTCCCTTATTTTTAACATATATATTTTATTTATTATTTTTATCATTTCCATATTTTTAAAAATATGTGTTCTTATAATTTATTTATAATTATTAATGAGACAAGTGATCACCAAATACGAAAAATTAGTGAAAATTTAAAAGAAATACTAGTCATATTAAAATTTTAATAATAATAATTCTTTAAATAGCACTTCCACAAAAGAAAAAAGGGCTTCGAGATGCATTGGAAGGGCATAATAGTCATTTAAATTTAAATTTGGTAAGAGATTATTAATCCTACAGTAATCAAAATCATAAAGATGATAGCTTAAAATTCTCCCAAAATTCCTCCCATTAATAGCCACAATTCAATCACATAAATGATATTTGGCACACCATATTGTCAATAAATGGGAGAATCCAAATATTAAGTCTGCACAAAATTCCAAAACTACCCCCATTCACACAGAGAATTGGAATCCATAAGGTATGTTTTCGTCCTCTCATATATACAAGCTTACAGCTAAAATTGATAGTACTTGTTTTAAATATTAAAAAAAAAAAGGAAAAGAAATTTGGGTTTTGTAATTTAATAAAAATAATTACAATTGTAATTATTTATTATTTAATAGTGGGGTTTAAATGTCTTGCCACCAATCCCTCCACCTCTCTTTCAGCTCGTCTGCGAGGAAGCCCAGGAGTTACAGCCTCTTCAGATTCTCAGCCGTTGGATGGGGTCACACGGTGGCCAAGATCAGCGGCTGGAATGCCATGTGGACATGTCAAAGGGTGAGGACTATATATAATTATATATGGTGCAAAGCTGGTTATGGGGGTTTCTCACAAGTAGAGAAAAATCTCAAAACCGCCTCAAATTTAGTTCTCCTTGATCAATTCCCTCCTTGTTTTAATCTCTTTCAAGCTTTTTTTTTCTTTTTTTTTTCATGGCGGGTGGTGGTGGTGGGTTTGGTGGTTTTGGGGGCTTGGGAGGTGGCTTTGGGTGCGGAAATTTCCAAAGCCACCATCCTGTTTACCGTCCAAGTCCGCCATTAACGGCCATAGACAGGTTCTTGGTGGGTCAGAGCCATTTCTCACAGAGGCAGACTCAGAACTCCGAAAGGAACAGTGGAGACGTGGTTTCAAGTAACGGGTTTCATGATTTTTACTCAGCAAGTGGTGCAATTGGTAGCATTGGAAGTGGGGGTTCATGGCAGTTTCTGGAAGAGGATGGTCTGAATTTGAAGGAGAAGAAGAGTTCAGAAGTGGTTCAGAGCGGAGAAGAGAAGGTGGCGAAGAGAAGTTCAAGAGCGAGCGGTAAGAGAGCGAAAGGTGGCTCTTCTGCAACTCTGATCAAAGGGCAATGGAGTGCAGAAGAGGATAGGTGATATGAAAATTCTTCATTTTCTCGGTGAAATGTTCTTTGTTTCACGCTCTTACTTCGTTTCGAGTTCACAGCACTGAAGTGATCTAGACCTCATTTTTCTTTCTTTGATATGAAGGCAATTGTTGAGGTTGGTGAACGAGTTTGGCGAGAAGAAATGGGCTCAAATAGCTAAGAAGCTGGGCGGGAGGGCAGGAAAACAGTGCCGAGAGAGATGGCACAACCATCTGCGTCCTGATATCAGGGTTTTCATCTCCTCTTTCATCATTTTGTTGGCCATTATCACTTCATTGATTTTATGTTTTGATCACTACTACTTTTTTTTTTTTTATGAAAGATGAGTATGGGATTTCTAGGGATTCTAGAATGAGTATCTAAGATGTTAGATTTGAACCTAGATTTTTAGATCTTTTGTGTATGATCGTTTCTTAGTAGTTTAACAGGAAAAACCCTAGATTGTCATATCTGGGTTGTCTTCTATTTCATATTCTTTTACAATTCTATATTGGACTTTGAAGAATCTAATGATCAGGAGAATTGTTTGGTCATCATCTCAAGCTAGTTTTTTTTTCCTCTTCAAGGAGAAAATGAACTCGCTTAGGGCTTGTTCTACATTCTTTCTCCGTCTTCTCTATGTGATCTGTGTGTTCATATTGATTCTATTTTCAATTTTTTTTTCTTTGGGTAATTCAAACTCAATTCCAAAAAGTGCTTTCTTTCTACATATAAGCACCTTGACATGCAGACCTTAGGGTTTGAGTGCCTGTTTACACCCATTAGTTCTCACATAGCTTATATTCCATTTCAGTTCGGCCTTCACTTTCATGTGATCATGGAAACTTTTCAATGATAGTTATGAAAAAGTTGTACCTTTAATCTTTATATGACATTAAATCTCCATCAGTTTTTTGCCTTTTTGGTTATTTTAATATGAAATCACTTACATGGTGAACATTTTCTTTGTGACTCAAACTTTCAGAAAGACGAATGGGATGAAGAAGAGGAAAGAATATTGATTGAGTGGCACAAGAAGGTGGGCAACAAATGGGCTGAAATTGCCAAACGTATCACTGGTAGAACCGAGAACACCATCAAGAACCATTTTAATGCCACAAAGAGAAGGCAAGACTCGAGAAAAAAGAGCAACAAGGATGATCAAAAACCTCAATCTACTCTCCTCCAAGTTTATATCAAAAGCAAGAAACTAGACGATAAATGGACCACCACCACCACCACCCAAAACGCCACCGCCACACCCACATCCTCCACCATCTCAGAGGATCCACCCACCACCCATTACAAAGCTTTCCTCCAAGATTTTTCCGAATCAACCGTCCATGATTCTCCATCCCTCATGACTCAGACATGCGATGAAGAGTTACTATTCATGCAAAACCTATTTTCAAGTGACTGCGGTAATCCACCATTTGCGGGCACCTCCGAAAACATTAGCTCCAAGGGAGTAGAAGAACCGATAGAAGAACAAGATGACATGGCTTTGGACTCTTTTGATTTGTTCCAAGCCAGTGGCTCAGCTGAATGTGGGTCTACTTCCATTCAAGGAAAGGCTTCGTCGACCCATCTTCACTCAGATATTTACATATCCAATCTGCTGAATGGAACTTCAACTCCATCATCAGCTTCCATTGATCATTACTACAGCTATAATATTAACCCCATGAACGTAGAGTTTCTCACAGATCCACCTTCTTCTTCAAGTGGAAAGAGAGAGATGGATCTGATAGAGATGCTCTCTTGCTCTCGATTCTGCAACCAGGGCACTCACACGAATTTGTAATGCTTGTGGCCTGATGTTTGTTGAATATGTATTTGACGTAGAAACTGTTGGAAGAGATGCTGTTCTTCCAACAATAACTTTTTTTTTCCTTTGTTTGTGCTTCAATCGCGAGTTCCAACTGTAAATAAATGGAGTTTGCCCTCTCATGTCTAAATAAACTTGTTTAACTCTACACTAACCAAAAAAATTAGAAACAAATCCTTAATTAAGTCTAATAACTAGGGGTGCAACATAGACGGGTTGGCCTGACCCAACCTGATGTTTGGACTTGAGCAAATATTTTTATTATTTGGGTTGAGGTTGAACTAAGTTTTCTCAATTCAAGCTTAAGTTGAGTTGGACTCGGATGAAGGTTCAAACAACCAAACCTAACTTGAACCCTTTTTAATATTTTTATCATATTTATTTATTATGTTTGTTATCATACATGACAATATTAATTTTCTTTTTAGATTATTTTTTAAAATATCAAATTATAATTATATTATATATTATATATTATATATATATAAAATAAAAATCACTGTATATGGATTTTGAATCATACAATCTAATCAATTTGACCAAACCAAGTGTAACCTGATCAACCAAAATTTAATACGATTAACTCAAATCTAACCCAAATTTATAAAAATGATATTGGATTGGGCTTAAATTGAATACCTCAAATTAGAGATCGGATTGTGTTAAACTTGGATTAGTTATTTCTTAATTCATATTGGACTTGAGTTAGTCATTAATCTTACTAACCCGCCCAAGTTGTAACCCTATAAATAATTGAAAAAAATTCCTAGAATGAAACTTAGCAATGGTATATCCTTAAATTCATTTTTTATATTAACTTTAATCCTTAATTTCATCCTATTTTCAATTTTTTACACACTGCCACATTGTAAATCCAAAATAGCCCTAACAAGCTCTTTCAAGTCCCATGGCTCCCATCCAAGGCAAACAAAAATCAAGATTTGCTTTATTTAGCATCAAATAACTACAAGTAAATAAAACACATTTAAGGAGCTTTAGAGTTGGTTTGACCCTACTTTCAAAAACTGCTTTTAATATAAAAATCTATTTTTAAAAAGTTATTAATTTTTATTTTTTTAAAAAAGTTTAAAAGTCACTTATAAATTATAATCATTCATGTTGACGTACACATAAATGATTCTTCAAACAAAACTTTTTTAGATAAGACACTCAAATTAAAAATATTTCAAATACAAATATTATTTAAAACATTCTTAAGATATGTTTGATTCTTAAAATGTATCAAGGAAAAAAAAATATTAAAGAAAATATGTTTTTATGGTTGATTTCATTAAGTGAAATAGAAAGAAAATTAAATATAATTAATGGTTTATTTGACCTTTATTTTAAAAAGTGTTTTTAACATAAAAAGTTTTTTTTTTTTAAATTAGATATTTGAAAAGTTTTATGAAAATTTTTAAAAAATTTAAAAATTTATTTATAGTGTTCAAAAATCACTTATAGATAATGATTTTTAAAGGAACACTTGATAAATAATTCTTTTAAAAATTTTTTGAGAAAAAACACTTTTACTAAAAAAAACATTCTAAATTACTTATAAAGTATATAAAAATAATTTATTAGCTATGAATGTAATTTTTTTTTTTATTTCCTTTCATTTTTCTTTTATATTTTCTTTCTTTCTTTCTTTCTTTCATATTTTCCTTCAAAATTTTCAAAAACTAAAAATAACCTTAAAATGACAGTGGTGGTAAATCACGGCTCCCAAGTCAACTAGAAATTTATTAAAAATACATAAATATAATGAAAATTCCAATTAAAAGGAATGCTACCAACTTTTATGAAAACTTGGTTTATATTCCTATAAATAGAATTCCTCACAAGGGAAAAGAGGTTTTTGTTACTTTCCTGAACCAATCATTGTTATTTTGTTTATTACATATTTCACATTTTAAATTTTAAATTCAGAGTCATAACCGGCCCAATAAGTGGAGAAGGATCGGTTGTAGGGTGCTCAATAAATGATATCCAATCTTAAATATTTATATTTATGAGCTTCAATTCTCCTATTCTCCTACAAATCAAATGGTAAGAAAATTTATTCCTTAAATTTGAATTGAAATGGGTTACATTGAATCAAATAAATCCAAAAATAAATGTGCTCCATTGGGTGATTTTATTGACCCATCACATATGAACAAGCAAAAACAATTCCACCTGTATTCATAAAATTTGTGAAAAAAAAAAAAATCTGCCAGCCAATTCTCAGAAAAGGTTTTAACTTATCTTTCAGCTAGCAGCTTGCCCCGAGCTAAAGTGATCACAGCTTTTACAGATGCATTTTGTTCCTCCTTGTGGAAAATTCTACATTTTGGCTTTGACAAAGAAAACTCCAGCAAACAGACCTGGAAGAGAATGGACATGGATCAAAATCAGTTTAAAATGGATATAGATTCAGGAAGCATTCAAGTTATAGGATCGATTACCGAATAGTATACTGAAGAAATTTGGTAGACTGAGGGGAACGTTGAACAACACTATACCAGCAAGGGAGATTGGGATCTTGTTTAAGGAGCCCACCAGACTGCAAAACAGATGCAAAGAATCAAATTGAAGTTGTAAAAACAAATGGCATAGTATTGAAGTCATATGATATTTCATTATTGGATTGTATATTATGAATTAAAAGAACTACAATAGAAGCAAACAAATCAGCCTTGCCGATTAAAATTTCAGTAGCAAATTGTAATTTTTTCTTCAAGCAGAATATATACTTTGAGTTGCACAGTAGCTTCATCGAGCAAGTCAGTAGAAACACTGATTTAAAGATAGATAGTATCAGACAAAAGTTTAGGCCTTAATTGGAAACTATTATTGAAAACAATTTTTTATTGTTTAAAATAGAAAATAAATTTTTAACTCAGGAAACAGGTTGGACAAACTCCTAACAAAAAATAGTTTTTGAGAATTTTGTTGTGAAAATAGTTTCTAAGTCTTTTTTCCTTTTTTTGTAGAGTGTTTGCATTGTATATAAATGTATAGTACTTTTATGGAGAATCAAACCGGCCCTTATTTTTCCTAATTTGCAGAAGTCATTCTTGAGTTGATGAATTAACATTACCTATAGGTGGTTGGGCCAGTCTGATTTAAAAACCACATAGAGGTGAAGCTAATGGAAAGTCCAATCAATCCACTGGTTGTTGCAAGAACCCAAAACATTGGTATCCTAACTACATCCCTGCAGGTTGGCACCAAAAACACATGCATTAAGGTGACTGCACAAATTTGTGATAAAAATGGAAGAATTAAAAGCATTTACTTACACATTAAGAACATATTCCCATTCACCAAATAGGAAAATCAACAAGATCGAAAAAGGTAAAGACAACAAATTATTCAGCAACACCATTGAAACTTCATTAAGAGATCCAGATCTTGTCAACTGTTTGGCTTTGTCCATGACCAGCCGTAGTGTAAGCTGTCACAAAGAATACATTTTGCATGATAATGGATATTGAAAATATGTACAGAAATTCACACAGAGAGCACTGTTGCCAAAGCTCAAACTCAAAATTGCACATCTCCAAAATGAGGTAGAAACAAATAGGCCATGTAGAGAAAATACATACTGAATAGCTTGCTGTTAGAACACAATTCAAAATTTGCCATACATAGCCCTTCAGATTGAAAGAGAGATCTGTGATACCACCGCTTATAGCAGAGATGATCTGGAATGCATTGAGACATATATCACCCAGAACTTAAAAATTATATTGTAACTTTGCAAAGGTAAAATAAAATATTAGAAAGATGGAAAATTCAAGCAACCATGAATAAAAAAGCATGTTTTGGCAATTTTTTATATACCCTGGCAGAGTGGCAGGTTTTATTTCTTCAATTTTGGTTTTTAGTGAACAACTCTGACAAATATCAGCATATGTAAGGTAAGAAAATGCTAAATTCTGCAAGCTTCAAAATGATGTGCAAATTTAATCAAATTCAGAACTTCCAATGTACCAATCTCAGGAAACACAAAAAGCAAAATATGCAACCATGTATCCAATATAACTTCCTTTTCTTAAAATGAAAATTATCCAGGGAAAGAGGATTGTATTTAAATGTGCCCTATTTCAACGATACAGCCAAACAAATTCTAAGCATAGTAAAGGGTAACGGCCTATTATCTGGCCTATTCATTCCATCCTTTGCTCACACTTAATCATCATCATCATGAGAAACCATATTTAAAATTGTGAACCAAATAACTACAAGTTAACAAGTTTACATAAAGCAAGATTGGAGTATCACGCACCATTAAGAACATGGCAGTCCACACTTTCTGGTTCTGACGCTTATGGAAAATGTAATATTCTCCAATTGCTGTTAAAATATTTGTCACATTCTTCAGAATTGTCACCATTGCAATATTTACGTATTTCAAACTGAAAAAATTCATCAGAAAATATTAAGTTCCCTCAATGACTAGTGGAATCTTATCGTATTTGGTTTCATATGAAAACAATCTTGTTGGTGATCTCTTTTCCATTATTTTCTCATCATAGCATTCACTTCTTTTCCACTTTAAAACTAATAGTAAATTCAGTTCATAACATACCTATACATGCCTGATACAAGCATGCCGATGAAGATTATGTTAACAGGGATCCAGACTCTAATCAGCTTCCAATTGAGCCTTTCTACTGAAGCTACCCCACAGAGGGCCAATACAACAACAACTACAGAACTAATAAAGTTCTGCAAAAATTGTGGAGAAAGAAATTAATTTACATCATGGTTGGATGACTTTCTTTAAAACAAGCATTAACAGAAGGGAAAATATCATCAGGAAGAGTGTTAAATACAAAATCTTCAACATATACAACAAACATGCCACATACTTCCACACCACAGATGCCCTTGAGGCCTGGCTCAAGTGGTAAAAGATTAGAGTAGGTGAGTGGGTTTGTGGAAGGTTCCAGGGTTAATTCACAATGAGGACAAAAAAAGGAAAAAAGGAAAAAATGCTTCCGCACTACAGATTGGTTACTGATAAAATCAGAATAGATAGACGATAGGAAAAACTTTCCTGAAGCAATAATCCTCATATTTAAGTGAAATGTACCTGATAAAACATCAAAGATATTCCTGCATTGAAACCATAACTTGATAGCACAATTTTGTTTAGCAGTATCATGCTGCAAGAAGAAATGCAGTAAGCTGTTCCAGATAGAAGAGGCTCAGATTTTCTTCCCAATCCATGTTCACGCTTTTCACCCCCATCAATCAGAATATTTACACTGTCAGCAGAAGGTGCTCGAGTCCCCCTAAAATACCTGCTTGAGGGAAGTAAAATTTTTTACATGTTGATTAAGGATCAGCAAAATGCATCCAATTTTACAGTGAATTTTAAATCATTCAAATATATTTTTCACAGAATTCCAACTGTCTCTAACTTTCCAATCACTTTATTCTAGGTAGAGTTTTTATGTACTGTCTAAATACCGATATATCAGTTAGATCTGTGCATACAGTAGAAAACAACTAGTAATTGCCAGTTAGAATCTTTATAACAGATACTAGAGGCCACTTGGAAATAAAGAAAGAACAATCCTAATGTTAGGAATAAACCAGAAAAATAATCAAAGATCTTTTTTTTTAAAAAAGAAAAGAAATTAACACGGGTGGAAACTGCATGTTCACTGTTTATATACCACAAATCATTCCTGATCTCTGAAATTCGAAGAACCCAAACAATAAAACTTGGCAATTGCATTCTGAAAATATAAATAATAATAGAATGATAAATCATGTTCATGTGAAAATGCCAGGTGAAAAGTTGCCAAACATACAACAAGAAGAAAAAGAAGATTAAATTTGCATATGGGAAAATAGTTAGACGATACAAGGATTATGATTAAGAAAAGCACTTGCTAGATGAGAAGATGAACATGTTATACCTTGTTGCTCTACGTTCTGCATTCATTGCAATATTGCTAATTGACCTGTTTCCTTGTTTCCGCAGGCCATCAAGGACCTTGTATACTGCATTAACCCTTTCACGAAGTGTCACTTTCCCATTTAAGGAACTTGCATCTGATTCTTTGTAATCATTGTAAATATCCACATCCGGATTGAAATCAGATGTCATGGCATGGACCTGCATTTGAGAGTTAAAAAAGACAAGCTTAAAACAAGGAGCAATCAGATATTCAGCTGACAGCTAAGCACAAATTCAAGAGAGAAACAAGAAAAAGAATGATCAATCCCTAAATTAAATCTTTTTATTATGATGTACACATAAGATGAAGGGTGTTACGCTTCTTCAACGAGCAACACAATACATGTCAAATTTATCATAAAGAGTTTCCCTAGAATCATTCATAAATAAGTGTTTGGAAATTTCTGAAATGAATTTGTTCCATTTTAAGATAAATACATTTTGAAAAATGTTATAGACTTGCAAATAGTATTGAAAGGATTTTCAAAAGGGTTTGCCAATGAAAAATTGTTAAAAAAGAAAGAAAAAGAGAGACGTAACTTGATTTTAGAAGCAAATTAAGAAAATCTAAACTATTAAATATTTATTTTAAAATTTTCGTTTTATATCATATTTTTACTGTATTTAACCTTTAAACATTCAACTAGTTATGGTCCTTGTGACTTAGTCTAAGTGGAAGGTTGTGCTGCATCAACATGTGTAAGGAAGCTACCAGATGCTTACTCTATCTTGAAATACTAAAGATTTGAAAGAATCCTATAAATATCCCTTGCTACAAATATACTTAATCTAAATGGTATGATCAGGGGTTGCCAAAAGTTGCTTACAAAATCTATAGAAATATAAAATTACTAAGGGAAAAAAACTTAAGGTTTTACTCAAACACCGAGTAATCATATATACCATAACAAGGCATGCTTCTCAATTAAAACTTCTCAGACAACTGAAAATTAGTCCAATCAACAGTGGCTCTGAATCCCAAACTTTGATACGGTAGAGTCAAAGAATAAGACAGAAGGCAACATTTTTAGAGGCGAATTTTTTTGTCTCCATATCTCAATTCTCAAACAAAACAACAAAGATTGAATCAATGACAAATCTGCCTAGTATTCCATATGCTAAGCCTCTTTCCTTAATGAAAATGACCACCTCATCAGCATTCAACAAAAGAACTGAATTTAAACAAACAGGCACCACAGCTACTTATATCCAAAAAAAACACCAAATTTGAACAACTCAATGAACTCATCACAGTAACAAACTTATGCAGATTTCAACAGCCATGCAGGAAAATTGAAATTAAAAGAAAAATGGAAGGCATAACCAAGAGGGAACTGAGATTGGTTTGCTCGTACCTCTTTATATCCGAAGAATCACAAAATTTCCCAATAACTTCCCTCTCAGCACAGTTGAATCCACCACACAAGAACGATTATACCAAATCCTCAAAATCCAAATGAATTAAAAAAAAAAAAAATTAAGCGCCTTGAAATAGAAAGATTGGGCGAACCAGAGAGAATAGAAAAAACCAGGAGGACCAAATAGATCAGGTAGAAAACGTGATCGCCATCTTCAGTTTCAGCGTGAACGCAAAGAAAGGAGGAAGCAAAAGGCGCGGATCTGAAGAGCAGAGGTCGAGAAAAAGAAGAGAAAAATGTACGGAAAGAAACGTAGAGAATGGAGGAGAGGTGCAATGGGGGTGGAAGTGTGAAATGGTGAGAGTTGAGGAGTTGAATTATTGGCGTATGGAACTGGAATCGAGGTTTCGCAAAGTCAAAGGAAGGGAAGAAGCAATCCATTATAGCTGGAGAAGAAAAAGAAGAAATTGGTGGAATATCTAGGGTTTGTTGATTCTGGAATGGAGTGGAGTGCAGATGACGATGACCAGAAGCAACGTTTTGAAACTGAAATTCAGGTATTTTGCGCGCAAAATGTGGGGTGGGCCACGGCCCATTTTGATTGGGCCACATGCTCTCCGGGTTTCTTCAATTTTAATTCTAAATTCTAAAATTATTGTAAAAGAAAGAAAATAAAAAGAAGGATTGAGAGGAACAATTCAAGCAAAGTGATATAAATTGCTTCATTGCATGCAATTTTATTTTATTTTTTTAAAGTAGAAAACATGACTAATTTCTTTATAAAATACAATAACTCTTGTATAAAACAATATAAGCTTACGTGGCGTTTGTTTTTTCAGCTTAATTCTAAATAGAACTTATATTTAACTTAATACTAAATAATTCTTATAAGTATTAAGTTGTTTGTTTTTTTTTATATTTTATTTCTATTAAGTATTAAACTGTTTGTTTTTTTATATACTAAAAACCAATATCTTAATATTTTAATTTATTAAAAAAATATAATTTAAAGTATTTCTAAAAAGTTCAAAATAATAAAATTGTTATAATAAATAATTTATCATTATCATCCTTACAAAAAACAATTAATATATTTATTTTTTTATATAACTAAAATAAAATATTTAAACTTAATAATTTGAAAAATAATGGATTGATAAAACCTAAATCAAATTAAAGAAAAAACATAACAATTCAAGTACATATTTTCAAATATCCAAAGACATCACATTTTATGCTATTATCTAAACATTGCATTTCTTACAATGGTAAAAAGTTAAAAATGACAAGTTAATTAAATACTTGAAAGAGTTCATTTGCGATTTGGTCTCAGAACTGTTACATGAATTCTTGATCAGATGCTGCAAAAAACTACTTGTAGTTGAGTTTTGATTTTGATTTGCATTGTCACTTTCCAATTCCACTTTATTGTCATATTTAGAAAATAATCATTCGTAACTGAGATTTGTCGAAGAAAATTGTGAATTGAGAAGCATGTCATGACAATTTTTGTTTGAGTAGTAAACGAATAAGGTGTTATTCTCTTCAATATTGGGAAACACGCCTTAACAACACTAAAAGCACGTTCAATGACATTTCTTAATCTTGTATAGTATTGGTTGAATATCTCTTTTTTTTCCTACAACTTTGTCACTACTACGAAAATCACTCAACCAATAGAGTACATTACGATATGGTGCCATAAAACCTTGAGTGTGTGTGTATGCTGCATCTACTAAATAATATTTTTCTAAAAACAAAAAAAGGATTGAGTTGATTATTATAATGAATAAATACAAATTATATTAAATAAAATGAAAATAAAATATTTACCTGGTGGGGGCATTGGAAAATTATGTTGCGGGTTACAGATAGTTTCTGTCAAGACTCTTGAATCATGAATTATTCCTTCCCATCCAACAACAACAAACCTAAATATCATGTCAAAATTACAAGTTGCCATAACATTCTGAAAATATTCTCCTCTCCCACGACCTCGATAAGGTACTTGTTGATTAGTAGGAATGCATGCATGGATAACAGTTTCATCAATTGCACCAACGACATCCTACATGGTAATAATTATTTAAAATATAAATAATTATTTTTATATGAGAATAATACAAATATGATATGAATAATTAGAAGTAAAAAATAATATACCTTAAAATTTTGTCTTAACCGACGATCAAAGATACCATTTGAACTATCATTGAATGATGGAGGAGTAATCATCTTTTTTGAGAAATTCACCATGACCACTAAAACCTCATGGAAGTATTTGTGAATTGTTTGACTTGAGTGTTGGAATCTATTCTTAATCAATCGATTACGAAGATTATGACTAATAGTCATAAGAAACATGATCATTTTCTCTTCAACATTCAAATGTTTACTGTCAACAAGCCATATTTTTTCTTGAAACATGTAACATAGAGAAATAAATCCATGTCTTTCCATCCGCATTAGTTCATAACATGTGCTGGATGAACCATCTAAAAGCTCTTGAATGAAAAGTGAACCTGTAAATGATGATGTAGAGACTTGTTCCTTATTAATGGATGAGTCACTTAATAATTGGAGCAACAATTCAACCAATCTTTTTTAAAAAAAAAAAAAAAAAAACACTTGTCACTTCTAACTTTGTATCTTCATCTTTACTCGATTATGACGAACTCGAACTATTTGAGTGATGTGAAGGATTTTCCACAAGAATATCTATTATAAAAAAACAATAGTTATGAAATAAAAACATAACAATATAATCAAATAGTTATAACAATGTATGAGTAACAAATATCTATAAAATGTTGAGAGAAAGTCTTATAATTGGAAAAGTTTAAATGTATCAAATATCCAAAACAAACAAACCAAATGTACCAAATTACAATCATCATATAAGCCATATACCATATGCATTCCACAAATCTAAAACAAATATTTAAAAAGTTATTTTCACAAGCTTTGAATCTATCTCATTCGCTCTTTGTCACTTTCCATCTCCACCCACACCTCTCTATACTCTTTCTTCTTGTAAAACGCATTAATTGCTACATAGTATAATGGATCCTCATAAGTCAAGAGTCTTTTCAAAATCTTCATGCATTCTTTGACTGAGGGTCCTTCAAAATTCTCTAACACATTCATTATTCTATTAATTTCTTCTTGAGTTTGCTTTTTATTTCATTTCTTCTGTTTTTTCTTAGAACCTTCTACTTCATCATTAGTATTTCTTGGCAAATTCTCATCTTCTTCTAAACTAATTGAAGTTTCGCTAGGCATAGATGTAGAATGTGTTAATGATTTCTCAGCCCTAGAAGTTATCACTTCTTCATAGCTCCAATTTTTAGACCCAGTAGCTAATACTCCTCCAAACAATGCCTCTAATTCTTCCACATTTGCTAATGGTTTAAAATGGAATTGTTTAGCTTCTGGATATTTCTATTTTGCAAGATAAACAACAAATTAGTCATGCATACATATATAAGACAATTATTTTTAAAATTCACTCAAATCCATAAGAAAACTACTTATAGATATTCTTCCCATTTTTTAGCTGGCCAATCAAAAGTTTTGGTTACAGAGTTGTAACCATGTCTTGTCATAGTCATCATTTTACTCCAACTCTTCAACAATTCAAGGCCAAATACTAGACTTTAAACCTCCACCTGATCTAAAGTCTTTGTTTGCCTCTTGAAGACAAAGATCAATAAAGTGCTTTCTTTGGATGGGGTTAGTCCAATTTGCCCTACTAATCTCAACATTTTGACTCATTACCGTACAAAAAACAACCAACATTAATGATTAATTTTCAATTTTTTTTAAATGTCTAGTGGCATTTTGCATATATATCTAGTGTGTGGATTTGAAAATTAAATTCAAATAGTAGCATTAAATCAGAGATAATAAATATATAGTTTGGATGATGGAAGAATAAACAACAAATATCAATCCATTCACATGTAACCATTCTATGTAAAGAATGAATTCAGCTAGCACAAGAAGCATTAAAACCCAAATTATGCCAACAACACCTAAAGACAGTTTATAAAAACTGTCCAAATATGAGAGTGTTTAAGATGATTTTTTCTAAAGCACCCAAATATGAACATGCACAGAGAGGAAGGTAGGAAATGTGGGAAGCATAATTTTTTTTTTCATTTTTAAAATTATTGCATAAAAACCCTCACAAGCATTCAGAAAAGTTAATGAGAGTGTTTGACCAAAAAGATTTTTTAAATATTTGATCAAACATGTATGCAATAGTAGTCCTATGTCTAATTAAACAGGTTCTTAAACATAAAAACAAGTTATGAAGGAAAGAAAAGGAATTCTGGATATCCAGCTACTTAATATCAATGACAAAATAGCCCTAACACTATTCAAACATCATTCAAAGCTCCTTAAATATGCTTTGAAAGTTGGAAGCAACTTTAATATTGGACTTTCCATCCATCTAGAGCACATGTTCGTTTATAAGATGCTTAAAGAAAAAATAATAAGATACTTCAAGAAAATGCAAACATATTCAACTTCTAAAATTTTTTCCCCGTAAGTGTAACAAACAAACGTGTGCAAATAGAAATATGGGGTCACGTGTAGTTTTCTAAGGGTCTCTCTTCTCATGAACCTTATAAAATCATGTATTTAAAATAAAGCTCCAGTATCAACTATGTCCATATGGCGTTCTATACATTCCCAATATGCTACCATTGGTTCATTTTGCCTATCAAAAGAAGAAAAGGAAAAAAAAAAAAAAGACAAATAAGATTGGCATCTAACCAACATTCTAGCTTAGAACCTTGTGCATTATGCATATGTTATTAGATTTCTATTCATAGTGTAATTTATATTGTTAAACTGAATCACTTCAACAACCATTAACCATCATCTCTTCAATTTACGTTCATTTGAATTGCTTTAAATTGTTCACCCCATTCATTGTATATCTCATACACTAGAAATAATGATAATTACTAAAATGATATTCAAAGACAACCGTGGCCCAATCTAATACTTATAAAAAACCCATGCACCTTGAGAAAAATAAGAATTAAAGATCTCAAAGAGGCCCTAGTCACTATAATAAAAACTACAACAAAAATATAACCTCTTTTTAATGGTGTTAATATTATTTTCCAAATAAAAAAGAACAAAAAAGAGTTCTATTCTTTTGCAGGCACAATAGGGAGTGAACTTCCTATATCTATCCACTTTACAGAAAGTTTATACGAGGCTTTGATAAATGTTTGTAAAGAAAGACCAGTGTTGGATTCCATTGAATTAAGAATCCAATAATCACTTTAGAATTCTTTTGTATGGCATCAATTTGTCACTGTAGGCAGGTTTTAAGGTTATTGCATCAAGATATCCTCTAAGACCTCAGCCTTCCAACTAGTCCTCAAAGTAAAAGAGAGCATTCCCTACAATCCCTACTATTGAGTTTATCTGAAATAACACAATTTTCCTCCATGAGGCAGCAAATATCATATATTCAAATAAGATATTGAAGTGTAGAATATTCAAAACCATGTCTAATGGAGAGAATGTAGGAGAAAAATCAAACTAACAATGTAGTACTTGAAAAAGTAAAGAACTCTTAAGAAAAAAAACAACAACATATGATTGGGAATTTGATGATAATCTTATGGATGCTTCAAAAACTAAGGGATTGTTGGAGAAAATGTTGGAATTGAGCTTCAATGCCATGTTAAACTACCAATACTTAAAATTCATACAAAATGGACCAACAATGTATATCAAGCTAACATCCTAGCTACCTCATGTGTGGGTCAAACACACATATGGAGAGACAAATAACTTATCACAAAAAAAAAGGTAAGGAATTAATAGATGGAGTCTCTCAAACTTGAGACCTCTAGAACTAGAGCTTTGACGGTGAAGATAATTACCAAATAGAAATTAACATGGTACTTTTAACAAAAGTGAAACATGTTCTATCATTTGTTTTCACTATCGCTCTAAGAAAGCACTTATGGGAAGGTGGTATGTTCTCTACAATAGTGGAATTATTCCAAAACAAAAAAAATACAATCATTCTTTCCTGGAATATCAAGACAAGGAATGCATGTCTACAAACTTGCAATGAAAATGTCTCATGAAATGTTTCAGCAACTTGAACAGACTAGATACTGAATAATTTTGTATTACAAATTCCTATATTAGCAAATAAAATGGAATTAATAACAAGAACATATTTGCATACAATGCATTTCTATTGCTTTTTCCTACTGAAAATAGATATAAAAAACCTCTATCCATGATAACATAAAATAAGGAGGGATAACAAATCTTCAGAAAAAGTAGCAAGGTGAAAACGTATTCCAGAAAGGGTTTGTCCACAAAAAGAAATGTGTGCATACATCTACAAAACTCAGTACAAGGAGAGAGAATGGAAGAAAAGGAAACAATAAATTACACCAATGCCCAAATTTCATATTTATACAATCCTTTCTTGTCCTCGAGGCAAATGTAAGGTCTTCATCAAGTTGTAGTTCGGGGAGGGAATCAAGTTCCACAGGCTTGGAAGGAATAATTTTATTCCCAGAAACCAGGCTTTCATCAAGTTGTGGTTTTGGGAGTAAATCAAACTCCTCATGCTTGGGAGGAATAATTTTATTTTTGATTATCACTTTACACAGGCGCACACACACATTTGATTATCACAACAGAAAAGATTGTTTCCAGCAACCAAGTATAAGTGAATGACAGAGCTTCACTCTGCTCATTAGACAAGTGAATGACACAATATAGGGGCAACAAAAAACAACCCAAGTAGGCCAAAAACAACCCACAAAATCACACAAATGGTTCCTCAAAGCCAGAACCGAATCACACAAATGCATCCACAAAACCCATGAGCATCTCTACAAAATTCGTTGAACCTGTAAACCCATCAAACCCACTCCCACAAAATCAAAATTCCCCACAAAACCCCAAAATAAACCATTGGCATGAGAATTGTACTAGAGAAGATATTAATAAACCATTTCCAAACAGAAAACAACCATTCTAACCCCATTGCTGAGAAAGAGTAAGAACGAAAGTTGAAATCTGAATAGAGAGAGAAAATAGGAAAGAAATTACCTTGAGAAAGCTTGGTGATGGTCGTGGAACCAATGAGCTACACAGTAATGAGGTGAGAGTTGGGGATCGTTGGTTGCAATTGAGACTAGAGAGCTACAAGGGATGGGCTAGGGTTGGGCATCGGGTGTCGGTTTGCAATAATGATTTGGGGGAGGTTTAAAAAATTTGCTTTTTCTATTTAGTCAAAAATTTTAAAAATTCAGTAATAAGTCATCAAAAACTAGAAAAAAAAACAACTTAAATTCTAAAAGCAAATTACTTTCAGCAAAAAACCAAAAAAACAAATACTACTTTATGTCTAAAATAGTTACTTTTAGAATTTTTAAAATTTGAAGTAGTAATTTTTTTAAAATTTCTCAAAATTTTGAATAGTCTTTAAAAGTTATTATTTTTTAAGGTAAGTCTTAAAGAGTATTTTTATATTATATAAAAGTTATAATCATAGAAAACAAGAAAGTGTATCTAAATAAAATCCAAGTTATGAATTTTTAATAACCTTAAATAGGGTTACAATCACAATTACTATAATTAGGATTTTAACTTAGGCAGGTCCAACCTACCCAGCCTGTGCCCAACCCATTCTTAAGGCATGGGTAAGGTTTAAATGGGTTAAGATCGAATTTGGGTTAGAAAATACTTATGTTAAAATATTAGGATTGGTATAGGTTGAAGGTTGAGGTAGCCTGTTAAAAAAATTGAAATCGCACATTATTTGCTTATTTATTTATTTTTAATTGTATTATATATTATTTTATTAAAATATAAAAAGGATAAAAAAGAACTTTTAACATTTTTTATTTTAATTATATTAGACTAATGAATTTATCATTTTTTTTTATTGCTAAAGTATCTTAGTTAATTGAAGTTTGAGTTTATGGGTAGTTATTTACATTCAATAAGTAACTAATAATTTATTTTATCATAATAAATGTTTTTTTTTTTTAATAAACGAGAAGGTTAGATGAATATCCAAAAAATTCAACAAGTGAACCGGTAACACTCTCCCTTAGATGTCAATCATTTTAGCATGTCTCGTCAAAACTATATTAGGAAAAATTAGTGGGAAAAACCGCAGTGAGGAAAAATAAATCCTAATGTTCTTTTAATGCCTTTTAGGTTATTACTATTGCCTTGTTAAAAGCCTTGTTAGTGAAATCTAATGGGACAAACCACAGATGAAGGGAAAAAGAATATAGTGCAATAATATATTTATTAGTTTGGTGTCCCTCGTGTTGACACAATTGTATTTTCTTGAGTATTTAATTTGGAGTTCCTTAAATCTTCGCATTCCAATATTGTGTATGAGCTTTTTGGATGTTGCAGTAATCAAGGTATTTATATCTATTGGATTATCGTTGGATCTTATTTGTTAAACATTGGTCTCACCACTTTTCTAAAACTCATATGTATCGAAGAATTTGGTGAAATGTGTTTGATTCTATCATCATTAGTATATTCTTCTTTGATTTGTATAATACATGTAGCATTGTCTTCATATAAAAAGATGATAGTTTATATGATTCTCGAATATGTTAGATCAAATCTTTTACCATACACATCCATGACTTGTTTTATGAATCACAAATATTTTTGAACTATTTGAGGATGTGGCCACCATTGGTTGTTTGACTAATCTTCATAATATAACAACATGCCATATGTAAATAGGTGTGGGTCTAAAAGATAGCAAATATCTATATATATCCAAGTAGTTATAGTTGTGCTCTTTTTATATAAAATAAACTCTTATTAATAGGTCCATGAAGATAACACAGTATATGCTTTATATCACTCCATTATTTTTGAGTGGGTGCAAAGCTATCTCTTACTAATAAATTAATAGAACATGCAATGTCTAGTCACATGTTGCTTACAAGATATATAAGTACCTCAATTGCATTAAGAAATGGTACCTTGGGACCAAGTAAAATCTTTGTCATTTTACAAAGACAAATGAGTCATTTTTCACTTCAAGTGATCAGATAACCATTAGAGAGCTTAATAAATATGTTTTACCCATATGAAAATGTTTCAGACTTTTTCTATATATGTTATTTGATGGATTAGTATTAAAATGCTCGATTTACAAATCAAGATAAAAATTTTGTCATTCTAAGATCGTTCATTTTAAATTCATTTTTCAAACAATTAGTTATTCTTGTTAACTCTTTATGGATCCTAATAAGTTCTCATAATTTACATATATGACACAATTACAAAACCAATTGTTGATTTCTTAATGAATACATGTGTGAATATGATTATTTATATATCATTTCTCAATAAATATTCATTAAGACAATTATAACACATGTCCAAATTGATTTAATACATATAGGGATCTTTGCAACTTAATTAAGTATAAATTACAAACTTTTGAGTTTTGTAATGACGGCTATGAGAAACATATTTAATCCTTTTGAGATTGTTAAACTAATTAAATATATAAATGTAATTACATCTATTACATGAGAGTATGTTTTTTCATAGTTAATACTCTTAAGTCTTTGTGAGAAACCTTGGGCTACGGGTTGTATTTTACATCTATTTTTTTCCTTGTGTTTTCTTACAAACAACCATTTGTATTTGACATGCTTGACACCTTTTGGTCTTTGGATCACTGATCCAAATACTCCTTGGTTTGTCGATTAGTGTTGCTTTATTTTTATTACATCTTTCAACCAATTATATTTAAGACAACATTTATTCAGAGTTTGTATTTCAAGAGCCTCATTATTTTTTATAATATCAAGAGTCACTTTAAAGGATAATATATTATCAATAATAAGGTATTACCATCCCATTTTTCTCCTATCAGTGAACAACTAATTGATATCTCCTCAATTATAAATACTTGAGCCTCTTCAAGGGCTAACTAATTAATTTGCACATGTTTAAGGACTATTTATTCATTTGAAATTGATTAGTCATTTCTATTGACTTTTTGGTACTTATAGTTTCTTCAAGAATGTCAATTTTCTCATATGTTTTGCCTCACGTCTTCCTTTGAACTATATCTTTTAAGCCAATAGGTTTACTACACTTCAAGCACATTTTCGATTATAAACATCATAGAAATATTAAATCATGTAACCAGAATTGAGTTGGGATCAGAAAAAACTAACTTCGATTATAAACATGATAGAAATATTAAAGCACGTAACCAGAACTGAGTTGGGATCAGGAAAAACTAACTTCGAACCCACCATCCCAATTGCTATCAATGATTGCTCATTACAAATTAGGAACGATTTTTCCATCCTTAATGAGACCAATCCGATGTGAATGGTAAAATGATAGATAATCTTACCTAGAACTCTGCACAGGGTCTTAGAGTAACACAACATAGAGGGAGGAATGAGGATGGTAGTCACCAAATCTTTCTTCATTGATCTTTGGAAGAAACTCATCTCAAGCTCAAGCTCAAGCTCCCGTCCTCTTTAAATTCCGGGCACTCGGAATTGGGAAGACTAAAATCAGGTACCTCCTCGATATCTTCAGTGGGCTAAATTGGAATATGAAGGAAAAGGGGTCAGCTCATGAAAGGAAAGCAAAAAAGAAAATCTTTGAGATTGAATTTTGTGAAGAATGAGCACAACAAATATAAAGCACTACCTGCCATAGTTGCAATAAACGCCACAACAAAAAATCTATTATCATAACCAAGCAAAAAAGCTTGCCTGCCCAACCACCACATGGAAGGTACCTGACAATCAAATTAAGTCATCAGCAACCCATGTTTGCCTGGATTTTTCTCTGTAATTTCCCAAAATACCAAATATTGAGACAATTCCTTCTATATTGAAAATTACTATTCCATGATGCAAAGAAGCCATGCTGCTCCAAAAAGGAAAGGACAATATATTTGATACAATGCAATATTACAGCTACATTAAACAAATCTTTTAAAGACTAAGAGCTCGTTTGGCAATAATTGTAAAAAACGTTTCTAACCTTTCTAACAATTGAAATTTTTTATCAAAAGTGTTGTTTTCAAGTGTTAAAAAGGCTAAAAACATTTCCCAAAATCTCTATCAAACAAGCTCTAAATGCAATCTTGAGGTATTTTGCCCAAATGAGGGTGTAAGCCTTTAGGAAGAACAAGACATAAACCTCAACTTAGACAAGTAAATAAATAATAATGATAATAATAAATTCTCAAAAAAATCATAAAAATACTTATAAAATTACATGAAAATTGTATCATAAGAAAACCATGAAATTCATATTAACAAAGCCTATAACAAATAAAATAAAACTCATAATAACAAAATTAATGATTTGTCATTGTCAATAGATTCTAATTTAGGCCTCCCTGCAGACCCCTGTACAAAAAGATCTCACCAATATAAAAACAAAATCATGCCAAATTTGGTTGCAGGAATAAGTTTATGGACATTAAGGATGCTTACCTTAAAGAGCAATTGGATGCATTTATACTAAGGAAGATTCTAGCATTTGGATCATACAAGTACTCACCATGAAGACCATTTACACCAATTGCAAAATGAATCCTTTATAATACTTGTTCTGTAAAAATTTCTATAGAAGCATCTAAACTGACAAGTTTGCAATTCCATACCGTGAAAGTCTGTCTACAAGATTTTGATTGGAGCATCCCAAAGCACGATCATACACAATCTCCGTTCTTTTAGCAACATCATGCCAATTGTACAATTTTTTCATCTGGCAAGAGATGCAAGAAACAAAAAAGAGACATCTCAGATATTATAAATTTCAATTTAAAAAGGATTACAGTTATTTTAAATCAACTCACTCGAAGGTGCATAACTCGTGGGTCAATTTTGGGAAGTATGGATATTGCCTTTGTGATTGCTCGTACCATATCACTAGGATCAGGTTCTGCAAGGACAATCATATCATCTGGTAAAACCTGATAAAAAGGTGAAATGGCAAACATAAATTACCAAGCTAAATGCAAAGACAGATCTATGATCAGAAAAAAGACAAATGGGCAAAAAATTATCAGATTAATCAGGTTAAAACAAAATATCTAAAGATGCATGCCTCTGGGACACCTCCAACACGTGTACTGACTGTTAATAATCCACAACTAGCAGCCTCCAATATGGCTATACAAAATGCTTCTGTCAAAGAACTGCCAACATGAGAAAATAAAATAAAATCAGGTGAAATTATTGATAAAGAACCTTAAGTTTGCTAAAAGACATGAAAAAACTGAACATTGATACAAAATAATATTATACATGCACTTGTGTTGTGTCAAAGATGCATGCCTACATGCTAATACGAATTCAAGTTTACATAACGATGGGCATTATGACAAGAATTAACAACTATATTCAAGGTTACCCAGCCCAATACTACGAAGTTTGCAAACCCTAGATTCCATGTTACTATATATGATTGTTTAGGTACAAATTTTGGACAACGGTATAGATGATTAAGAACCCGTTAGGGAGTGATTTTGATTAAAGGACTTCTAATTTATAAGCTTTTTAAAAATGATAATTGGAAGGATCACCTAAATGATTTTCTGCAAATCATTTTAAGAGGTTATTCAGGTTTTTAAAAGTGATTTTCAAAAGTATACAGAACACCTAATTTCTGTAAGCGCTAGCAAACATTAGGAAGCACTTCTAACTCTCTAAAAAATCACTCCCAAATGGGCTCTAAGAGTCTCATCTCCCCGATCATTGATTCTTGAGGGCAATGGGTAGCGTCCATTGATACAAGTAGTAAGCACAGCCAACTCTGGCATCAAGTTTCTGTTTATTCCAATTTTCACCTGAAAGAGAATGCACCACTAGAGCACTAGTACAAGTAGAAAGATTAAGTTAAACAGAAGGCCCAAGTGCCTTAATCACAAGTACTAAGCAAACAAAACCAAATCCCATCGATACAAGAATCAGATCCTTAGATAATTACTTATTATTTTTTGATAAGCAAAAAGAATTCATTAAAAACACCAAGCAAGATGGGGTGCTCCACAAATGCATAGGATGTGTGCAATGGGAACCAAGAAGCAAGAAAAGAGAACAGAACCAAGACAAAGCTAACACCTACCAATAAAATCAACAAATCCAAGAGAAATGATCTGAAAACCTTAAAAAATCCCCATATGCAAAAAAGATTCTTATTATTGTTGTTGACAAGTTTATTAAGAATACGATTCATTTAGGAGGTCAAATTATTTTTATTACATGACGATATGTAATTGATGTATTTTAGGAAGGTTCATATTATTTTCTGAGCTATTTCTTTCTGATCTTCAGGACAGATTTTACAGATTAAATTCCCTACTTTCCATGTAGCTTATATATATATATATATATATATATTTGTACATACTCATCTTTAAAATCAATATACAGAATTCATTTTTCCACATGGTATGAAGGCTCTTCATGGTAGAGTTTTGCAATTGTTCAACACTTATTACTGGTGACGAAGAATGATCTTTCATTTATTTGTTTTTTCAAATCCTTATCTATCACACCATATCAGAAATCTCTTAAGAAATGAGCCAAGCAGCCACCCCTCAAACCATGAACCCTCAACAATTACACTCAGGCGAATACCAGAATCTCCAAGCTGTTTTCCAGCTGAATGGTAGAAACTATCTTGTTTGGTTTCGGTTGGTCCGAATCTTCCTCAAGGGCAAAGGAAAACTGAGTCATCTTATTAGACCAACACCTAACCAAGAAAATCCTAAATTTAATATTTGGGATGAAGAAGACTGCATGATCATATCATAGCTTTGGAATTCTTTGGAAATGACGATAACTGGTACCTGCATGTTTTTAACCATGACTAGAGAAATTTGGGAAGCCATAAGACGAACATGCTCTAAGATCAGCGATGCTACTTAGATTTATGAAACTAAGACAAAAATCACATCAACCAAACAGGGAACCATGTCTGTGATCGAATATTCCAACACTATGGAGGAATTGTGGCTGGAATTAGATCATTATCAGAACCTGAAAATGAAGTGCAGTGAAGACATTGCTATGATACAGAAATTTGTGGAAAGAGAGAGAATCCTTTAGGTCTTGTCTAGTCTGAATGCTGAATATGATCAGATTGGATTTCATAAAGATGTGCAGGGTCTTTCTTGTATTCCTAATGTTTCTGGATCTCATTGGTTTGTGTCTTTCATTGATGATTGCAACACTAGAGCCCTTGACTTAATTTGTTAAAAAATAAATCACACATGAGCAGTGTGTTTCCTATATTTCACAAAATGATCAATAATCAATTTAAGGTTTAAATAAACAATGTGAGGTCTGACAATGCTTGAGAGTACTTTCATAAAATTCTATCCCCATATTTTCAAGAAAATGGAATTATACATTACTCATCTTGTAGTGATACACCACAAATAAAATGAGGCAGTGGAGAGAAAAAATAGGCACCTTTTGGAAACTACAAGAGCCTTATTGTTTCAAAACAATGTGCCTAACTCCTATTGGGGGGAAGCAGTACTAACAGCTGCTCACCCTTATAAACAAAATCTTTTCTTGAGTTTTAAATCATCCTTCTCCTATGATTCCATTCTTGGAATTCGTTCCTGAGTTTAGTGGTTTCAACCAAATCCCTCCCAAAGTGTTCGACTGTGTCTTATATGTTCACATCTATGCACAAAATCACAGCAATCTAGATCTTAGAGCACTAAGTGTATTTTTTTGGGGTAACAAAGAAAGGTTACAAATGTTATCATTTATCATCAGAAAATTCTTTTTACTTCTATAGATGTAACCTTTGTTGAAAGTCAACCTTTTTTCCCAAAACCTTATCCCCAAGAGGAGCCTATAGTAAAAGATAAGAATTGTTCATTCTTTGATCTTGACCTGCCTAACCCTACTAAATTCAAACCTATGTTCGCTCCTATTACACCAATTCCTACTCTTTCGTCCCAAATGAAAGGTAAGAAACTTGGCAGTTGAGTTATTGCTCTGTTGCAAGTCTATTCAAGAAAGAAACGACCATGACTTGAATTGAAGCAAGTCCAAGACTCGGATCCTATGACAGGTACTAAATTGCTCCCTTCTAATTTGCCTTCTTTAAATGGTGAGAACATACTAGAAAATGATGGTATCCATGATGATCAAATGGTATGCGTGATGATCATCTTATGTTTAAGGATTTAGACTTGTCGATCACCATTAGGAAAGGAATAAAAAAATGCACTACTCAACATCCTATCTCCAACTTCATTTCATTTGATAGGTTGTCACCCTCTCATAAAGCCTTCTTATGTAAATTAAATCCCATTGATATTCCAAAAACTGTCCAAGAAGTACTTAGAAATGAGAATTGGAGGAAAGCTATGAGTGAGGAAATGAGAACACTTGAAAAAAAGTCAAACACGGGAGGTCGTTGAGCTTCCTAAGGGGAGAGACCAATTGGGTATAAGTAGGAGTTCATTGTGAAAATTAAGGCAACTAGAACTCTAGAAAGATATAAATCTAGATTGGTGGCCAAGGGCTATACTCAAACATATGAGCTAGATTACCAAGAAACCTTTACTTCAATTGTAAAAATGAATGATGTTTGAGTTTTACTGTCATTTGCTAGCTAATCTTAATTGGTCGTTGCAGCAATTTGATCTCAAAACACTTTCTTACATGGTGATTTGGAGGACTAGGATTGGATGAAAATCTCAACAACAACCATGTGTACCAACTTAAGAACACATTATGGACTCAAGCAATCTCCTAGGGGCTAGTTTAGACAATTTAGTAAAGCTATGTTGAAGATGAAGTGTCAGTAGAGATAAGGAGACCATACCTTGTTTATTAACACTCGTCTTCAGCAAAGGTGACTGATTTAATTTTTTTTATGTAGATGACATTATAGTTATTGGTGATGATCTGGAAGAAATGGAACAACTAAAAAGACACCTCATTGTAAAGTTTGAGATAAAAGATCTAGGAAGATTGAAGTACTTCTTGGGGATTAAGGTAGCTCATTCGAAAAAGGTACCTTTATATCACAACAGAAGTATGTTATTAATCTTCCTATTGAAACTGGGATGCTAGGATGTAAGCCAGCCAAAACACCAACTGAAGCAAATCACAAGCTTGGTAATGATAAAAAGGAGGCAGTATGAGGTATGTATCCAAGGCTAGTTGGGAGGCTTATATACTTCTCTTTTACTAGACCGGATATAGCCTATGTTGTAAGCGTTGTTAGCCAATTCATGCATTCACCAAGAGAAAGTCATCTAGAAGCAGCATACAGAATTCTAATACCTAAAATTCATTCTTAGGAAGGCTATTCTCTTTAAGAAAAATAGAGAACTGGGTTTGGAAGCAGACATAGATGCAAATTTTTCAATCATAGAGCCTAGTTCTATCATGCATTTTCCCCCACATTTGGTTATTATACAAATATGAAAACCCTAAAAAATCCCCAGTTTTATCATGTATTTTTTTTCCCTACATTTGTGTATCATATATCTCATGATACCATGTATTCTAAGTTTTTTTTACATAATGAAAATTGAAAAATAAATATAAAAAAATTACTTGTATATGTAAATTAAATTATAATAGAAGAATGAACTAAGGAGTAATATATAACAACTTTATGAAAAATAGTAAGATCACGAGAGTTAAAATATTTCAATGAATATCATAAATGTATTTATATATATATATGATGTTTTAATACATAGGTAGATTCTAAAATCCATACTTTTAATATATTCACTTTGTTTAGCTATCCAAATAAATAAATAAATAAAACGAACCTTTTCAATTTAGCAACTATGATTCTTAGTTTCAACTTCTAGCTATTTCTATATACTTGTACTTTGTTGATGTGTATTTGTGTGTGTCACCTTCAAAGTTGTAGCTTGCCAAGCTCATCATTGCCTCCCCATGGGGAAAAAAATTCAAAAAAGAAAAAACTAATATATTAAGCAAAAAGTTTGATTCACCATCATATTCAAGCTCAACATTCAATTCTTTCACATGTGCCGTTGACAACAAGTGTGCAATGTTTTCATGTAGGATTCTTTTACCCCCCTTGTTTCCTACAATCACCAGTTTTTAACCTTGAAGTACATTTTAAATAATTAATATAACAATTTAAATATATATATATATTTGATTTTTCTTAGGAACTATTGAAAATAGCCAAAGGTGCTTCTAACATTACATCATCTTGTAATGTATCATATAAGTGTCATAAGATACAATCAGTACAAGATGCATACCATGTTTTACATAAAAATGTTTTATCGCATCGTTGTGTTTTATCAGGTAGCCTAAGTTTTAAATAACTATGATTATATCTCAATTATCAGTTTTTTATTGTTTTTCATTTCTGAAATATTGAAAGAGGCTCTTAATCATATCCACAATTCGATAGATCAAAATTAAGGTTTAACTTTTATAAAGAACCATAATATCTGGTAAGTTGATCAAGCTACAACATGAAGTAGAGAGATCATTTTCAAAGATAAAGTGGACAAAAGTTTGACACACTTAGAACTAACTCATTACCTGTTCAAGAATATATGGCCAGAAATTAAGACTGACTGTACTCTAGCATGTGGAACAGCCCCCAGCATTTCAACTCGATCTTGAAGAGAGTTCTTTTCCCTCATTTCTTCCAGCCGCACTCGTTTAGGTCCGTCACCTCCGACAATGAAACGAACCTTAACACATTTTTCTAAATGAGATGACTGAATGCCAACAAAAACATGCTAATAATTGTGATTCCATCATGTAAAGATGAAACTGCCATCCATACACTAATTTTCCCATATACAGATTTTCCAAATAGAAAAAGAAAAACAAGCTCCACCACGATTGGCTTCCTTGAAAGGTAATTCTATACCAAGCAAGGTCAGCTCCTAAGTTAAAATTGTGAGAACTTATTTCCACGAATATGTTTTGATCCCAAAATAAATGGTAAGATTTCTAAAACCGATATGGTGTGTTTCTGATCCCCAAAAAATACAAAAAAGTAAAAAAATAAAAGACGAGAGAAAATTCTAAAACTGCTTGGAAAAGATAACAATTCTATTGAATCTTCAAAAAACAATAAAATGGTCATTAATGCACAAATAAAACTCACAAATCCTGCAGAATAAAATTCATAAATAATGAATCTGACAAGAGTAGGCAGCAAAGTACTTCTTAATAGCATATAAGCAAAAGCCATAAGCAGGTTATTTCTAACATCCAAACAATTAGTTTTCAATCAACTATTAAAAGTGGTATAGCAAGAATCAATGACAAATTTGAAACAAAGAAATATATTTAAAAAAAAATTCCTAAAAAAAAGGGTATTGACAATTCAGATCTTGATATGTAGGAGATGAACCAATATATTATTGATATGCTAATGTTAGTTTAACATCAATGATTCATCAATAAATACCTCAATGAACAATTTGATGTTTTACAATATTAGTCAAAATATATATTGATAGCCATAGATAATGGAGATGAATGCATTGACAAAGACAGGATTTAATCCAATAAACCTAATTTGATGGCCATGGATCTTTTGCAACATTTCAGGGCTAATGAATGTTTTTATCTCTTATATGCAATAGATGTTATCTTTCCCAACTGCTGTAGGGGAACGATGATCCACCATTTAAGATGGTGATGGCTTAGCGCATTTGATCCTACCCATTTTTTGGAAGGAGAAGAAAACAAGTACATGTACATCAAGGGATTGAGGTGGTGATAGGAAGGTATAAAGTTCCCATAAACCAAAAAAGATATAAAAAAATAAATAGAAGCAAATCCCTTATCCAGAGAAAAAGAGAAACCAGGAATGACAGGTTTAACAAAGAGTACTGTGTATGCATCAAAATCAAAAGGGTACTACCATGACCTAAGTAACTCACATTGGAGAACAAACGGCATATTTCAGGAATGACTTCAACAAGCAAATCTGCGCCTTTCCGATAAACCAATCTACTTATCACAATGATTACAATTTCATTATGGCTGAGTTTTTCTGGGGCAGGCGTGAACATAGCTGTGTCCACAGCATTTGGTATTACAAAGACCTTCTCAGGTGGTAGCCCTGACCGCAGTACCGTATTTTCCTTGCTTGTATGAGAAACACAAATGGCCTGACTCACATCTGCTAAAGTAAATTGCAGCACCTTGTTCATGTGGATGCTCCCCACATCAGCAAAACCATAGAGTGAATGGTCAGTGAATACGACTTTGTATCCCATAGTGCGTGCGTGCATCAGAGCTTCATGACAGAGAGTTGAGAAGGCTTGATGTCCATGCACCAATGATATCTTTTCCCGAATGAGGATTGTCCTCATAATTGGAAGAGTCCCATAAAATGTGGGTAAGGTGTTCTGCATGAGAAATGGTTTCCATGGTATGTAGTAAACTTTCAAGCCACCCGTCATATATCTCACTCCAGAACGATTTCCATAAGCATGAGTCAGAACCACCACCTGGATAACAATATGATAAAAAATACATAACCAGCTGCAACTACAAGTGCAGTGAAATTAAATCTGATTCTGATTTGCCTGCCAGGTAGACAGTAGTAACAATACAATTTTCTGCTTAATGACTTACATTCCATTCCTTGACAAGAATTGAAAGAGACAGGGTTGACAAAAAGGGAATTCTATTAGTGTTTTTCTCCAATTTTCTTTCATTTTTGTTCCCTTCCCCCCACAAAACATGAAGAAACATTCAAAAATTGTCTTTTCTTTTCTCCCTGTAACACTCCTATGAAACACAATATAAGGGCTGCATGCAAAAATATACAGGCCTAGCGAGCAAGGAGTTACTCTCTGACCTTATGACCAAGCTTGAGCAAGCATTGTGATAGGTAGTAAATGTGATTCTCCACCCCACCAAAGTTGGGATAAAAGAAATCAGACACCATTAAAATTTTATGTCTGTTCTGGTCACCCATGACACCTGATGTCTCAACAACTGCAATAAAAATAAAATTTCGTTTGAGATGGAAGCTACCCATCCATGCAAACCATGACAAGACAGACTGGATGTAAACAAGGCAGCAACCAACAAAAGACATATTAACATGATTTAAAATAATAAATATCAATCAATGCAAAAAATGAAACAACAATGAAAACATTACATAAATCTCAGTAGTGCTATGGGAGGAAATACAGTGGCTACTAATCATGGTCATACTGCCACTCTCTTGAAGCAAACCCATCAAGGAATTACACAATGCATATGAAGAAGCATGGTCTAAAGAAATAAATTTTGTGAGTAAAAGACCACATGCATTGGGCTGAAAAAGACTCCAAACCTCTCTTGACCTGATAAATCTCAAGCTTAATCAGATGATCATGGAAAGCTCACAAGATTATTCAAGTAATCAAAAACATAATACCATTGCCTACAAACTTTTTATTTCCACTTAAAGTGCTATTATCACCCTGTTTCTCAGCCATAAGTTGTAGCAATCCACTTCCCAAATCATCTTTATCCTTTATCTTCTGCCTCTTTTCCTGCTTTCCATGATTGACCTTTTCCATTATATTCCCATCATAGTGCTCCCTTACTTTTCCAATCTCTTTTGCATCCACAATGCTGTCCTTCTCCTCAATATCACTACTCTCCTTGTCTTTCTTTCCTTATTCTTCTTCGTTCGATTTCTTTCTTCCATTCTTTATTTTGGCAATGTCTTCCTTCTCAGTGATTTGCTGTCCCACAACTACCCTACATTTTCCCTTTTAATTACGCTTGGGGATTTCCATCAAAAAGGAAATTGAATTGATTGCATATTTGTCACTATTCTCCCTATAGCTCCTCCTCTTATCTTTACTTGCTTTTGACATACAGTTATCCCCAGCATCATTCTCTTCAGTCAACTTAAGGCTCCTTTTCTCCTCTCCTCCATCATGGAACTTAACATCTGAAAACTCTTTGACCACAGTAGCTTCTCCACCAATTCTCCTATGCTTCTTCAAACCTTTCTCACATCCCTTGTCATCTCTTATAAGTTCCAATTTCCTCCTTGTCATCTGATCATTCTCCTTTCTATTACTATCAATCACTTCCACATAATCCTTCACATGTACAGCCTCATTTTGAATAGTATTGAATCCAACATCATTGCAAACCACATCTTTCTCGCTCTTCTTCTTCCTGTTCTTGCCTTCCTTTTTCACTTTGGCGCCATCCTCCACCATAGCATGCATGGCATCACTGCAGTCATTTAACCCTTCAGGAGCACTGCCCTGACACTTCTTCTGTTTTTTACTCTTCCTCTCTATCTTCCCAAGCATGTTGCCTTCCTCTATTCTACCCATGTATGTGAAATCTTCCTCAAGCTTTTTGACTAGGTATTGCTAACTCCTCAAGCAAAGCTGAAAACAAGAAAAATTCATCATGTCAGAAGGCCAATGGCTGATTAGAAACCCCTTCAGATGATTGTGGCAAATAGTCATCACACAGAAACAACCATAAGAACCAAGCCCTTTGTTTGTTTACTTTGCTTTTTTCAATAATTTGAAGCAATACATTTCCCTAATAAATGGAGGCACTTGGTCCCACTTAAGGGCCATTGTAAACACTATATTTACATGACTGGATCTATTCACGTCTACCCTAAGTATGTAATTTAACATTTTTATCTCCATCAATAACATAACTGAAAATTGATTATTTGAATCATTACAATGTTCCAGGAAGCAACTTCACAATTGAAGGACCATAGATAGAACTTCCATGAATAACATTTCTATTCATCTTTATATAATATTTCCAGGTTACTTTGGAGTCCAACTACTTCAAGCAGTTTCACCCTTTCTCCAACCTCAATTTTGTTGTTGGGATGATTCCTAAAGAAACACCGAACACCAGGCCTTTTGAGTAAATTCAAAAGTGATATTTATCAGAGGATCAAGGAGAATATCCAACTGGATTTACAAAACCACACAGTAACTTTCTCCTTCACTTCCTTCACTTAAAAAGAAGAGGGACAAAGGGGAGGATCACCAAAGTTGCTCCAGTCACACCCTTTTACCCAAATTTAAGCATGCAGAAATTCTGGAAGAAAGGTATGATAAAGTTTTAAGTTCCCTCAGAATCACTCAAAGTTACATTTCCCCTGTTCACACATCCACAACCATCTTTAACTACACCAGGACTTAAATTAAGCTGATACCGACTATGGTCTTAATGAAACTGAAATAGAAGTAGTATGTCCCAACATTTCATTTTACCCCATCTAGCACCTTATTCTACACAACAGCAAAATAATTTATGGCAACTCATTTCATAGACTAGAAAAAACCCAAATAACAATGAATCAGATACATATCCAGAAATTGAAAGAATCCCAATAACAGAACAAAACTTATACATATACTCTGCTATAGTAGCATGAACTTTCCAAGATTTCAATCATCTGAAAGTGGAATCCAAAAATCCAAAAATTTGAAACCCTTTGACCGGATTGAACAAACAATTCCCAAGTAAGCATTTTAAAAAAACGCACTGTGCAAGAGAGAAGCTAACATGAAACATAAAATCATTAAATTCAATTCTTATTTCAGAGCTTCTAGCATCAGTTTCTCCTTGGTCCCATCCTCAAAAAATGGTTACACCCCTCTCTCTCTCTCTCTCTCCCCTGTCTTAGAGTTTCCTCTTTCTCACATGTTGGCCTCTCATTGAACCTTTATGTCTACTTCTAACCCAATTTGGTTTTTCTTCAGGATTTTGCATTATATTTATTAATACAAAATCTAGAAGAAAAACCAAATAGGGTTAGAAGTAGCCATATGTAAATGTTCAAAAGGGGGACACGTGAGAATGAGGAAACCCTTAGAGAGAGAGAAAGGCTTACCTGTTTTCAAAGATGGGATTGATGAGAGACTGGAGCTAAAAGTTTTGAAATAAGAATGAGGAATAAATTCTTACCTTTTCCCTTGGTTCAATCTCTCTCTTCACTTTTCTCTCAAAGTTTCACTGCATTCTTCTAAGAAAAATGAGGAAAATATTTTAACATTTTCCTCTTTTTTTCTTTTTTCCCCTACCTTCTTGCATCTCATCCATGCATAAAAAAAATAATTTTCCTTTTCTCACATTTTCCAAGGTTCTAAATATGTCCTAAAAAACTCATAAAATTTTAATATTTTCTTTTTGAAACATCAATTAGGATTGACTACATATGAACTTTGTTTAATAGATGGTTGCTTATCTATACTATATATAAAAAGTACAAAAAGTTCCTTGGCAGTCATTGTTTTCGTCCTATGTACTGTGGTGCGCTTTCTTCATGACGTTTTTAATGCATTTCTTGTTTACCTATCAAAAGAAAAATAGAAGTACAAAAAGTTTGTAGACTTTTTCCTTCCTAAACTACCTCTATTGTATATTTGTATCACTTATTTCCACTCATATTTCACATTTTTATTATTTAAATATAACAATCATAATAAGCTCATCTTAAAAAAACATAATAAATTCATCTTTTTATTACTTATTGGTTAAAACTGATAAAAATTAAATTCATTTTACTTATTTTATACCTAAAAGTTGCTTCTTTTCTATTTTTAATATACAAGTTTCTATTTTTTTTTTTTTTTTTTTTGTATTACTCTTCCTTTTCTTCCAAAGGCTTCCATTTTGGTATCATGATAGATACTATTTATATTTTCATGCCAAAATTAGTGAACTTTTATTCAAGATAAATCCTTTTTTATATATATAATTGTTAGACCCAAGTCTACTCCATTAAATGATTGAAATGAAAGGATAAAGCATACAGAGCATAGACATTCTATTGCAAATAAATCTATCCAGCTAATAGAAATATAACAACATATATAGGTGGTAAGACATTCATCTCTAGGTTTATTCAATGATGGAATTAAATGTTCTCTTCAAACTTCAGCCAACTGCCAGTGAAAACAGCATGATTTAACAGAAATTTCAAACCTCGTATGCTTCGCTGAATTACCCATTACTTAAACATGAGAATGTGTTGAAACTCTAAAAGTAAGTTTAAATATGCAGCCATTCAACTGCAAGGCAAAATGAATTAATAACCCAGATTAACATTTTGCATAATTCGATACTCACATTACTAGGGAGGGTTGAGGAACACGCTTGGATGTTTCAGAGAAGTCGAAGATAGACCCCACGACCACCAGAAGGAAGAGGCCTGAAATTATTAGAATACGAGAATAGGTAAGATGAAATTTTCTCCACCACAAAAGGATAATATACACTCATATAAGATTAATTGTAGAAACTGCCTAAGAATTTTCTTTTTGTGTTTTTATAAGCTAAATGCATAAGAAATTGTGAAGAAAATTGCCTTTGCAAGATCATCCACTTTACAAAAAATGAATTCCACATCAGGCTGTCATTCTAGATGACACTTTCTACAAATTCCTCTCTTGCTCAAACTCCTTTCCAGAATTATTCAATTTGTTCTAACATTTCCTCAGCGAGAAATTCTCTATTTTTCTCCTATAATTAAAATTTTAGCATCATGAGGAAAATGGTGACCGGTGATCATTTGGCATTTTTAATGTAGTCCATAATTTTTATGGGTTTTTAATGTAGTCCATAATGTAATCCTAGAATTCAAAATCTTCAACAATAGCATTGATAGGTTAAAAGCATTCAAAGATAAACCCTATCCCTCCGTTTGGTTTCCAAGAAAATAGAGAAATAAAAGAAAACAACATTTTCCCTCCTATGTTATTTTTCATCTTTTGCTACCAAAAAAGAGAGAAAAAAAAAAGAAAAAATGGAAAAGCCCTTGACAGTGTGAACTACAAGTAAAGTGGCATTTTTCTATATTCACAAATCATGTTGATGAAAAATGAAAATTTTACAATTCAAAATTTTAATTAATTTTTTCATATTTTCTCTCTATTTAAACTAAAAATATTTTTATACAAGAAAACATTCTCTAACAAAAATCCTTTTTTGAAATTTTCTATCTGTTTAAACTAAAAACATTTTATACAAGAAAACATTCTCTAACAAAAAATCCAGTCCTAGCTGTAATCCAAACTGGCAATAGTTCCAGGGCTGTTCAGAAACCCTAGAAATAAAAACTTCCGGCAATTGCATCCCAAATTATAATGCACGCAGTGTGAAATCCGGCACTCCGCTTGGGTTACTAATAAAACGAAGAAAAGTACAAGAAAACCACATTTTGATTACTGCGTTTTATCTCTCACTTTCTTTGCTACCAAAAATAAAAAACAAACAAAAAAAATTAAAAAGTTCAGAACACCTTAGCCAGAGAGTCATATGAGTTTTAGGTAAAATACAATATTCTGTATTCTCGAGTCCTAAACGATAAAAAATTTTACGATTTAAAATTTTCTTTCATTTAACATTGTTTTCTCAGCATCCAAACGAGTCGATTGATTGAACTGGGATTAGAGATCGGAACAATACCTGAACTCAGAAATCGACCGAAACGCAGCGTTTGGAGATTGATTGATTGATTGAATGATTTTGTGCAAAGAGAGATGAGGGATTCTTCTGCTGCAAGCAAACCCAAAGCGGCGTATAACGTGACGTGAGTTCAATCAAGTGTCCGAATGAAAGCCAGCTTTGCTTTAAAATTTCAATCCATGTAAATTTAAATTTAGTTTTGAAACATGTTTTTATTATTATTGTTATTATCGTCATCTTAATTAATCAATTTCTTTATCAATGAAAAGAAAGAAAAGGGGAGAGCTAAAGAGGCCAGCTCACATGAGTTGGTCCCAAATAAAACCCACTTTCTACTGGGCCTCAAACGGCTAAATACTTGATGGGCCCTTTTGGTCACCCACAATGGTGGGACCTAGAAATGCAACGTCCACACTGTCGCTTTTCTTTAGGCTAAATTGTTCATCAGAATGGGCCACATCAACAGAGTGATAATTGGGCCAGATTTTCCTTTCGGTTTAAAGTTAAAGAAAAACTGGCCCATTAACATCATTACAAGGGAATTTTAATGTAATTATAGACTTGGTGACGTTTGTTTTTTTGGTTTAATTCTAAATAGAACTTATTTTTGGTTTAATATTAAATAATGTTTAATAGTATTAAGTATTAAATTGTTTGTTTTTTTAATATTTTATTTCTATTAAGTATTAAACTGTTTGTTTTTTTATATACTAAAAACCAATATCTTAATATTTTAATGTATTAAAAAAATATAATTTAACTTATTTCTAAAATGTTCAAAATAATAAAATTGTTATAATAAATAATTTATCATTATCATTTTTACAAAAAATAATTAATATATTTATTTTTTATATAATTAAAATAAAATATTTAAACTTAATAATATGAAAAATAATGGATTTATAAAACCTAAATCAAATTAAAGAAAAAACATAACAATTCAATGCAGTAGTATAGAAAAGCCCATGCTGCTCGGGATGGGCTGATCCTTCTAAACTATTTCACATCAGGACAGGATGATGCACAAGTCCAATGCAGTAGGCAAGTGTAGGAGCCATTTTTGGATGATCCAAACCCCTGCAACCTTACAAAGAGGACTCAAAAAATCCTATAAACCCCCCAACATTCAGGGAAACCTTTCATCTCTTCAACAACTTTCAATGGTGTTCAATCATTTGGAGGGGGTATTCCACATGATTTAAGAACTCTCATGGGCATTCTAACAAACAGTTTAAGCGCAAATGCTCTACCCAACAAACTATAATATGAGATCAATAAGATTAAACCCAAAAATTTTCTTCCTTAAAAAATAACCCAACAAACCACAAAAATCACAACAATCAAACAAACCCAAATTAACAATGAGACAACAACCATATCAAATAAGCTCTAAATAACAAGATACCACCAAACAAAGTTTTTCTTCCTTAAAAAATAAACGGACCTGCAACACGAGAACCAGAATGGTCTATTGAAAATGAGAGTTTTAGAGAGAGAAGTACTGGAAAATGAGACTCGAATGCTCTATTGAAATCCTAAAACCCAAAATAAATTTGGGTCAGTTACCTTCGATCAGATCAACGATGCCGAATGAAAGAGGAGCTTCTTTCCAACTGTGTAGTCTCGGAAGGAGAGCGATGGAGGAGGAGAATGAAGAAATTATTGCTTTGGGGATGAGGTGAGGGTTGAGGATCGGGGTTGCAGAGAGCTACAAGGGATGGGTGGGTAGGTTTGGGCGTCGGGTTCGGGTTCAATCGCATTTGGTAAAGGTTTAAAAAATTGGCTTTTTTTAAATAGAAAAAGCCAAATATTTTAGCTTTTTTCATTTAATAAAAAATTTTAAAATTTCAGTAATAAGTCATTAAAAATTAAAAAAACAAACAACCTAAATTCTAAAATCAAATTATTTTCAGTAAAAAGTTAAAAAAACAAACGCCACCTTGGTGTCAGAAGGATCGGTCTTGTGTAAGTTGGCTCCTCAGAAGTTTGTTTTTTTTTTCAAAAGCACCATAATAGATTTTATATTTATTTCCATAAATTTTTTAAAAGATTCTATAAATTTTAAAAAATATTTCAAAAGAAAATTCATGAAAATATTGTTTCTCTTAAAAATTCTATTTAATAAGAAGTTACTTTTATGTTATGATAAAAACTCTATAATAATAGGAGGCATGAATGAAATATATTTTTCAACCTTATACCAAAAAAATGTCAGTCAATCACTAGCTGCAATATCTATAAATAAGTCTTATTATTTTGTATTTTATACGTTCGTTACTTTGTGAGTAGGGGTGTTTGGTAAAACTTAACACTTTTTACTTAATAATTTAAGTTGATTTTAAGTTAAATTATATTTAAATTATTGACTTAAAACCTATTACTTAATTTTTACTTTAAGTATTAAGGGTACTTGATAAAATTAATTTAAATCATTAAATTAATATATTTATCATCATAAATTATAATTATAATAAAGAAGGTCAAATAACAATAAAGATTATAGAGTCACAAAAAAAAAAATCATGAAAGTAACTTAACAAATATGAAAAAAAAAATGGTAGAATGAAGACGTGGACTTAAAAATATAAATTAATTGTTTTTATTTATTACTTAAAAAATTATTGTTTACTTTAAGTTATATTATTAAATTATTTTATCAAATATATTTAATTTAACTAATAACTTAAATTAAATTATTAATTTATTTTAAATTATTTGGTTGGTTTATCAAACACGGCTAAATCTCGTGTGTTTTATTATTATTATTATTATTATTATTATTATTATTATTATTATTATTATTATTATTATTATCATAATTCAAATTGAATATTTGATATGACACCAAATAGCCATTGTAGCCTTTTCCTAATAACAATACAAAGTCACAACTTCAAGCCTTTTAACTTTGATTTTAGCTTATAAGTGAAACCAAAATAAGAAGGTATGGTTCCATTTGGAAAGTATTTTTGAAAACAATTTTAAAAAATAGTTTTGAGAATAATTTTTAAAAACCGTTGGCATAGTTTGTAAAATAAAATACTAGTTGGAATAAAAGAAAATGTGAAAATAACTATAAAAAAATATTTAAAAAAAAGCACAATTTTCATTGTTTTTATTTTGAAAAATAGAAAATTGTTTTAAAAAGTAATTACAAATAGCCTATTTGATAATTGTTTTTAAAAACAATTTTGAAATTGATTTTCGTAGAACAAATTTAAAAAATGGTTTTGAGAATAAATTAAAAACTGTTGGCTAAATAAAATACTAGGTGGAATAAAAAATAAGTGAAAGAAACTAAAAATAATTAAAATATATATTTTCTAAAAACTTAATTTTATTTGTTTTTTGTTTTAAAATATAGAAAACTGTTTTAAAAAGTAATTACAAAAAACCTATTTGACAACTATTTTCGAAAACAATTCTCAAACTTATTTTTTACAACAAAACTCTATTTGAAAATTTGTAATATTTATAATATTTTTTAAATATGTTTTAAATATAATTTTTACATCTAGTGTTTAAAACAATTCTAAAAAAAAACAATAAAAAATAATTTAAACATTTTATTTTATGCTTTTAATAATGAAAAATAAAAAATAGTTTTTAATTATTAAACATGTTTTTCTTGCTTTTTATTGTGAATAATAGAAAATTATTTTACAAAACAATTCCCAGTCCAAAATGGCCGGAATGTTCGGGTTGCCTTGGACAAAACCCATTGCTCGTATACATGATACAATTCGGAAAATAATCAACTTTCCTTTTAAAAAGCGGAGCATTTTCCTAGCCGGATGTGCAATAATATTAATATTTATTTTTCTATTTTTACCACAAATGGTAAATCACCAACTCTCGCGAATTAGTCTCACGTACTATAATTGATACTAAAAAAAAAGCGGAAGATTGGTATTGTTATATGATTTTTAACGTTGGATAAAAAAAATAAAAATAAAATAATCTTTAAAATCTTTCTACTTGGAAATGATTTGCTCTTGAAATCACCCGAAGAGTAAGGACAAAGAAAACAAATTGATGATTAAAGAGTCAAATGAAATGAGCTGACAAAGTGGCTTAATTCGGTTTATCACATTTGAACAAGGAATGATGAGTCTCCATGACCAATCAATCCTCCTACCAAAAGGGCTCAATCCACGGAGCTCCAGTCAACGGGATGAACACAGGAAAAAGTGCACTTGGATATTTGCCAAAAGGCCAAACTACCTATTTTTGCCTCTATCATGATTATTATACTCTAACTCATCCAAATTCCCTATACATATATGGAAATAATTCACACAAAAAGATTAGTTTGTTCCCACTAAACTGACCATTTAACAGCAAATCTGACTAAAATCAAGAAAAGAAAAATGGCAGAACTAGATCATATACATTAATACTGAAGATAATAATAGTCCATGATCGGAGAAAAGAACAGAACTAGCTGATATCACACACAGGAAATAAGCTCGTGACTCACACAGAGTATACTATTACAAAGCAAGGTAGCACAGACCTTGGGTTGAATACCAGTAACTCTTCGTCGTCCACCAACCTTGTCAGCGATCCGCCGCCGCCTATGGCGCTTCTGCCCACCACTGAATCGAATCCGCCGTCCTCCTTATCCACTTCGTCCTGGTCGCTTCCGATTCGGCCGGCCACCACTCTGCACACAAGCATCGCTCTCTTCACATTCATGAACCTGAACTCGTCTTCGATGTCCTCCGGGATCGTGGCGTGTGCTCTCCAGCTGGTGGATAGCGTGGAGATTCCGTCCAACTTGGGTGAGAATCCGGTTCTGATGATCCCACAGACGCTGCAGTACTGGTGGTTGCAGACGCTGGAGTTTCCGTTTTGCCCCAAATTGCATAGGAACGTCGAGCAGTGAAACCTCAGGAGCTCGTTGCCGTCGGCGATGCACCTCTCGTCGCGTCTCCGAGCGGCGCCGTTTCGCGCCGCTTTGGATTTTACAGACTCTCTGTACTCTTCGAACCTCGCCAGTATTTTCGAGCTGTTGTGGATTTTCAAGATCCGCTGAATTTTCGGTATCTTTTCACTGTCGGTCCAACCGGTTTTGAATATGATCCGGACTATGTTATTCCCTGAATCTCCGTCAATGAGCTCCGAAACCGCGTGTTTCAGGGCTTGATGCTGTTCGAGATTCTGCGGTTTCTGAAAGACTTCGCCACATGCCGGGCACGGAAAGATATCGTTTCGGAGAGGAAAGAACTGATGGTCGGCGGAGATATCGGACTCCGGGCGAGTCGCAGTCGGGACTTTGCGTTGAGGATCCGACACAACCATCATTTCAGGCAGTACAACGGAGACCACGGAGTGCAGGGACGATCTGGCGGAAGACACCGTCGCCGTCGCCGTCGCCGGTTGCGTGTCCATACTCGCCGTACATGGCTTGGATGCGAAGATCTTTTTCAGATAAAACCACGAAGACGAGAGAGCATTTCGCGATCTACTACGAGAATCCATGGGCGAAAGGTGGTGGGAAGACACCGGAGACACCTTCCTTTTTCTCGAAGGGCGGCGGTCGCCATCCTCCACGGTAAACATAAAACAACCCAGATGAAACAGAAGTATAAAAAGAGAGATGAATCTGCTACAGAACGAAGATGTTATGCCGGCCATCATTAAAACTGAATGTTGAATGAAGTTATCTAAGTGCCACACAGAAGCTTACAAAGTATTGCATTGCATGACCTGTTCAAGACGAAGAGAAGGGAGGACTTGGGAGAATGAGTCTGATGATGAAGAAGAAAAAGAATGAATGTAACCCGACCGGGGTGGGGACATGGAAGAATAAAGTTAAGAGTAGGTGTAACGCAACTTCATAGCATCTATCACAAACTTTTTACAATTTCTCTTCCTGGATATCAGAGATTCATATCTTTATATAATACATAGCCAGTATCTCAAAAAAAATAAAAAAATAAAAAAATAAAATAAAATAAATCATTTCATTTCATCCACACCAGAAAGGTAAGTACTCTGTCATTTTATTTCAACGATGTCCAAGAAAAATGGATTTTTTTTTTCCTTTCAATATTTTCTATTCCTCTTTCCCTTTGAAGAACGATACACTTTTTATATCTTATTGTTTTTTCATTGTGGTTAATAATCTTTGAGCATTGCCTCTTAATGAAAGTTTAATTAGATTTGAGATGCTCTGTCTCGAACTTTTTCTTAATGGAACTATTAAAAATGTAAATATTTTTTTAATGCCCCCTAAAGGAGAATCCAAAGCATGCATTCACGCAAATCTGCCCATTTCCACTAGTCTTTGTCCAATGCCCTGTACTCTTTAAAGCTCGAATGAAGCCATTTTATTGATATAAGTTTTTACCTTTATTTAATTTTGGACTATTAACTATGAGACAAATCTCCTAAGAATCTTAGGCCATCTTGTAAAGGTTTGAGTGGAACCAATTTCAAGGAAAATTGATTTCCACTGCCCACTGAAATGGTTTGTATTATGAATCTACTTTGAGGGCTCTTATTTATATGTATTTCTTTTCTAAAATTATTTTTCAAACACCTATTTTTTAAAAATAAAAAATAAAAAATAAATCCTAAAATCACTGCTAAATGGGCTCTAAATTAATTTATGGACGTAATTTTTTATTAAAAGATTCTCGTATGAGTGATTGTTTGATTTTTATTTTTATTTTTTTTAACCGGGGATCTATGATTTAATAAAAGTAGGGACAAAAGGACAAAAATAAGGAAAATATTCGTTGGGATATAAATTTGATATACATGCTTAAAATGTAAAGGGAGAAGATTGAGGAAAATAATTAATTTGTTTTGTTTGTTTGATATTAATATTTTCTTAAATAAGAACAACTTATTTTAAGGAGGCAATACAAATTTGTTAATTTTTTATATGGGTAAATAGAGAAATAGAAATAATCTAATTTTTAAAATAAGATTTTTTATATTTTATTTGTTTAGTTGATCCAATATAACATAATATATGATAAAAAAAAAAACATATATTATATCATATTTCATATTTGTTTAATGATAGAATATGATAAGTAATGGAATATATTATCCACATTTTTTTATCTCTTTTATATGGGATATGCATATCCCATATATTATAAATTTTATTTTATTTTTCATATACTCGTTTTGTAAAATAAATATTTTATTATAAATTAAATTTATGGTTAAAAATAAAAACTAAAAAAAAAGTGTTTATAAAATAATATTAATATATGATATATATATATATATATTACATATTGAATAACATAATATATAAAATTATTTATAAAGTTTAAATATTTTAATCATGAATATTGTTAAAATATAAGAGAAATTTCAAAATTTTAAATAGAAATATTAAAATATGATATAATTTTTATTTTAAACATTGAAAATAATATATATTTTATTAATTTCATAAATTAAATATAAATATAATATAAAATAATATATTCCATTATATATTGTGCTTTAGAATATCATGTTAATAGGATATATATATATATCAAAATAGATCATATCTCATTGAAAATCTATTTATAAAATATGTTTCATATGCAATGGATATGATATCAAAAAATATACATATCATATCTTATCTCGTCAATCAAATGTCGCATTTATATTTTTCATAATAAACCAAATTGAAAACTATTTTTTTAAAGACATTATGGATCAAAATACAACGCAAATTTATTTGGATAAAATAAAACACCTTACATAACATGAAATACAAAAAATTGCAATTCATGTAATAGATTATTAAGATATAGTAATCATATATTACCTATTAGAAAAATTAGGCTAATCGAATCTAAGGTGATCACCCTAGAGGGGGGGTGAATAGGGTGATGATATATTTTTGTAAGTTTAAATTATGTGAATGTAAAGGACAATTATATACAAATATATAATAAAATAATATAAAAACAATTACATATAAAGTAAGATAGTACAAAAGAGAGAATGCAAACATAAGATTTTTATAGTAGTTCGGCGCAACGACCTATATCCACTCTTCTCTAACTTTAATCCTAAACTTGAGGTTCCACTGATTCAAGACTTCCAACACAAGCTTTCAAACAATATAATTAAATTATGGTTCCAATCCCCTTTTAGACTTCTGGCTCAAAACACCATTTACAACTCTCAATAGACACCCTACTATTGAATAACTCTTCAAGTGATACCTCACACTTAGACTTTTCTTCTCAAAGATTTACAAATGAGAATAAGAAATATTCTCATAAAATCTTAATACAAAACTTTAAGCTTAAATGCTATAAGAAAACCATAATTAAATAGTGCACTCAATATATGCAAGTTTTAGAACAATGGTGCATTCAAAAACATTATCCCAAGACTCAAATATATTCAAAAAAGGTTTAAGAAGGTTAAACTTTTGAAACAATGAAGATTGCAACATTTTTATAGAGGAAAACGACCAAACTAGCAGTTAGGGGTTCAATCAGTTGAGATGGGAGTTGATCGATTGATTAGCCATTATCATTTAATACTTGGCAGGTAACATTGGACCTCGACCGCCCCTCGACCAAATCTTGATTGGTTGAACAAGAGTTGTGGAAGAGAAATAAGGTTTTTGTATTATTCGACCGGTTGAGCTAAACTAGTAGATTGATTCATTGTTCGATTCAACTGGTTGAACCGTTTTTTACTCAACAACCATCATTTTCAACTTAAAACCTTTTAAATAAGCTTATAAAACATTTAATACAAAATTTTAGTTGATAACGTGAAATCATCTAATTTTAAAGAATTTAAAACAAAATTACTTTTTGATGATTTTGGTGCATAAATTAATAATATAATGCATGAAAAACATAATGCATCAACAACCTTACAAAGAAATCTTATGAAAATTAGGTCTTGAAAAACACTTATCTTTGAGGTATTTTTCTTTTTATTGATTTCTCTTTGACAAATTAACCAAACATTAGTTTCACATTACCGATTGAGGTTTTATAAATGGAATCAATTTTTTTTTTTTGTGAAACAAAGGATATCTAGATCAAAGGAGAGAACATATTTAATTGCACTTTATGCTCCGATCTCTTTTGAGTGAAACAAAGGATATCTCGAAGAGAACGAGAAAATCCCATATGACCAAATTTCATATTAAATTTAAAAGGAAGTTAAAACCAAACAAAAAATCATAATATTATAAATAAAATTTTTTTTGCAGAGCTTTTATAGGAAATAATATTTTTTTATTAGTTATAAATTTTGAATAGATACTAAAATCTCATATAAATTTTTTTTCCAAAAAAATGGTTTGACATTTCCTTCTTGTAAAGATTAAACATCATTTTCAGAATTGGACACACGTAGTTAATACTGCAACTATTCGCCTTTTAAAGGCCATAATCATTATAGATTTTTAAGGTAGTATCAATTCAATTAAGCTTCTTATCGCGCTACAATGGAATTATGGAAGCCATCTAATTATGTATGGGTATATTTGAGGGCGGTCCACGTGATCTCACATGTTTCACCTTTCTTCATAAGTGGGCCCATCGTGATCTTCACTTTTGCCTATAAAAATTCTACCCTTCCCTCCCTCTCTCTTTTCCCTTAAAAGATACACATATAATATTCTACAACCAGGCCAAAATTTATTTATTTTTTTAATCTTTTGATGTGGACTTTGTAATCAAAATCCACATGCCCAACATCCATTTCGATAACGAAATATTACAAAATAAAAAAATATTAAATCATGAAAAAATAGAAAAATAAATATTTTAAAATTTTTTTAAAAAAATTACTTTCAACCAAAAAAACTAAAAAAATAAGACATCATCTTCACATTGATTAGTATCTTCACACTGATTAGTGGTGTTTTTTTTTTCTTAATTCTAAATAGAAGTTAAAATTAAATAATATTTAATAGCGTTAAATATTAAATTGTTATTTTTGAATATTTTATTTATATTAATTATTAAAAAAATCAACATATTATCTTTTTTATTTAGAGAAAACCAAAATAATAAGTCATAAAAAAAAAATTAAAAATTTGAAAGTAAATTACTTTCAATAATAAAAAAAAAAACAAACACTTTGTCTTATTCTTAAAATGATATTGAAGTGACTTTTCTTTAATTTAAAAATAAAATAGTGTTTTTTTCATTTTATATTTAAGTAAAATTTGAGAAGGAGAACATATTTGTTGTAAATTTTCTTATTAAGTGAATAATCGTCGATATCTAAAACTATACATGACGTGAAAGTCAGATAGAGAATGCGTTGGACAATGATTTTAAAAAGTGTTTATAATATTTTTAATATAAAATTTTTTAAGTATTAAAAAATAGTTTAAAAGTGTTTTTTAAAATTAGAAATATATTTAAAGAAACATATATGACTTTTTTAAAAGATTTGATTTGTAAAAAGGTGATTAAAATAAGAAAGGAAAATTAATTTTCATATAAGATTTTTTTTTTTTTTTACGGTGGAATTTAACTATTTTATTAGAATATTATGCCGACACAATACAACGAAGAGATACCATACTCCCGTGATAGTAAATTATTATTATATTAGCCATGGTTTTTTTATGAGTTCAAAATTACCCATCATTTTGCTGTGATAAAACCAAAAATTTGAATAACAAAACTTAGGGAGAGAAGGGTAAAAATGGAATAACTTAAACTAGAAGCCAAAAAAAAAAAAAAAAAGGAAGAAAGAAGGCATCACCTGAAAAAAAGAAGGCATCGTCTTTTTATTTTTGACTGTAAAAGAAGGAGTTTGACTTTGAGGAGTAAGGTTGACCCGCCAATGGAATAAGTGCTGCTGTGCCGGCTCCTTTCTCTTCCACTTATCTTTCGAAGCTTTAATCCACTTTTTTTTTGGTGCTCTTTTTACCGCAACAAAGCTGAAAGCAGAAAGCTGCCGACATCGTTGGAAATCATCGCTACTAAATATTGGCCACCCCTGAACAATAAAAAGCCTAATATATATTTAAAATTATATATAACGATGTGGTCCATTGTTGTAGGCCAAATCTGCAGTGAAATCCCAAGGGGGTTGGATCGGATCTCCCTGAAAGCGAAAGCGGACGGCGTTCGACCCCATGTGCCACTCTCCTTGTGTCGGCGGTGAACCGGATTAAGATAACATCTTGCTTATGTGGTATTTGTATATATCTTGATGATCCAATTCTTTTATATTTTGGTCATAATTATTTATATTTTATATATATATATATATTTATATCATTTTTCATTGATTTATACTGCATTTATATATTTTTAAATGGTCAAAATTATAAATTCAGTAAATATCGAACTAAAGCGATTACATTTTATATCCCCATTATAATAAATCCGGTTTTTAAAATCCAAATTAAAGCAACTTATAAGACCGATAGATACCCGACATCGAACATGATGTGAGGAGTGTGTTTTGATTTAAATGTTATTAAAGCTCCACTTTGGGATAATTTTTTAAATATTAAAAACAACTATTAAAGTGCAAGCTTAACTTTTCCTTAAAAAAATTATGTGGGAAGGAGAGCGTCTACTTTTTTCTTAAATGCTATGTCCAAGGTAATTGTTTTTAATTAAAAATTTTAAAAATATAAAGAAATTAATTTTTTTTTTAATGAATATATTTAGAAAATTCAAATGCACAACAACATCATCTATTTTTACTTCCACTTGTTCCATTTCTAAATGCAAAAGTTAAAAATAATCCTACATAGGTTATAAAATTTTGAATTTAAATAATTAGTTTTAAGTTTATGAAGACTTCATGTTTTTTCTTAAATAGAAATTAAAATTAAGATCAAAATCATAATTAATAAAGAATGATATTAATATCATAAAAAATTTATTAAATATTAATGAATATTTTACATAAATCAAAATACAGTTGCTATACGAAGAGAAACAACATTTTTCTAACTTTTATAATAAATTTTTTTATAGGTCATAATCTATTTGAATAAAATTAATAAAAAATATATAAAAGCCTTTTATCGAACTTGAAAAAAACTTCCTAATTCTCGTAAATAGATCGAAATGGGATCTAAGCTTTCTTTTAATTTGCATTTAAGCTTAACAAATAGAAACAAAGAAATATTCAAAGACCATAAGCTTGATTTATATGCATATATGTTAGAACAGTGAACACCCGTGCATGAATAGTGAATAGTAAAATTAACTTACAACTTAACATCATGCTATAATAGTAGAAATTACAATTTTGGCAGTGAAGCTTATACACATAGCACAAAGGAGCAAAGCATATCTGTAAATTTCCAAGTGAGATAATAAACAAAAAGAAGAGACATTGAATTGAGATCCCATACCAATCTATTATGTCTGCGAATTAAATTGTGTTGCTATGCATGGGACATCTGTTGCTAAGCATGGGACATCTTACCTGCAATTCATAGGCCCCATGAAAATGCCCTCTTTTGGCCTTTCCCATATGACTTATCTAGTTATCCCACATGTAGCAAAAAAAAAAAAAAAAGGAACAGTGAAAATAATACTGTTATCGTCATTTAATATGGTCAAAATATACGGAAATTCATATCTTATGATATATGTAAGAGTACCCTATGAAAATGGGTGGTGACAATTCAAACTTGTGGGATCCCCTTCTTAAATGGACACACTGATTTCACTGCAATTAGGGCATGGGGATGGAGAAATTTTTGGACCCATATACTTGAGAGATTATTATTGGTACTTAGTGTGAAGAAGCATAATGATATAGAATCTGTTACTTACTCTTCAGTTAAGGGGCCTTAAGGCCATGGAGTGATGAGTTGACAGAGTGTGATGACTGACCCACTTGAGTTTCAAAGTGGGTTGATGTTGGGTGTTATAATTGCTACTTGGGGCATTGCTTCTTGAGAGAGTGAACACAATTGAGAATCCCAAAAGGGTGTCTCTTGCTTCTTATTTATTTATGGTGCAATCGGATTATATTGGAGTTGTTGAGGAGTTGGGTTTTAGTTTATGGAATGTTTCTTTGGAGGGGAATTGGAGTGAATGTGCTTGGTTTGTATATATTATGTGGAGAAAGTGTTGAGGATTGAGGACTCATCTATTTATATTTGTTATTTAGACTTTAAAAATAAATAAATATTGGAATTTAGAAATAATTTTAACTATTAAACACATAAATTTTGAAGTTTCCTTTTTATTGAAAGAACTTATCATCTTATTTATTTATTTTAGTTAATTAAATTTTAATGAGATGATAAAATATATATGAGTGATTATACCATATTTAACTTATTGATTTGGTAAAATATATGTACTAAATACCTTCTCAAACATGAATGATAATATATTTATAAAATGGAAAAATACTAAGGTTTTAATGTAATTTATTCATATTTTGGAAAATGAAAAGATCTATATTTTTGTTCAAATAAGAGAAAAAATATTTATTTTTAATTATGTTTTTAAAAATTCTAAAAATATAGTAATTTTTAACAAAAATATCAAAATATAGTTCACAAGTCCATTTCCTCTCACTAGGAGATAGAAGGGTTAAGTCCAAGTCATCATTGTATTCTTTTTATTATTATTTTTCTATTTTTTCAAAATATTTTTGTTGGGTAGTTTTGGTCGAGGGTAATCATGGTAGCTTTTCTAATGTATATGATTGTTGTATTCATAATACTTTATTTTAAACATAAATATGTATCTTGTTATATGATGAAGCCACTTTTTCACTTTAAAGTTGGTGGGTGTTTCAATTTTTTTTTTTTTTTTTTGAGAAATTCCAATAAATTAGAAAATTTCTTTTGAAAGGATATAATTATGGATAAGAACTGGCTCCACTCTCAATAATTTCTAAATACCCAATGTCTTAAGTTAAATAAGATGATGGCAAAAGCCTCATCATGATCACTTTATTTTAAAATTTAGTAACAAAATTTGAACCTATACATACTTTATGGAGTATTTTTAATTTTATTTACATAATTTTATTACTTAAATTTCGTTTGACATAACCTTGTCAATGTTCAAAATTTTTTATCTATTAAAATAATTTTATTGTTTTTTTTCCTTATAATTAAAGCATTTTGAGATTAAGACACTTTTTTATTAATTTTTTTTAAAATTTAAAATGTTTCTCAACATCAAATAGAAATTTAGTTGGGATACTTAGAACCCGTTTGGCGGTATTTTTAGAAATTACTTCAAGTATAAAAAATATTTTTGAAAAAAAATCATTCGATGAAACTTTAAAAAATATTTTTAAAAAGTTGAAAAATATCCTTAATAAATGATTATCTGAAAATATTTTTATAAAAATATTTTCGTTAAAAACATTTCAATTATAAATATTATCAAACTCATTTTAAAAATTGGGGTGAAATGAATCAAACCTTATGATTTATAAATATAAGTTAGTGTAATGGGCACAAAAGCTCCAAGTCATTGTTATGAATCATTAAGCAAAACAGCCTTTTAAGGCTTAAAAAGCTTTTGCTTCTCTCAATCTCCTGACACTAAGGAAGGTCACATGGCGTTACATGTTACAGCTCATATAAGCTTCAACTTTTGAGGTTGAATAGGATGTGATGACCACACTGCTTAAAGTTATGGAATAAAGTGTTGCATTCCACTTTGGAATATGGTTTCTTGGGTTTTAATAATATGCTGATACAAATACAAAGAAGACAGGGTAATAGGGTGCGAATATATCCTCTTGCTCGGGTTTGGGCAAGGTCGACTTCATTGTACCCAAATCTAGAGCACTCACTGTCCTTAAGTGGGATGATGACAATGCTCGAAGGCAATTCAAGGAGGCGTGATCGGACAACTTAGCCCATGCCCAAGAACAAACTCAATTTGGGCTTATATGCTTCACCTGCGTTGCACTCTATTAGCTTGTATGTAATTATTGGGATGGTAGAGCTCTAAGATGATGTAATTGATGGACATAAATAATCTAAACATGCTCGTAATAATCTTAAATAGCAATTAGATCATAAACGAAATTGAAAATAGATTGAAAATATGCCTCCCATTATTACCATTCTTATAAGCTAAAAATGTGTTTTTCAATTTTCAGGTTTCGAGTGCTTTTAAATATTTCTCAACCTCCACTTAGATGATGTTTTTTTAAGGTTTAAGGAACCTACCCTTTAGTGCTTTGCTCCTTTTTAAAGACTCTCCATCATTGAGTCTGTTTCGAGCGTGCACAGAATATGTGGTAATGATGTGAACATGATTTCCAAATGTTAATACCCGTTCCTAAATTGATGGAATAAATGTGGACCACATTTTGAATCATGTCTCGATTTATTACCGAAGATCCAAGAGAAACAAAATCCCAACAATAATGCCAAATGTCATAGAAGAGTTTAAATATGGATAAACTCTTATGAACTTCAAAATTTTAACATTCAAGAGACTCATCCCAAATGCGTCCTAAAAAGGGCCGGACTTATTTGTCATCTAGGAGATGATGCTGCAGGATATCCCAATGGGCTTGTATATGTAGGCCAACGGTTAACTATGAAGAAACCCTGGACTTATATCAGCCTAGCTTAAGCCCACATTGGGCCTGAATTTGGAGATACTAGATGAACGCCTGCATTATTCAATTTATAGTATAGATATTAAGGTGGCAATGATTTCATTACATAATTCATAATTGGGAAGGAATACGGCCCAATTTCATATGTCTATTTTGGGCCAAACCCATCAGTTGCAACCAAGAGAGGTAGGTGATGAAAGGAAATGCTTCGGTAGATTGAAGCTGAAAAGACTCCCCTCGCTAGAAGACATTCTCCTTGACTTTCAAATGGGGTGCACGGCAAGAACTGCCTTCAATCAGTAACCATAGAACTCAGAAAGAGGACCATGTAAGCTACAATCCCCGATATTTATTGTTTACCGGATGACCGGTTTGGCAGTTTCCAAATCAGTTTACCGTTAATGAACCCAACTTAGAGAATGCCATCTTCTCCATCCAACTTGACACGTGTCGAAACAGTAACCAGTGCCCATAAATATCGGCTCCTCACTCCATCCAAGTCTTCTTCCAACAAAAAAACACGAAACCTGTTTAAAAATCTTCACCCGGAACGATTCTTCTCCACTTCTCACATTTCCCCATGAACGCCAGAGCTTATCTCTTCTCTTTCTCTCCCGATTTTCACGCTCTCCACAGCCACAAGGCCTCATCCGATTTTCCGCTCCCAAAGAAGAGACTGTTTCGGTTTCGGTTTCAAGACCGGACATGCGTTTTTCGTGTTTCGGGCCGAAACGCGGGGGAGTTCAAGGGCTTAGCCCGGAGGGAAATTGGGAAAGTTTTTGCGGAAGTTAAATCGGAGCAGGTGAAGTTTCGGGAGGCTCTGGACGACGTCGTTTTAGGGGAAGAGGATTTGGAGGGTGATGTTCCGTGGTGGGAACAGTTTCCGAAGAGATGGGTCATTGTGATTCTGTGTTTTTCCGCTTTTCTTCTCTGCAATATGGATAGAGTAAGCTTGTAATTTTCATTTTATTTTTATTTTTATTTTTAAAATTCTATCTGCAGATATGGAAATATTGAATTATTGATTTCTATTCCAGTATTGTTTAAATTTGTTGACTAATTCTACATTCCATTCGTTTAGTGGCGTTTTCTTCAGGTTTTAGTGGATGCTTTTAGTCTTTGGAGGTTTAATTGTATCCTGCATAGTTCTACCACACTGAGTAGCTGAAATTCTTTTAGCTATTATAAATTTATAATTACTGATGTTTGTGTCTGCATTGTTCTAGGATTTTATAAGCTAAGATCATTATAATGATTAATTTGATTACTTGCTATCGATATTTGGTAATTTAGGAGTAATATCACTGTATAGATTGTTCAGTGAAGTCTCATTTTCTCACTGGTTCTACATGGCAGGTAAATATGAGCATTGCGATACTTCCCATGTCGGCCGAGTTCAATTGGAGTCCAACTACTGTTGGTTTGATTCAGTCTTCTTTCTTCTGGGGCTACCTGCTTACTCAGGTAATGAAGCTTTTCTTTTGAATTGCTGTTGTTACCATAATTCTGAGTGAAAATATTGAGTACCCTAGCTTGGATTCTCTTTAAGGTTTAATTTTCAAATGTTTTGGTTTTCCTTCTGATTTGTGATTTTAACCTATAGATTGCTGGCGGAATATGGGCAGACACAGTTGGAGGGAAGCTTGTCTTGGGATTTGGCGTCGTTTGGTGGTCTATTGCCACCATTCTTACTCCAATAGCTGCCAAGATTGGGCTTCCATTTCTACTTGTTGTCCGTGCTTTCATGGGGATTGGCGAGGTTGGTAGCTTGGCGCTTGAATTTTTTCTTCCATCTATTTTTTTCCCTTCTTTAGTATGATGTGAAGAAGCTTAAAATGAGTTCATCAGCCAAAAATTAGCTTTAAAATCTTAATGAAATGAGGTGATGATGATGCATTGATATTGTGGTTTGGTTTTTGTTACTCCCCAATCCCTGTAATTGATAACTGTAGGATACAATTTTTCTTGTTGGGTAAAATGAGTTCTTTTTGACAACAAATACTGAAATTTTGCTTCTTTGGCTCTCTTTCAGGGTGTTGCTATGCCTGCAATGAATAATATTCTCTCAAAGTGGGTTCCTGTAGCAGAGAGAAGTAGATCGTTGGCATTAGTGTACAGTGGGATGTACCTTGGATCTGTTACTGGCCTAGCCTTTTCACCATTTTTAATCCATTCTTTTGGCTGGCCATCTGTATTTTACTCCTTTGGTTCTCTAGGAACAGTTTGGCTTGCAACATGGCTAAGTAAGGTATATTTTTACTGCCAATATTCAACTTCTACAAATTCTTTGTCAGCTCTTTCTTTTACAAAATTTCTTGCAATATGTCCATATGTTATAGAACCTGCTGCTTACCATTGGTTTATTTATCTGCTTTTCCGTGTTGGAGAATAAAAATTTCGATATGGTGTTTTTTATTTCTCCTTTTCGTTGTTGCTGTAGGCATACAGTTCACCTCTTGAAGATCCTGAACTGCTGCCTAAAGAAAAGAAGTTGATTGTTAGCAACAGTGTATCCAAAGAACCCGTTAAAAAAATACCATGGAGACTAATCTTGTCAAAACCACCTGTATGGGCCCTAATAGGGTCTCACTTCTGTCACAATTGGGGGACATTTATTCTTCTAACATGGATGCCCACATACTATAACCAAGTAAGTATCTTTCCATAATTGCAACATATATATGTATATCATGTGTGTAAAAATTCTGGTAAATCACAGACTTGGTGATTTGCCCCTAGTCATTTGATGGCGTATCTCGGGACCTTCTTTTAAGCAAGTCATGCGCTGTATTGTACCTCATCATGGTTCTTTTTCACATGTCACCAGTTTTCTGTAGTAAACTTGATATCGTCTGAATTGTGGTTATCTAGATTTGTTATATGCAATATAGCGGTCTGAATTGAACAAGCATTCCTGTTGGTTTGTATCATAGGCATGTTAAGTTTCCATCATCTCGTAACTTGTGGTTGGATATTATGCTACTAGAGCTGTACACAATGTCAAAACCTGATGTCACTTTGGCTACAGTTCTTTAATTTCAAGTAATATTTTTTCTTGGTTTTGTTAAAAGAAATATTTTGCCTGCAATGAGATAATTGAATGCGGAATATTTTATAGGTTTTGAAGTTCAATCTTACAGAATCTGGGCTTTTGTGTGTGTTGCCCTGGCTTACAATGGCGTTTTCTGCTAATCTTGGAGGGTGGATAGCAGATACACTTGTGAGCAAAGGTTTATCTGTCACCACAGTTCGCAAGGTATTGCTATTCTTTTTTTTAAACTATAACTCATTTTTTAGCATAAAATTGGAAGGATACACACAAACCGTAATTTTTTATGTCAATATTATAAGATTTTAATGCTAATTTTTCATAAAAACCTTTTCCCCCAACATAAGAATCATATTCACTTCCATTGACTGTGGCATGAGCGGCTATCTCTGGTTTGAGCTTTGGCTCATCAAGTGATGAACTGAATTCAACACGATGTACCCAATGAGTTTGCTGCTATTTTCCAGTTAATGGACCTGCCAGTATGGCGGTACTAGGCTGGTCGTACTGAGCTGTCATTGTATCACAGAGGAATTTAAATTGCTAGATCACATATATGATTGAGGAAAACGAAGCTTGGTTTTCAGATTTCATAAATATTGCTGCTTTGAGTAACTCTAGCTTTCACTGAAGTTTTCTGTGTTCAAGTACCTCTATTGCTGTTACATCTTATTTCATAATCTTCCTCCCAGATCATGCAAACGATTGGATTTCTTGGCCCAGCTTTCTTCCTAACTCAACTAAGCCATGTTAATTCTCCTGCAATGGCTGTCTTGTGCATGGCATGCAGTCAGGTATTTCTGCACAAATAATTATTTCACTGCTGTAACAGATTCTACATTCTGGGTTCTCCATTCCCTGAATCCCTGTCTCCATTTATTTTTCGTTCACCGTTTCATTTGATCAAGCCCAGGCACATTTTTTTTAATTATCCATGTTGGTTCTTTACTTTTCTCTGAATTTGAAATTAGATCATTGATTCATCACTACTAAGAAAAATCAATTTAATGTTTCTGTCCCAAAATAGGGAACTGATGCATTCTCGCAGTCTGGTTTATACTCAAACCATCAAGATATTGCCCCTCGATATTCTGTGAGTATTAACACTTTCAGTATTGTTACCATACCAGTTAATGTTTGCTCATGCACAATTCAATATCGTGATTGCTCATCTTTGGGTTTGAGTGGTGGGCATAACCTCATATTTCCATCATAAGGTTGGCCCATCATTCAACCGCCGGCAGATGCCATTAGAGATGCAAATTCCTGTGGTATTTGAATTCACTGTCTTGCTCCATCAGAGGTGCTATAACTGTGCCATCATAGTCCATCTCTTCTTTTACAAAGGGAAAGTAATGTGCTAAATTTCCTTTTATAATGGCCAGGGAGTATTGCTTGGACTATCCAATACCGCAGGGGTGCTGGCAGGTGTCTTAGGAACAGGAGCAACTGGCTATATCTTGCAACATGGTTTGATCTCATCCCTTGCATTTTCTTTTACAGCTGAGACTGTGATAGGCTAAATACGATTTTATCTCAAATCACCAAGTTGTGGCCAAGTAGGCTGGGCTGGGTTTTTTGTGGTTATTGAGAGTATTGAAAGCTGGACTGACGTAGTTGGTATGAAGACCCTGATTAATAGAAAACAAATCAGAGCATTTTAACTTGAAAGATCTAATCTCTGCTCCAATCCTAGTGGTTTAATGCTTGACTAACTTGAAGGGCCAACCTTTAACACTGAGGTCCATCGAGATGCTCTTTAGATGCCAACTAACCTACAACCTATTGGTATTTAGACTGAAGACTTCCAACTCCTGGTCTCTGCAAATGTTTGTTTTCCATCCATTAACCGACCATGGCCCTGGTGGCCTGGGGGCATCCTTGTTATGCTCCCTTATGGATTGTCAGGAGGTGATTTCTCTGTTTCTTTGCTGATGATCCAGTATGTTTCTCATCTACTGTTGTTGATAATTCTCAGGTTCTTGGGATGACGTCTTCAAGGTCTCGGTTGGGTTGTATTTGGTTGGAACCGTGATCTGGAACCTCTTCTCAACCGGTGAGAAAATCTTGGATTAAGTCTCTCAGATGAATTGAAAATTCAGCAGTGCTCACTCGGCTCCGCACACCTGAGAGTGCGACCAAGAGAATGCAAAGAAGAAGACAAGGAAGAGGCTAGCAATCTGATCCATTCAATTCTTGAGCTCGAAGGATTGGTGAAATTTTTTCTGCATCACCAAGAAGCAAGAAGCCTATGAAAACGGTGGAGCTTCCATCTCAATGTAGCAAAGATATATACAAAAGTAGCCTGACCTGTATATGTTATATATTCAATACTCGACACATCATCTTGTGATCATGCAGTGAATATACATTCTTTTTAATGAAAATAAAAAATATTTGCTGATAAGTATAAAAAAAACAAGAAAATAACATTATGCTTTATTGATAACAAACATATAAAAATCCATATCTATACGAATATTGCTATTTGATATGGAGTATGGACATATATTAGAAAGACAACACTCTTCCAAATGACATGTGTATAAAACAAGAACAAATTAAATGACTAAAACACCCTTCCAATACTGCCACATGGACAACTATTACCCTCATAGAGTCCAAATACCAAACCAATACACAGTCGAAAATGCCGAAACCGTCGTCCCTACGCTGACGTGGCGGCCCCAGGAGGCTCAAGCCCACGTGGATGCAAGTACACGCGCAGTCCATTCTTCATGAAGAGAGTCAAAGACATCTTCTGCTCCACCCGGTGGCCGGGAACAGGAGTCAGCCGGTAGCGTAACAGTACGGCGGATGCCACCGACTTCATTTGCAGGTAAGCCAAGTCCTTCCCCAAACAGGTTCTCGGTCCAGCGTTGAACGCCACAAACTTGTAACCATCCTTGGGCGGTTCGAACCGGTCGCCGCCGGTTGAGAGCCACCGCTCCGGCTTAAACTCCAAGCAGTCCTCACCCCATATCGTTTTCATCCTCCCAACAGAATATATAGAGTACGTCACAGTCGTACCTGCCGGCACGTAGGTTCCGTCAGGTAAAATATCGTCCGATACTACGTACTTGAAGTCCTCCGGTACGGATGGGTATAAACGCAGCGTTTCGGCTAATGCCGCTTTCAGGTAGATCAACCGATCAGCTTCGTCGAAGACCAGAGGCTCTTCGAGCCACTTGGTTTGGTCGTCGCCGCGTGTTTCTCTGAGAACTGTCGATAATTCGGTGGTGATCTTTTCTTCGACTAGTGGGTTGTTCATGATGAGCCAGAAGAACCAGCTCAGCGCGACTGATGAGGTGTCGCGGCCGGCGAGGACGAAGTTGAGAGCTATGCGTTGGAGGACGGAAGTTGGGAAGACGTTGCCATCGACATCTCTCTTCTTCATGAAGCGAGATAGGAGGTCATCTGATGGCCTTTCTTTGCGGGCGGCGACGGCGTCGTTCATGTAGTTTTCAACGACTCTAAGGCTCTGTTTGAGCCTCCTCTCCGCTCCAATTCTCAGAAACTTCTTCAGTCTCCATAGAAATCCGGGGTAAAGCAAGCGTTGCAGAGTGGACTCAGTGGCGGAGTCAAATGCCATGGAGAACGGATTTTCTGGAAAATCGGGGGAGAGCGTTTCTGGATCTTTTCCGAAGGTGAGTCCGCATATATTATCGAACGTCAAACGGAGGAGCAAGTCCTGCATGTCCACCGACGACTTCTCGGAGGCGGCCTTCTCTAAAATGCGCCATAAGCGCATCTTAATGGTCCGGTTCACCCATCTAGACATGGCTTGGCGAAGCGTCCGGGTGGTGAACTCCAGAGCAGCAGTTTTTCGTTGAATCAGCCACGTGTCTCCATCAGTGTTGAAAATCCCTTGCCCTAGCAGATCATGAAAAGCCATTTGCCATGTTGGTCCTTTCGGGTAGTTATCAAACCGAGTCCTGAGAATATGCTCGAGGTTCTTGGGGTGACAAGTGACGGTATAAAACCCCTGTTTGTAAGCCAAGAAAGGAAGAGCAAGGGTGCATGTTTGGTACGTGGCAGCCCCACCAGTTTCTCTCAGGATTCCAGAGATCCAGTCGTGGATTCTCCTCCGGTTCATGAACAGCGCCGGAAGGCTACCCACCACCGGCCACATCTTTGGGCCGGTCAGCTTCCGAGCCAGGAGATAGAACCAGAAGACATATGCCGACGCTGCAGCCACAACAAAGAATACGATCGACGGAGTTTCCATGTGGGATCGATAGTCAGTGAATGGAGTAGACTGTTGTGCCTACACCGAACAATGAAGATAGAGATGGGTTGGCATATGGACACCGGTCTCTGCATATATATTAGGATATTCTGAGAAAAATTTAGGAGTAGTAGTTGGGACTTTTTGCCTCAGATGGTCGCTGTTTGGTTGACGAGAATGTGCTGGAGTTTGCACACGAAAACCATGCCAAATCAAGTTCATACCCTACAATGAATTAGGTGTGAAATACGTACTCTCTAGTATTAACTGAAACGTGTCGTGCCCTTGATCTAAGAAATTGAAAATAATAATTCTAAGGTTATGACCTATACCTCTCCACTCTATATATCATAATATTTAAATAATTATTCATAGTTTTACATAAAATATATTAATTTGTAAAGAGAAAAGTCCTTGATCTGCACTTAGCCACCAGTTGATTGCTTGCGCATGGGTAGACCAAGCTACCTACTCCATCTAGAGCAGGCATGCAATTTCTCCTTTTTCTTTTCTTGTTACTATTGTTATTGACCCATCTGCCTTAGTTCGTGTGAGAAGGTGGTGGTTAGAAATGGTTTACCCGTAATGAGAAATTGGCCTTGTCCCTAAACCTGGAAAAGAAAATTATTTCTCAAGGACAAGATGAAGAAGCCTCTTTGACCTTCTTGAGTGTGGGTTAGTAGCTCTAATCCCATGCAGGTAACTTTGGGGTAAAGAAATGAAGGGTTGGAGTGAGAATATATAAAAGAATATTCATCCTAATCAAACTTTTTATTTTTATTTTTTATTTCTTATTTTATATTTTCTCAATTTTTGACATTGGCTTCATGGGTCACGTTTCCAATTGTGTCTGGTTAAAGAAATTTGTTGGGAGATTTGAATATGAAAACATTTTTATTTTTTATTAAATTATTATGTTTTTATGTATAATAAATAAAGATTCCTTTGGTAAGATCCCCCAATTCTTCCAAACTGGTGAAAGATTCCTATGGTAAGAAACCTCAATTCTTCATTGTTCCTCTGTAAGAAATCTATTGCCAGGATGAGAAGGAAAGATAAGAAAATGGACAACCCTAGTTCCTACCCTAGTATTTGGTAGTCGGAAATTTTGATGTGAAAGATGAAAGGAAAAAAAGAAGATAAAGAAAAAAAAAAGTTAATAAATTATTTATTTATCTTTAAATTTTATTTCTTTTATATAAATGTTACATAGATGCATAAAATATTATTATATTTGATTTTATTTATATGATAAAGCAAGTATGATAATTTTTTTTTTAATATTTTCCAAAAACTAAAATATTGTACAAAAAAAAATGCTAAAAAGATAAAAATTTAGAACAGAAAACATTGGAAATGACAAAAACAAAAACATGGTTGTTGAAACTTGAAAGTATCAAAAAGGACTGGGTAGAAAGAGAAATTTAGGTTAAAACCTAAAAATCGAAATGGCTTAGGTTAGAAATCTAGCCAAACCTTGTGCATTATGAAAGAAAAGGCTAAGTTACAACCCACGTGTCTTAAAAAATATGGGGTTAATTGTAAGATAAATTAAAAAATTAATTTGTAAAATATGATAAAGACGAAAAAATTTATGAAATTACAATAAACCAAATTGTTTCTTCAAGAGAGGTCTAATTTGAATTTAGAGAAATTTTTTGGTCTTTCTAAGAAACAATTTTGAAAAGACATCTTCAAAGTAAAAAGAGATTATTTTTTTTTCTTTTAAAAAAAGCTTCAAAAATAAAAATTGTCCCTCAAGAAACTATTTCAACTTTTGTAATAATATTTTTAATTAACTATATATATTTATAATAATAAAACTATTTAAAATATATGTATTATAAAATTAATTAATTCTATGTAACAAATTTAATGTAAAAATAATTATTAGTTATTATGGTCATATTATTTATAAATAATAATATTATCAATTAATTATTATATATTGTTTTGAATTTAATTAAAGGTTAATTTAATTTCATTCAATAAAAAGATTAATGATTTGGTCAATGAATTGATTGATTAATAAATTTAAAAAGTTGATTAGTTTGTTGAAGAAGTCACTCCTAGAGATACAAATATAAATTATTGAGAACTTCACTTACTTGGATATTAGAGGAATTCTTTATATTGACACTAGATTCTGACAAGGAGTCATTGTGATATTATCATACGACTTATATATTACAATTCATTATTTTTTTTATTTTTTCTAGAAGCTAGTCTAATAGTAAAGTCTATTTGATGTTTTGATGTTTTTGATTTGCCCGACTATATAGAGAGATATGTCGAGCATCTCAAATCAACATACATGATATATTAGACCCAATTGTAATACTTATGGTTACAGATGATGAGATAGACACATGATATTTTCAATACCATATAATAGATAATTACCACCATCGCTATTATGCATATGGGTATATACAATACTAACACATCACATGTAAACATCTATACAAGCAATATATATTATAATTTTTCTTTTTGAAAATAGTTATCAAATATGACCCTAATGTTTAAAAAAAGTAGTTGATAATTTAAAAAAAATAGTTGATAAGAAATTCTACCTATATCATATCTTAAAGACACAATTTTATTATTTTACATTAAAATCATGTCCTAGAGGCATGATTTTATTATTTTCCATTGAAATCGTGACTTGAACACATTGATTTTCTATTTTTAAAACTAAAATTATGTTTTTGAAACACAATTTTTTTATTATAAAATGCACCACGATCAAGGGATAGTAATTTCCAAATGCACTACACTAAAGTTGTATTTTTTAAACATAATTTTAATATCATGGGACACGTTTCCAATTGTGTCTGGTTAAAGAAATTTGTTGGGAGATTTGAATACGAAAACAATTTTATTTATTTATTTATGATAAAATTATTATGTTTTTATGTCTAACAAATAAATATTCCTTTGGTAAGATCCCCCAATTCTTCCAAACTGGTGAAAGATTCCTATGGTAAGATACCTCAATTCTTCATTGTTCCTCTGTAAGAAATCTATTGCCACGATGAGGAAAGATAAGAAAAAGGACAACCCTAAACTTATATTTGGTTGTTGGAAATTTTGATGTGGAAGATGAAAGGAGGTGAAAAAAAATATAAGAAAAAAAAAGTTAATAACTTATTCATGTATTTTTAAATTTGATTTCTTTTATATAAATGTTACATAATTTAAAGATGCATAAAATTCTATTATATTTGATTTTATTTTTATGACAAATCACGCATGAGAAATTTTTTTTTTCTTCACATTTTTTTTTTAATATTTTCCAAAAACTAAAATATTGTAATAAAAAAATGCTAAAAAGATAAAAATTTAGAACAGGAAATATTGGAAATGACAAAAACAAAAACATGGTTGTTGAAACTTAAAAGTAGGGTAGAAAAAGAAATTTAGGTCAAAACCTAAAAATCATAAAAGAAATGGCTTAGGTTAGAAATCTAGCTCAAACCTTGTGCATTAGGTAAGAAAAGGCTAAGTTACAACCCACTGTCTTAAAAAATGTAGGGTTAATTGTAGGATAGATTAAAAAAATAATTTGTAAAATATGATAAAGACCAAAAAATTTATGAAATTAAGATAAAACCAAAATTGTTTCTTCAAGAGAAGTCTAATTTTTTTTGGTCTTTCCAAGAAACGATTTTGAAAAGAAATCTTCAAAGCAAAAATAGATGATTTTTTTTTTTCTTTTTTTTAAAATAGATGATTTCTTTTAAAAAAAGTTTCAAAAATAAAAATCATCCTTCAAAGAAACTATTCGGGAGAATTATCCTACAGGGTGGGTGGAATAATTATTGAAAAGGGTGGTCTCTTCCTATAATTCTTAGGGAGGACAATAATAAACTTAAATACCAAAACTATACTTCAACTAAAACTTCTAAAATTCAAAGCATTTAAAGCACTTCACTTGATTTTTTAAGACATTTATGGTGCATGAGCCCCACATTTATTGTAATTATTGACATTCAAATTTTAAATCAAAAATTTGAATTTAACCCTTACAATTATTATATATAATGATAGTATAATTTGTTATTTAAATTTACTATTTAAAATAAAAATACTTCTAAAACATATTTTCAAAATATCATTTATTGGTTTTTTTTTTTTTTAAATTTTTATTCTAATTTTTAATTATATTAAGAAAAAAATAAGTTCTATAATTATATAATAAAAATGATGATTTTTTCATATATATATATATATATATATATATATATATTTTAAATCAATAAATTATGTTTTTGTATTAAATTCAAGGAAGTTAAATATTTAATTTTTCATTCAGATTATCTAAAAAGAATAAGAAAATGATGTAGAATGTTTAATCATTTTTTATTTTTTATAATAAAATAGTTTTTTTCTCTCAATGTATCGAGTGGATGATATTAATACATTTGATATGTTGAATATTAATAAGATATAAAAAGTGATCTTCAAGATTATTACTTTTATTATAAAATACAGGTACAATAAAAATATGTTATAATTACAGTATAAATACATTTACGTTACAATACATTACAATATAAATATTTAAATTTTATTTTTTTTATATAAAGGTTACATAATTTAAAGATGCATAAAATATTATTATATTTGATTTTATTTTTATGATAAAGCACGTATGAGAAAAAAAATTTCCTTCATATTTTTTTAATATTTTCCAAAAACTAAAATATTGTACAGAAAAAAATGCCAAAAAGATAAAAATTTAGAACAACAAATATTGGAAATGACAAAAACAAAAACATGGTTGTTGAAACTTGAAAGTATAAAAAAGGATTGGGTAGAAAGAAAAATTTACGTTAAAACCTAAAAATCACGTGAAAGAAATGGTTTAGGTTAGAAATCTACCTCAAACCTTGTGCATTATGTAAGAAAAGGCTAAGTTTCAACCCATGTGTCTTAAAAAATGTGGGGTTAATTGTAAGATAGATTAAAAAAATAATTTGTAAAATATGATAAAAACGAAAAAATTTATGAAATTACAATAAACCAAAATTGTTTCTTCAAGTGAAGTCTAATTTGAATCGAGAGAATTTTTTTGGTCTTTCTAAGAGATGATTCTGAAAAGAAATCTTCAAAGCAATTTTTTTTTTTTTTTTTTAAACAAAGTGTGGACCTTGTATTTTTGCACGTGCGCTTCCACTTGATGGCAAACTCGCTTTTTATTTGAAAAAGATTTATTTTTTAGAAAATGACTTAGAGTTGCAACTTATTTTTGTTTTATTTTTAAAGGGAAAACAAAATAAGAAAGAAAACCCTAAGTGTGAGCCCTTATTTGGGCTCGGGGGTCAGGTTACTTATTGGGAAGGTACGGTAAATACCGTAGCACCCCTCTAAGAGTATGGCACGGGGAAAACATGGAAGAAATGCTAATCTGAACTGAAATGTGCAACGTATCAAAGTGTAGAAGGAATGTCCGACTGTAACTTGAACTCGTATTGATATCTGTGCACTCTCAACTGGAGGCCAAAAGATAGAGTACTAAACCCAAACTGTAACCAAAGAGGCTTTGAAGGCCCTCAGATGCACCCAAGTGTAGGGAGGGAAATCCTAGTCGAAGGATCTAAGGCTCAACCTACAAGGTCAATGTGGCTCTAAAAGGAGATGGATGGACTTTAAAAGATCCCTAGCAAAAGCGATCATACCCTCCGATGGTACGCAACCCACCTCTGAAGAGACGAACCGCTTCCATGCAAGGTGGTCATCATCTCCACACATGCACTACCTCAACATCTTAGGGGGTTTCCTACAACAAAAACTCTTGTAACTCTCAACACTTAAGTAGTCAACTAGAGTGCGTAGTGAGCGGTGTGGGTGCATCCAAAAACCCTATGAAACTAAAGCAAAAGAGAAAGCATAATGGTTGCACAAATATCCATGAAACCTAGCTCTGGGCTATACAGGTGTTCAAAGGTCGGCCTCCTCTAGAATGCTCCTAAACATCGATATAACTCGTCGCTAGACCCTACTCCTAACCTCTAGCTTGGTTAGAGAAACAAGCACACATAAAGCCCCACACTTGCAAAAGTAAGAGCCGAAATGAAGGAAATGACTGAAACCAGAGGGTTAGAGGTAAGTGGATAGATGAGCGACTCACACAGACAAACAACATGCAATCAAATAGGAGAAGAACAGTCATGCAACAGGCAGTCAAGCGGAACACATATATATCACCTATGTCCACACACAAACCATGACAATCAAGATGAATAGAGACAAAGACAACATGCTTAAAGATGATCAAAATAATATACAAGCTAAAGAATCAACACATTAAGTCAAAAGATATACAACAATTGAGTCTATACATGTGAGGTGAGCAGAACAATCATGGCAAGATCGAAGTCACAATGCTAAGACAGGTAAGATAATCAATCAACATAATCAGCATGTCAATGTCCCAAAATGAATATAATAACCAAGCATGCATCAAGAATAATGATATCAAGAGCTCTCAATGTGCAATCAATAGTCAAACAAACAAAAACACAAAGAGAGGTGAGTACCCACTGATCGACCAATCAAACGCCACATTTGCCTCATCTTAAGTTCGAGCTTGACCTTCTTGAGACTCCCTAGTGGAGTCTCCATTTTATGGATCTCGCATTTCTACACATGCACTTCCACTCGATGGCGAACTCACTTTTTATTTGAAAAAGATTTAGTTTTTAGAAAATAGAGTCGCCACTTATTTTTGTTTTATTTTTAAAGGGAAAACAAAATAATAATAAAAACTCTAAGTGTGACTCCTTATTTGGAAAAGATGGTATGTGAAAAACCAAATCTAGGCTCGGGGGTTAAGTTACTTATTGGGAAGGTACGGTAAAGACCGTAGCACCTCTCTAAGCCCCTAAAATGGGTCTATACTAAATAAAATGAAACAAGTGTGGCAATTGATTGATTAAACATGGATACCAAAAGAACATCAATTTAAAAATAATCGAATGAACAAGAGAGGCAAAAAGTGTACCTGAGTAATGAGTTGATTGTTTAATGAAAAACAAAGGTTAGTAAACGAACACAGAATAATCACATGTGTCACAAAGCAAATCAATCAAGCATGACAATCAATTAGTTAATGAAAAAAACATCACTGATGTTGGGCCTCCACCAAAGCCCAATTTATTTTTGCCTCAATCAATTCCATAAATTCCATCATTTGAAATTATAGAATTAAATTCATGCTTATTTTAAAACATTTTAAAAAATCAAGGAAAAAGCGAAATGATGCTTGCCAAAAAGAAAATGACAGCAAATTTTATTGGAAAATGGATTTGTGGGACCTAAAAAAAATCTAAGAATGAAAAATTGAAGAGATGAAATTATTTGAAAAACTAGAATTTGGAAAAATTATTTGCAAACTGGGGTTTGGAAAATTATTTTCAAAATCAAAGAGGAAGAAATGGAAAAATGACACGTGGCCTAAATGTTGCATGCAAAAGGTGGCATGCATAGAACATTTTCTTTTGGGCGCATTTTGGAGGAGTACTTTTTTTGTTGTCTCTTTCTTCAGTGCACTGAGCCCAATTTGAAAGGTTGATTCAACTTCTGATCCAGGTCGCCTTGAGGAAAATATCACAATTTGTTTCCTTTTAAATCTTGCCAAAGAGTACTGTGCCTTTGTCAGTAGTTTCAATCCTATTGTGTCTTCACACTCTTCTTCTATAAGTGGTTCTGGGAGGGGGTAAACATCAAGCCATAAATTATTAGATACGAAGGTTGACCTCTTCCAATGTGATACAGAGCCAAATGTACATGTGGATCTAAAACTACTTAAACTTTCATAAAAGCACCAGCTCTGATAATTCCCACATTTACAACATCACCTGTAAATTTTTGACTTATGAGGTAACGAAATGCAATGCACTCAGTTGACCAGAATGGCATTGTTCCTTCACAGCTTACATGAACACTATCAAAGCTTGCAATCACGCCCCCCTCCTTCAAGACATTGTTTGCATCAGAAGTGGGCTCAACTCTCCGCACCAGTACATCCTCATTTGATTGAACTTTTAGGCAAGAACATAGTGCAAGATTCTCCAACTTTTGCAACAATATTCCAAGGCAAGGGAAACCAGTGTACTTCCCATTTCTCTCGTAGTCATCTAAAAAAATAAGACACAACTATAATTGGAATCACATATCCAATATTCTCAACATCCTCAGATCTGAAAACCTGAAATGCAACTCCAATGCACTCCCCATGGTCAGTGAATGTAGGGCCACCACTATTACCAGGATATATTGTTGCATCAATTTGAATGCCCAACAAATAAGATGAACCATGAGCATAAGATTTAACCTCTATGCGATATACCCCTCTTTTGTAACCAAAATAGTATCTCCTCGAAACGAATATCCCACTACAGTTACTACATCTTGAAGACGTGGCAAACGTCCAAAATTGAGTGGTTCAGCTATTTTCCAGAATTCTTCACTTTATACTGAAAGCAAAGCTATATCACATTCAATACCTCGTTGATTACTACCAAAAAGTGCTATTTTGTAGACCTAATTATAATGGTTTTAAGCACCTTTGTGTAGTAATCATATTCATTTAACCCAATTAATTCATTAAGGTCCTTAGTAATTGGTTTTAACCATTTTGTGGCAAGTTTACATGTTTATATCAACTTATGAATCAATTCAAGCATGCCAAATGATGGAGGAGCTTCTTGTACAAGTTAAAGCAAGCTTTTAGCTACACCAAAGCAAGCCAACAAAAGGAGAGAAGCAAAGAGAAGCAAAGGGAAGCAAAGAGGAAAATAGAGGACAGCAGCTGCAGTCTTATTTCACACTTTTGGAGCACTTCCTGAAGCCCATTTTCTACATGCTATATACCATTTCAAAGCTCAGGAAGTCAAGAATCCAACGCTTCAAACCGTGTACGATTTGGAGCTGAAACGAGGAAGATATGGCCTTCGGAAGACAACTGCTCTAGGTTTGTGCGAAACTCGCACACCCCCCTCAGCCGTGCGAATGGTGTGCGAAACTCGCACACCCCCTCAGCTGTGCGAACGGTGTGCGAAACTCGTACACCATTCACACACCCCCTTGCGTGGTGCAAATTTTCCCCTGTTTCTGCCGACTCCACACGAGATCTTTTCTTTTAGATATTTTTGTATAAATTTCCATTCTTCTCCTTGTAATCCACCAATCATAAGATTTCTTAGCTAGGAAGGTTGGAAAAACTTCTCTATATATATTCCCTTGCATCCGTTGTAACAAATATTGATATATAGATATAGAAATATATAAAGCTTTTTTTTTCTCTCTTCTCCGGTTCTTCCCCATTTCTATTTTCTTAGTAGCCAAACATCCTTGGTGGATGAAATCCCCAAGGATGAGAGGCTAAAACCTTTTAAGTTTCTCAAAGTATGGATGTTATGTGATGGCTTGGATGCAATCCCATGGAAATCTCTCGCACTCGGAAGGTAAGGTAGTCGTTTTTCATTAATGGTTCATTAATGCAAAGTTTGGTTTTTATTTCCTTTGGACAACTTCCAACGGCCAATACTTGATAAGCTTTTGGATTTCTATCCATTAGTTATCTCCTACGAGCTATTGAAAGGTGAGGTTTTCAATTCCAAGTTTTGCATTAATCCATTAGAACCAATTTCAATGGCCATTGAAAGGTGAGTTTATCACTTGGAATGACTTTGAGTTGCCAATATTTGGTAAGCTTTTGGCTTTAGACCATTAGTTATCTCTTACGAGCCATTCAAAGGAAGTCTAAGGTGAATAACCATTGATGAAATTCACTACCATCTGTTTTGCCATTTTAAAGGATTAAAACTTGATTTGCTAAATCCATACCGGTTCGGGAAGCAAGCATCACCATAGTTGCAACCCCAACGCGAGGAGCCTATCCTGAGATTTCCAATTTGCATAAGAGCCAGAGCATAGCTATCCTATCTTTGAGAAACTTGTTTTTACACCCTTTCATTTTAGTCTTTAATGTTAGCTTAAATTAGTTTAAATCTTTCTAAACCATTTACATCTTCTTTTAAAGCTAACATCCATAAGAAAATCACCTATTTTCCTAATTTGAATAGCACTTGTGTTTGCGAAAACCCTTCCCAGTGAACGATCCTAGAACCACTATGCTATAGTAGCTTGGCTACTTTAGTAATAGTATTTAAGGTATAAATTTTGTTGATACGCCTTTAAAGCTAAGCTACCATGAGTCGAATCACTCGTGCTAAAACCTTAGGCACATATTTTATATCATCTCCCATTCTTTTCACTTTGCCTCATTCTTGATGCTCAAGGTGAGTCCCCATTTTTAAGAGATGTGGCGACGAATATTCCATTAGTGCCAATGCAACTTGTAAAGTTGCTTCATGTGTGGTTGCTCTCTGGTTAAAGATATCAAGGATGAGGACGGAGTGGTCATAAACTCTAACATTTCCACCAAAAGCCTTTTCCAAATCATGCAACTGCCCCGTTGAAAACTCATCATCAAATGTTATGGTCTCAACATCCAGTGCATGGATTATACTCTTAATTTCTACAACCTTACCAGATCTAATATATGTCCTTGGATTTGGAGCCCTAAGTTTTTGAGATGTAGAACCAACAACCATAAGTCTAGCAGTGTCAGCTAATTGGGCCAATTTCTTAAGTGATTCTTCTATGCCAAAGGAATACTCCATGTCACCTTTACACTCAACAACAACTAGGTATGTTTTTTCCTAAAAAAAAAAAACCTCTATTTCATTACACAACTTGAACCCATTATCATCACTCTCTCATTCACATTTATTTTTCTTAACTCTAGTGGGGGCCTTTAAGGTTTTCTCTTCCGCTTTGGTGCTTGCGACTCCATCAACCACTGCAAACACCTTTTCCTCTTTCACATCAACCACGAGCTTCGGTAGAGATAGGCTGTCGGAGACACGATTCCAACTTTTCGTTGGAGAACTCTGACGAGTCCAAAAGAAGTAATGGTATGCATTCTAAAAGTAATAGCAGGATTTGGATGAAGACGGACTGGAGGAAATGAAGAGTAAGGGTCGTAGACTAGAGACGATGAGGGAATGATGGAAAAATGGGTATGGTGACAAATTCAGTGGATATGAATGTTTAAAAGATGGTGAGCTGGTCATGATGTTTTAGACGAGAGCGGTTTGGCCTGAAATTCAGGTTTGATGGAATGGGGTTTCGGTGGAGGGTTTACAAAGGTTTTGGATTGTCATTGGTGAAATGAATGATGAAAGGTAGAGAGAGAAGTGGGTTTATAGGGTATTGTAATATATAGATATGGGTATGGTGGTTAGTATGATGGGTATGTAGTGAATATGGAAGGAATAAGTTGAAGGTGGTGGTCAAATGGAAAGTGAGTAATGGTGTGGATATAGAAGATGACTTAATAGTAAAATGGAATGGGGTTGGCCACACCCATGCATTATGATCACATGCATGTGGGTTCATGACTTATGATGTGGCAGAAAACAAAGGATGAGGTTTTGGTGGTATTAGGCAGCGAGGTGCATCTTTTATATGACTTCTCATTCCCAAATCCTGTGTTTCCATGAAATATGAATCACTTTTTCTAGTCTCTTCAGAACTCAACTGACATAATGAACTTGTTTCATGGATTTTTGGACCCGTGGAGGCAAAATCTGCAAAACTGTTATCCTTAAGTGAACTTAAATACTGAAATAGGTTCATTGGCAAACTTTCCAAATTTCTGAACTTTTTTTTCTAGTGCTTCTTGAACAAACTAGAGTGCAAGGATGGAGTCGACCAGTTGGTTTACATCTATCAAAGGCTGATCAGTTTCACATTTTTCCTTTTTAATCTCCCAAGGCATGTTAGCAACTAAATCATCTTGTAAAAGATCTTCAACTTCTCCTACAGTTTCTTTACTGTAATCCGTTTGAAGTTCCCGACCAAAAGGTCAACATCTCAATTGCACAAGACCCATTATTATTGATCTTAGTGTCTTGAACAAGTGAAATTCCATTAGGAGCCCAACTGACACTTGTGATGGGATCGCTTTCGTCTTCAAGTCTTTTTCATCTTCAAGCATAACAACTTCTGAAGTAGAACCATATGAAGCATCCCCTAGATATGCAATGACTCCAAGAGCAATAGCTAGAACGTTGCTGCTACCTCAGTCCAGTAAATTCAAGTGATAATCATCCACCAAGTCAGGAACATCCAATACTCTCTTAGATGGTGATACACAAACCAAGGCATTCCACAAATAGATACACAGGAGCAGGGAAATAAAGAGAATGAAATTGCTAAAAATAGAGCAAGAATGAGAGATCCGAGGAGTTATTAGGTAAAACCTCGTTTCATGAGTGATAAACGGGCTGAAAACTGGGGGGGCGCGCAAACTGATGACAACAATATGACTATCAAACACCCAATCCTAAACCCAAAGAGAAATCCAACTATTTACAGGGGAAAATCAAGAATATAAGAGGGAACCAAAATAGGGCATTATATGCAAACAAATCAGATTCAACCAAAATAACCAAGAAACTTTTGATATCCAAACTGAACAACAAAATAATGCTCATAGGTCAGTAGAGAATGAAATAAAACATTAAGAATAATGTTCCAAGTTCAAAGTGGCCTTACCTAGAAGTCCACAACACAACCTTCTTCCGTTTCTCCTCTTTCAGCTCATCTGTAAGACCATTTTTTTTCTCAACCGGTTTCCCCTCAAGTTCTCTTCACTTATCTCTATTAATCTCAGTTCACCATTTTCACTCACACAAGAAATGATTTCTTTTGCTTCCCCAAAATCTCAGCTCACTCTTCTTCTCTTTGTTCCCTCAAGCTTTCTCTCAGTTGATCCCTTCCAGCTTCTTTTTTTCATAGGTTTTTTTTTTCTCTCTCCAACTATCTCTTTTTTGCAAGCAACCACCATGCACCCTAAGCAACTACCCCTTTAAGCAACCAAAAACACTCTTATCTCTGTAACAACCTGCTCTCTCTCAAATCTTCAAAAACTGTTTCTGAATATTCCCATAACACGTGTCTTTCTCTCTTTGCACCTTCAGCCCACTATTGTGATTCCCCAATGACCTCTCCAAAGGTGACACGTGGACCTCTAAGATTCCACCACGTGACAAAATAAACACCTATAAAAGCAAACCCTGAAATAGGGGTCTACAAATATGCCCCTCTTCGGTAGAGCTCGCGAGTATAAGGAATATAAACACTAGAGTGAAAAGAAAGTGTGAATAGTGAGTGAAATGAAGTGAACTCTACCGAAGAACAAAAGATACCCCCAAAGGGACACTAGTAAAACATAAACTTGCTCGAACCAACAAGAGGAACGAAAAGGCTCTAATCTTAAGAGAAACGTGACTTTCTCAAAACGCCTCTAAAGGTGCACCAAGGACCCAGACTCCCCCTAAAGCATCTCCAAAAGTGACTCAAAAAACAATATCAAAGTCGAGTAATGGTCGAACTACCTTGAAGTATAGGAAAGAATGTGTCTAAAGGAGACCGCCTTATGTGAACTGCATGAGAACGCTAAGCGTGGGGTGCCCAATAATATGACCGAAATATGTGCTGTGAACTTAAAGGACTATGTCATGTGCAATGGATGGGGAAATATAGAAGAACATGGTAAAGAAATGATGAGCACGAAGTAACGAGGTGAGAAAAATGAAAGACGGATGCAAAACCGTGAAGGCAAGACGCACAATGCCAGTGAATATGAATGCCAGGAGCTATGACTTTGAATGATAAGGCTGATGAGAAATGACTCTAAACGCCAAAAGGTTTGAAAGATGGTGACTCAAAATGTCGAAATGAGTATGCACAACGACTCTGAATACTAAAACTAAAGAAAGATGTTGACACTGAATGCCAAGCTGAACATGGCTTTGAATGTTAAAATAAAGACACGACTCTGAATGCTAAAATGAAGACACGACTCTGAACGCTAAATTGAAGATGATGAAAGCTCTGAATGTCAATAAGGAGGAAATATGGTGACTCTAAATGCCTGAATGAGTATGCATAACGACTCTGAATGCCCAAAACTAAAGAAAGATGGTGATACTGAATGCCAAGCTAAACAATGGCTCTGAATGCCAAAATGAAGACATGGTGGTACTGAAGACCAAGCTAAAAGATGGCTTTGAATGCCAAAATGAAGACACGACTCTGAACAACAAACTAAAAAATGACATGATGGCTCTGAATATCGAGCTAGAAACAAACGACTTTGAACACCAAACTAAAAATGCGGCTTTGAACACCAAACGGAAGAAAAACATGATGACTCTGAATGTCGAACTAGAAACAAACAACGACTCTGAACGACAAATTGAAAGAGATATGATGGTTTTGAATGTCGACTTAGAAACAAACAACGACTCTGAAAGCTAAATTGAAAATACAACTCTAAACGCCGAACTAGAAACAAACAATGACTTTGAATGCCAAACTAAAGATGCGGCTTTGAACGTCAAATTGAAGACGCTCTCTGAACACTAAATGGAAGAAAAACATAATGGTTTTGAATGCTAAACTAGAAACAAAGAGGGGCTCTGAATGCCAAACTGAATATGCAACTCTGAACGCCAAACTGAAAGAGATATGATGGCTTTGAATGCCGACTTAAAAATAAACAACGACTCTGAAAGCTAAACTGAAACGGCTTTGAACACTTAACTAGAAACAAACAATGGCTCTGAACGCCAAACGGAAGAAAGACATGATGACTTTGAATGCCGAACTAGAAACAAACAACGACTTTGAACACCAAACTGTAGATGCAGCTCTGAATGCCAAACTGAAGGAGATATGATGGCTCTGAATGTCGACCTAGAAACAAACAACAACTCTAAAAGCCAAACTAAAAATACGACTTTGAACGCCAAACTAAAAATGCGGCTTTGAACGCCAAACGGAAGAAAGACATAATGACTCTGAATGTCGAACTAAAAACAAACAATAACTCTAAATGCCAAACTAAAAATACGACTTTGAAGGCCAAACTAAAAATATAGCTTTGAAGGCCAAACTAAAGGAGATATAATAGCTCTGAATGTCGAACTAAAAATGAACAACGACTCTGAACACTTCACTGAAGATGCGGCTCTGAATGCCAAAAGGGAGGAAATATGATGGCTTTGAATGCTGAACTAGAAACAAACGACGACTTTGAACGCCAAACTAAAATACGGCTCTGAACGCCGAACTGAAGGAATATGGTGGCTCTGAATATTGAACTGAAGGAACATGGTGGCTCTAAAGGCCAAACTGGAAACAAACAATGGCTCTGAATGCTAAACTAAATAATGTGGCTATGAACGCTAAAACTAAAAAAATAATGGCTTTGAATGCCAAACTAGGGACATGATGGCTCTAAATGCCAAACTAGAAACAAACAACGACTCTGAACGCTAAAATGGAGCAAATATGATGACTGAAGATGCAGCTCTAAACGCCAAACTAAAGATGCGACTCTGAATGCCAAACTGAAGACATGACTCTGAATGCCAAACGGAAGAAAGACATGATGACTTTGAATGCCGAACTAGAAACAAACAATGACTCTGAACACCAAACTGAAGATGCGAATCTGAACGCCAAATTGAAGGAGATATGATGGCCGAATGCCTACCTAGAAACAAACAACGAATTTGAAATCCAAACTAAAAATACGGCTCTGAATGCCAAACTTAAAATGTTGCTCTGAATGCCAAACTAAAAATACAACTTTGAAAAATATGGCTTTGAAGGCCAAACTAAAGGAGATATGATGGCTCTAAATGTCAAACTAAAAATAAACAACGACTTTGAACGCCTAACTAAAGATGCAACTCTGAATGCCAAAAGGGAATAAATATGATGGCTTCAAATGCCGAACTAGAAACAAACGACGGCTCTGAACGCCAAACTAAATAATGTGGCTATGAATGCCAAAACTAAAAAAATAATGGTTCCAAATGCCAAACTAGGGATATGATGGTTCTGGATGCCGAACTAGAAACAAACAACGACTCTGAATGCCAAAATGGAGGAAATACGATGATTAAAGATGCGACTCTGAACGCCAAACACGCGACTCTGAATGCCAAAATGGAGGAAATATGATGACTGAAGATGCGGCTCTAAACGCCAAACTAAAGATGTGACTCTGAACGCCAAACGGAAGAAAGACATGATGGCTTTGAATGCTGAACTAGAAACAAACAACAACTCTGAACACCAAACTGAAGATGCAACTCTAAACGCCAAACTGAAGAAGATATGATGGCTTTGAATGCCGACCTTGAAACAAACAACGACTCTGAAAGCCAAACTAAAAATACGGATTTGAACGCCAAACTGAAAATGTGGCTCTGAACGCCAAACAGAAGAAAAACATAATGACTCTGAATGTCGAACTAAAAACAAACAATAACTTTGAATACCAAACTAAAAATACGGCTTTGAACACCAAACTGAAAATATGGCTTTGAAGGCCAAACTAAAGGAGATATGATGGTTCTGAATGTTGAACTAAAAATAAACTACTCTGAACACCTAACTGAAGATGCGACTTTGAATGCCAAAAGAGAGGAAATATGATGGCTCCAAATGCTGAACTAGAAACAAACGACGGCTCTGAATGCTGAACTGAAGGAATATGGTGGCTTTGAATATTGAGCTGAAGTAACATGGTGGCTCTGAATGCCAAACTGGAAACAAACAATGGCTCTGAACGCTAAACCAAAGATGCAGCTCTGAACGCCAAACTAAATAATGTGGCTCTGAACGTCAAAACTAAAAAAATAATGGCTCTAAATGCTAAACTAGGGATATGATAGCTCTGAATGCTGAACTAGAAACAAACAACTTTGAACGCTAAAATGGAGGAAATATGATGACTCTGAATGTCAAACTAAAAACAAACAATGTCTCTGAACGCCAAATTGAAGGAGATATGATGACTCTAAATGTCGAACTAAAACCATGACTCTGAATGCCAAACTGAAACAACGGTAGTGAATGCTGGGCTACGAGGAAATGATAAGGTGGCTCTGAATGCCAAACTAAAAACAAACAATGGCTCTGAACGTCAAACCAAAGATGCGACTCTGAACGTCAAACTGAGAAGGACAACTCTGAGCATCATAATTGAGAAGAGATGGTGGCTCTGAACGCCGAGCTTTAAGGAGATGGTGACTCTGAACGTCATACTATGAATCATGACTCTGAATGCCAAACTGTGAACTGATAACTTTGAATGTCAAACTAAGAAGGAAGACTCTGAATGTCGTAAATGAGAAGATGTGGTGGCTCTGAACGCCAAGCTATAAGGAAATGGTGACTCTGAACGCCATAACTGAAAGGAAATTGTGGCTCTAAATGCCATACTGTAAGGAGATTGTGGCTCTGAAAACTAAACCGTGAACTAATAGCTCTGAATGTCAAACTGAGAAGGACGACTCTAAACATCGTAACTGAGTAGAGATGGTGGCTCTGAACTCCAAGCTGTAAGGAGATGATGACTCTAAACGCCAAATTGAAAAAAAATGTTGGCTCTAAACGCCATATTTGAAAAGAGATGGTGGCTCTGAATGCCATACCATGAACCATGACTTTGAATGCCAAATTGAAAAAAACGACCCTGAATATCGTAATTGAGAATAGATGGCGGCTTTGAACGCCGAGCTGCAATGAAATGATGATGGGGAAATATGCTCCAATGTAGCGTGCTGCCACAACTCTCAATCCAATGAAAGGGTTTGAAAGAGACTCCATGAGTCTCAAAAGATGCTTTGCTAGCGAGTCGGACTGATCAAATCGACTATAAATATAGTCTCACAACCCATCTGACTAAATCACAATGTCTGGCGAAGTGTCACAATAAGTCAGACGTCTCTAACTCAAAAAGCTATGCTGGACATATACATCATCATCTCAAATGAATGATCCACTGAGTCCTAAGAAGATAGTCCGCTGGGGTAACAATTGCGACCTCAACACAACAATATACTGAAGAGTTATGGGTAGTGGGACAGTCAAAACCTGAAGGTCGTGCTCATCTAGAGGCTCATCTCGGAAAAAATCATCAAAATGGTGACCAGTAATGCGAATAAACATCTCTCAGCTGAGTAAAGAAGACTGTAACAAGTATGTGAGAAAACAATCATCTCTACAACTAAGTGAGGGAAATATGCCCCAATATAGCAACTAGGGCATCCGGTCCGTCTTGATGGCTCGATAACTCAATGGTGACGATTAAGAGATCTGACATGTACTCCACTGAAATGATGATATAAGAGTCTATGCGTCTAGGGTAACTCCATTAAAGAATCATGACAATATCAAAAAGTACGAGCTTGACTGAATGACTCAAGAAAGGCTCCATTGGAGAATAATGACAAAATGAAAGCAAATCATCAACCCTACGTGTATCTCATAACTGGTGATGATCATACAAATCAATGGAGATCTAAATATCTCAACCGAAGAGGAAATATGCCCTAATATGGAATCAGATGTCGGTAGGTTGAAAAATTAAATGACCTCAAGTCATCCATCATCAAATGTGTAATCTTAGTCATCCACGTCCATACCTAAATCGAACCCACAGATCAAGAAGACGTACCTAGAAGGAGAAACATGACGACATTCAAATGCCGAAAAGTGTGGGTCTGACTGAATGGCTTAAGAGAGGCTTTACTAGAGGGTCATGATAAGATAACAAATAAGTCATCATCTTGGCATGTATCTCGTAAGTAGGGGTGATCATGCAACTCCATGAAGATTTATAAATCTCAACCAAAGCGGAATATGTCACAGTATGACATCAAATGTGTGGTAGATCAAAAAAATCGGACAACATCAAATCATCTACCATCAAATGTGTAATCTCAGACATCCAAATCCACAGTTGAATCAGATCTAAACATAAAAAAGACATATCATAGAAGAAGAAGCATGATGATATCTAAATATCAACCAAATCTCAAACACCTATCCAAGTAGGGGTTGTCGAATACGACATCTGATCCCATGGCCTCAGGGTGGTCTTAAAACGCGAGACGTAACTGATTGGAGCCAAAATATGTGCTCTAATGACACATATTCGATATGGTTTGTGCACTAAAGGACATTCAAATCACCCAACTTGACCTAAATCAATGCTAAAGCCCTAGCCCTAAGTTTAATTTGTACTTTAGAGACTTATCTCAGGTTCAAGGGAAGAAAATGGTGCAAATTGAATGACTTTAATTTTGAAAGATCAAGAAATGGCTAAATGAGGAAATAAGTGAGTCAAGACTCATGGAACGTAAGCAAAGACAAGACGAGGATATCATGAGTTTGAAAAATGAGAAATGACCATTATGGAGTAAGAAAGAAGGTAAGAAAGCATGAAAAATGAGGCATGAAGCAAGATTCAGCTACATGGAAATTTAGAACTCAAAAATCTGATAACATTATATACTCTGACTTTAAGGAAAAATTTAGAGCAGTTTCTGGAGTCCATTATATACATACTATATATCGTTTTGAAGCTTGGGAAGTCAAAAGTCCAACGCTTCCAACGATGTACAAATCGAAGCTGAAATGAAGAAGTTATGACCATTTGAAGACAACTACACCAAGTTGGAGGGTCATTTCGAAATGATTTCGAAATTCAACTTATGATTTCGAAATCCACTTCGAAATGACACCAATTTCGAATTCACCCACTGCCACTTTGACGTTTCGCCTCCTTTACCTCGAGAATTGCATTTAGGGCACTTTATCCACCCTAAATGGACCCCACACGACTAGAAATCACCATTTTATTTTTTTTTAATCATTTTAGGAAATTATTTTGTAATAAGTGGCCAATGAGAGTGTGCCACATGTTAGGTAATTGATGGTATTATATAAACTCTCTCAATTATAGGTTTTAGGGATCTTGGATTTTTTTCCGGAGAGTTTGACATTGAAGGTGGAAGAAGACGAGAACTTTGGTTTGTTTTCTTTTTCTTCTTTATTAAATATATTGTTTTTAGTTTTTTTTTTTATTCAAATCATGGATTTTTACCCTATTATGGATTGTGAATGTGACATCACCCCCATGAGAGGTTAAGAACCAACTTGGGGCTTGAAGCATGAAAACCTAAGGGCTAGGAAACCTATAGGGACAATGGGTAAATTATTATAACAATGAGATTAATTATTGGTTGGGTGACAATTTATCATTTTTTTATCCTATCCTCCTGAGTTTGTTTAGGGAATGATATGGTAGGTTATTACCTGATACTAGTGATTCTTGGTAATTCTTGATCATTAGTTATCTTCGTCTTCCCTACCGTTATTTGCCCATAAACAAAGCTATAAGGAATAGAAAGGGTTAAAAATCCAAATCTTAAATTGGTAATCAATCTCATTCATTTGATGGTTTTAGGAATCTGTTTAAAAAAAAAAAAAAAAAAAAAATTAGGTTTCGAATGCAATTTAGAGTTATAGAACTCAACTTGATCGCGAGCGGCCAAGGATCCCAAAACCTTAAGATCATATTACTTAGAAAACCCTTGTTTTCTCTAATTTCTATACCCTAGGTTGGATTGTGGAAAGGCCCAAACTTGAATCAATTGAATTTAAAATCAGTATTCATTTTTTTTATTAATTTAATTTCTTTTACTTAGTTTCACATTATTCACATATTGTTTTTCACTTTAGGATTTAAACAAAAACAATTCATTTATTCTAGTATTGACAATTTTCATAAGCCAGTCCTTGATGATGATACTCGGAATACTACAAAAGTCGTAGTGACTATTTCTCTAGTTTTTCTTGACTAGAGTTACTACGTAAAAAGGCTAAGTATTTTGGTACAATAGAGAATTTCAGTCGGTAATGTAGGCTAGGGTGATAGGGTGATGAAAATTAAAGGAAACTAGGCCCAAATACCCAATGATCAAAACCCATGCCCTCATGTATAAAATGCAACATGTATAGAAAATCTCATGAGCCAAGGATCTTAAGGTGATCAATGCGAACATAATAATAATAATGAAGCAATGAAGCAAAATAAACTAATAATGAGATGCGTAAGGATGATGTAAAGAAAGTATCAAACTTGGAATGGGTCGTTGTAAGGAAAGAACAGAGACTAAACGAAGAGAATGAATCAAAAGCAAAAGCGATGACGATGGTGAAGCAAAGAACACGAAGAAGAGTGATAATTCACGCAAATCAAACATGAAATGAAGTCACATCAACAATGAAAGTAATGATGGAAGAGACAATGATCCAGAGCTCCTAAGATTTGTCACTCATCTCACTCTCAAAATATACAACAAAGTGAATACAAAGAATAGAGGGTCTCGGAAAGCTCACATACGAACTCTCATCAACAAACATACTCAATAAAGTGACCCTCGAACATCAATATACACACTCAATGATGGAGAATACTAAGCACATGGGCTTATTATTGTTTTTCTTTTTCATTTTTTTTACATATATACAAATGCACATACTCTGAATGTAAACAAAGAAGTTCCAAAGATGAGGTCACAAATGGATAAACATACTCTCAAATGCTGATGTAGCATAAACTCTCTCTAATGAGATGAACTTCTCAAATTGAGGATTTCTGGATCAATGTCCGTAGGATAGATATTGGAAATGACATGACTATTCTCTATGTAATGAACTGAGGAGGATCACCACTTGGGGTGGAAGAAGATGAAGTAAAACAAGCAACAGATGTAATAAAGAAAATGAGAAGAAGAACACAACTAATGAGATGTGATGAAATGCAGTAATGTAGTGATAGGAAAAAATAATGAGAAAAATACGCCTATAGGTCCAAGGCTCATGAAACTCCTAGACAAAGCATGCATACACTAAAGCGCCCCTATCCTGGTGTAGAAATGTGACTAAGACAATAAGAAAGAAAGATTATAATGCACATGCAAGGCTCAATGGACTAACAATGGTTTATATATCAAAAGAGTGAAATGGTATATGGCTAACCGAAATGATGGCCACCCATTCTACGACCATGGTCTCAAACATAGTACATTTTTAGCTGATCCACGTTGGTCGGCTTTGAGAATTGGTTTCCATCTAGATCCATTAACCATGCAGCGCCCTCTAGGGTTAACTCCCTGATGAAATAAGGTCTGCTCCATTTGAGTCTGAACTTCCCTATAGGATCTCCAATCAATCCTCTGATAACTCTCAAGACTAAGTTTCCTCTTTGTAATGGTCTAGGTTTGACTAGCTTCTTGAAAGCACGAGCCATCTTCTTCTAGTAGGCACGAACATGGTCTACTGTCCTCAATCTTCTTTCATCTAGGAGATTGAGCTGATCTAATCGAGCCTGAACCCAATATGCCTTTGAAATCTACTGCTTCAATGATACCCTTAATGAACCTATTTCAATCTCAATTGGTAGCACTACCTCCATACCATACACCAAGGAGTAAGGTGTGACTCTTGTAGAGGTACGAAAAGAAGTTCGATAAGCCCACAATGCAAAAGGAAGCTTCTCTAACCAATCCTGAGAAGTCTTTACCATTCTCTATAAGATCCTCTTAATATTCTTCTTTGCGGCTTCTACTGCCCCATTAGTCTGCGACTTGTATGCAGACGATCTATGATGTTGGATACTGTATTTCTGTAATAAAGTGTCAACATCTGCTCTGAAATGTACTCCTCTATCTGAAATCAGCTCATGAGGGACTCCATAGCGACAGATAATGTGTGATATGATGAAACTAGTGACCCTAGATGATGTCAATATCACATATGAGGCGGCCTCCATCCACTTGGTGAAATAATGAATGGCGACCAAGATGAACTCATGACCACTAGAAGACTTTGGCGAAATCTTCCTAATGATGTCTATACCCCATATTGAAAATGGCCATGGTGAAGTCAGTGCATGTAACTCTGAAGGTGGCACATGGATGAGGTTCCCATGTATCTGACACTCTGGACATATTTGAACAAACTGGCAACAATTTGTTTCCATGGTCAACCAAAAATAGTCAGTCCTCATGATCTTACGGGCTAACATATGCCCTCCCATATGTGGTCCACAGACTTTTGCATGAAGCTCTCTTATCACTTGGTCGGCAAAGGCGCGCTCTAGACACAATAATAACATCCCATTAGCTGATCATCTGTACAATATCTCGTCAAAAATCAGAAATCGGGTGGCCAATTGTCTTAATGCTCTCTTATCTTTGGTCGTGGTGACCTCCGAATATGCACCAAGTCTCAAAAACTGGTATATGTCATGGTACCAAGGCAAACCATCATCTAACTCTGCTTCATCAATCAAACAATAGTAAACAGAAAAAAATCTCGACCCAATCAGTAAAGGGTGAACAATGGTATCGATAGGAATATCAATCATGGAAGCTAGAGTAGCTAAGGCATCAACAAACTGGTTTTGCGCTCTAGACAGATGTGTATAGCTCAAATCATCAAATCTCCCAACCAGCAACTCCAAGTGTGCATGATAAGGTTTAAGCTTCACATCTCTAGTCTTCCATCCGCCCTGAATTTGTCTCAATACCAAATTGAAGTCACCAAACACCTTCATCTGTCTAATCCTGAGCTCAAAAGTTGTCTTTAATCCTAAGATGCAAGCCTCATACTCAACAATATTGTTCGTGGTAGGGGGTCAATCAAAGAATGCCAAACAAACAAAACTAGGAATGTGGTCGCCATGAGGAGATATCAACAAGACACTTATCCCGTATCCAGAATTGTTGGTTGCACCATCAAAGTACATGTGCCAACCTAACAGACTAGTCACAATAGCAACATCTTCATCTAAGAAATCATCGTCAATAGTCCTACCATCGAAAACTCGAAATGAGTCTTAGTGATCTGCAACAATGCTCTATCTGATAGACTTCTGAGTAATATAATGGATATCAAACTTGGTTAGAAGTACCAACCATCTCATGAGTCGATCGACCAAAGTGGGTCTATCAAACAAATATCTCAAGGGATCTAAACGGGATATTAAGTGCATCGAATACTCGATCATGTAATGTCTCAATCTTTGAGTGGCCCAGACCAATGCCAAACAGAAGTACTCAATCATGACATATCTCGTCTCATAATCTAACACCCTCTTACTCAAATAATAAATAATCTGCACATTTCTTGAATCATCGAGTTGTGCCAACATGTAACCCAAAACTATGTCTGAAATTGACAGGTATAGGAGTAAGGGACAACCTGGTGTAGGAGACACCAAGAATGAAGGTGACAACAAGTATTCTCTGATCCTCTCAAATGCACGTTGGCACTGATCATCCCAAACGGGAGGTTGACTCTTCCTCAAAAGTTGAAAAATGGGCACACAGATGTGTGTCAATCTGACAATGAATCTACTGATGTACTGAAGTTTACCCAAGAAACCTCTTATCTCTCTCTCAATCCTCTGTATAGACATGTCAAATATGGCTCTGATCTTATCTAGATCTACTTCTATGCCTCTCTCACTGACCATGTATCCCAGTAGCTTCCCAGAAGTCACTCTAAAAGTGCACTTATTGGGATTCAGTCTCAATCTGAATTGTTTGATCCTCTCAAAGAATCTCTCCAAAGTCGCTAGGTGATCTACTCTATTTCAAGATTTCACTATCATGTCGTCTACATAAACCTCGACATCCTGATGCATCATGTCATGGAAGAGGGTAGTCGTTGCTCTCTGATAGGTAGTTCCTGTATTCTTCAACCCAAATGGCATGACTCTGTAGTAGTAAGTACCCCACTCGGTAATGAAAGACGTCTTCTCCATGTCCTCTAGAGCTATCAGAATTTGATTGTAGCCGAAAAACTTGTCCATTAAGGACAACATTGAATGACATGCCGTACTATCAATTAACATGTCAATGTGTGGGAGAGGAAAATCATCCTTAGGACCGACCTTGTTGAAATCTCGAAAATCAACACAAACTCTCACATTGCCATCATTTTTAGGAACAAGGGTGACATTGGCCAACCACTTGGGATACTCGACCACTGATAAAAAAATCCCACACTGATCTACTTCTAAATCTCCTCATTCACCTACAAACTTCAACAAGGGTGCAATCGTCTCAACTTCTGCTTAACCGGTTTGGCATGAGGTAGAAGTGGTAAACGATGCTGGACGATAGATGGATTAAGGTCCGACATGTCCTCATAAGACCATGCGAAAACATCCAGATATGATCTGAGTTATTGGTCGAGGCTATCCTTCTCATATGTAGATAAATCCAATCCGATCCTCAGCTCCCTAGGTTGATCTACTGTCCAAAATCAACAACATTCGTGTCTCTTGTAGCAGGTGAAACTTTCTGATCAATGGAACTCGAATTAGGAGCAGAAGATGAGTCATCATCTTAATCATGCTGTACAATCTCATCATCTATATCAAATATATGTGATGTGGGTGAAGAGAGTACAGATAAAGTGATATCACAAGAGACATACAGATACTTGAAAAATGCTCAAATCCATAAATGAAGAGTCATGAACATCGTTAGAACGGGAGACAAATCCCGATAAAACATCAAATGAAAGAGATGGGTCCACAAAGTCAAACGCTTTCTCAACTGGGCTAACAATGCCCTCAAACAAGTCATCTATAACCATAACATTCTCTGAAAACTCCAGAGCATGAGCAGTCTGGATCTCCTCAGCAACCTCGATGGCAGACACCCCAAAGAGATCAAATGGCGAAGCAAGCTCAGGCTGAAATATCCTGTCAATCTAACTCATACTCATCGCGAGCATCTCATCAATGTACTCATCATGTGGAACAACTTCATATATCATGTCGTGAATCTCAGCAAATATCTCATGCTCATCTATTTTATTCGAAAAATAGAGTGTCATAAGGCTCATATGATCTAGAGATGATAGGGCGGCCAATGCAGATGCGGAAGTGCCAGGAGCTCCATCACTCAACTACAATTGATGGACAAGACACTGAAGCTCAGCCTCCTTAACAGTGCTAAATCCATCAATAATCCCATCTGACTGCATCTATAGCTATGGTGCCCTCACAAAGTAGTCAGTTAAGCTCATGTTGTATGAGCGAACATGATAGTCAAATGATGTGTGAGTCAATCAGGTATTCACTCTCTCTTCTTGCGCAATCGAGCCATATATTGATAATCGACCTCAGTAGGAATGAACCCGAGTCCAAATGGTACATCATGATCAGGGATAGTTATAAACTCACTGGGCCCATACTAACGTCACCCTAATCCCATGCCAGGAAAATAAGACATGCTCTTCATCATGTCAAGTATCATTGTGTTATCGTGCTGATCAAAAGACATAGCCACGAAGTCTTTGCAAAAGTCTTCAATCTCAAGAGTCTGTACCTCATCAAATGTGAACCCAGTCAGAAACGGGTCATCTTCATTGTGACTGATCTGAAGCACTAGCCCGTAATAAACAAACATATCTCCAATAGACCACACTATGGTGACCTGACTATCATGAATGAATTTCACTTCCTAGGTCGTTGCCTCAGCCCGTCCCATTATAGTTCAAGATGGATTTACATTGCGCATATCAACAAGGACCAGAGCATGAGACTAGCCATTGCACCGCCTTGAGACATGTCATTCAGGACTTGATTGATCAAGGTTTGGTTCACTTAGGTCAGTCGAGTGTAACCACTAACCCATTACCGGCCCATACTACACACGTGGTTCCTTCTTCGACCGATGACATACATTTCATTGAGTTTATTGAGCTTGATTATCATATCCACATGTTGAGTTTGGATGAGTAAAAGTTGGAGCCTATAGTATCAGATGGGATTTATGAAGTAGGTGGAGTGACTTTAGGCCCACGGATGCCCACACCATTCAGATTGGTTCCCAATGTGACACCAGTACGGTTGACCACAACTGAGTCATTGATTTTCCCATGTTATAGTGTTTAGACTCCCTTTGTTTTGATTCCAGATATTGATGAGATGCATACTCTGTATGTTGATGATGTTTATATTCTAGATATACAGTATGTTATTCGCGAAGATAGGGTAGTACGAAAACAACCCCTCACAGTCGCTAGACCCTTGGAGGGTACATCATCTCATGAGGAGCTCATGAGAGATAATGATGAGATCCTGAGACAGTTACAGATCACCCAGGCTCGTATATCTATTTAGAGCTTATTGACATCTTCTAGCACTCATAGAGATGCATCGATTCGATCTTAGAGTTAGATCAGGGTCGAGACTACCACTACTCCTGAGGAATTGATTCACATGATGACGGCTGGAAAAAC